>NC_090647.1:552023609-552323609 GCF_040937935.1 Hyperolius riggenbachi
TGTTTAATAAAGGACATTCATTTATATTTAACATCCTGGTGCGACTTTGTGGTCTGTTCTTCCTTTAGTAGCAATGTGGGTGTATGTGCCCCTGCTTGTGTTTGTGTGTCCATGCAGGACCGGACTTGTACTTTCCAGTGCCCTAGGCCTGCTGTCACCGACCGCCCCCCCCCCCCCCCCCCCCTCACCACCATCACCAAAAAATATTGTCCAACACTCTGACTAGCGATCATTGGTTTGAATGGGCTCATTTCAGTTGTTCCGCTCTGCCCCCCATTCAACAAATAATTCCTGTAATTTGCACTCCTGCCCGAATATGCACAGCACGCGATAGTGTTCTGGGCATGCATACTTGAGAAATGACGCTGATGTAATACCGGTATTTTTCAATAATGCATAACACTGTACCGGCCATGGTTGCTGTGCACATCTGGGCAGGAGCAGGAAATTACAGGGAGCGCGAGTGGCCAGAGCATGCGCTGCTTCTTTGTCCTCTGTGCCACTGGCTGCAGTCAGAGCCACAAACAGGTGGAAGGGCAGTGCAATGGAGAGAAGCCTATCCAAAACAGAGAACAGGTAAGCAACAAACATCCTGTCAAGACCCACTTTGGATGTTCTGTTGTAATTACAGTGGACCTGAACTCAAAACTTCCTCTCTGCTCTAAAAGATACGCAACAACATAACCTTTAAAGAAAAACATTTCTTTTGTTACAGCTGATACAAATCTTGCAATAAATCTGCAGTGTTTCTACTTCCTGCTTTCATGGGAGCAGACATATTGTTAACATCCTGTGCTTTCAAATGAGCTTGGATGTTGTGGCAGTCAGGTGACACAGTGTGTAAAGATCAAATTACAACTTGTGATTAGACACAGATGAGGGGGAATTAGACAGGCTCTCTAAATACATACAGGGAACATTTCTCTCTGTTTTCCTTCTGTCCTGTGCAAGAGGACACTTGCACAGGACTTTAAAGAATGAATGACATTTATTTATATTTGCTGAAAAATCTATGTATCTCTTTTGAATGCTGAATGTACATATGGTGGTGTGCTCTAACATATTGACAGTCTACGGGAACAAAGTCTGAAGAAGGCTTATTAGCAGAAAGCTTACTGTTTTTCTTTTAAGCCAATAAATGTTATCATATTGATTCAAAACTATCTGCTTTTGCTGATGGCTAAGATGGTACAATGCTCTACTGCTACAGGAAAGTAGAAGGATGTCAAACCATACACACTAGCATAGAGGTAGTAACAGCTTAGGTGACAGTTTAGCAATGAAAGGGAAGCAAACAACATTTTTATTCCTGCAGTTCTCATAGATGGTAGGAGCTGAAGGACAGAAAATGAGTTGGGCTAAGAGTTAACTTAAAGAGAACCCGTACTGAGTAAAAATATTTAAAATAAACACATGAGGTAACTTCAAATGAACATTACATAGTTACCTCACCCTCAGTTCCTTTCAGAAGCTCACCATTTTCTTCTGACAATAATCCCTTCCAGTTCTGACAACATTTTGTCAGAACTGAAATATATCAGTTGCTGTCAATAAAATATCAGTTGCTGTCAGTTACAGCTGAGAGGAGAACTGTTGTACCAGGTAATGTCCATGTTTCCCTATGGCTCAAGTGGGCGATGTTACAGTTTAACTGTGTGCTGACCAGGAAGCTGTTATGGGGTAATGGCCATTTTCAAAATGGAGGACGGAAAATTCCCTTGATCACAGTGAACAAACAGGACGCAGGAGAGGAGAAAGACACTGAGGAGTAGACTACATGGAAGGTAGGTATGACTTGTGTATGCTTATTTTGACTTTTAATTTTCAGTTCAGGTTTTCTTTAAGCAGAGAAGAGATAGCTGCTAGCTAGGGGAAAAAAAGAGTCATAAATTAGGGCTAGATAAGAAAGTGATTAAAAGCTGCTGGGGTCAGTGTCACAGCTGTAAAAGAGGTGAAGAAACTAGCAGAGTTCACTGATGTTTGTGAATGCCTGCATTAAAACTCAGCGGAACTTAGTTCTATCTGCTTTGTAATGTAAATCCATGGTATTTCTCACATCAGCTTGTATGTCCATCATACAGAGGAATGGATCAGGTGACAGCACATGCTGATTACCTTAACACACCAGGAAATGTGAAAGAGAGAAGCAGGGATTGGTAAACTCTGGAATTCATCTATTAGTGCAGAGCAGGGCACTGGCTGGCTGCACTGCGGGACCAGAAGAGATGATTTACTTTGACATATGACCTCTTCTCTCTCCAAGTCCTGCCGCCCTTCTTATCTTATCTGATTTTATCGACCTAGGCCATGGCCTTTGGGGCCTTCCCAGAAATCCGGCCCTGTGTCCATGTGCATGTGTCTTTGTGTGTGTGTGTCTCTGTATGTATGTCTGTGTGTTTCTCTGTCTATGTGTCCATGTGTGTGTATGTCTGTTTGTCTGTGTGTGTGTGTCCAAGTCTGTGTGTGTGTGTCTGTTTGCCCGTGTGTGTGTGTGTCCAAGTCTGTGTGTGTGTCTGTGTGTCCATGTGTGTGTCTGTCCAAGTCTGTGTGTGTGTGTGTGTGTGTGTCTGTGTGTCCATGTGTGTCTGTGTGTGTATACACTGCAGTCCCCCAGCTACAGCTTTGAAGCACAGGGCTGTATTTCTAGAAAGGCCTCATAGGCTCAGGCCTAGGGCAGTTGCTGCCCCATTGGTTGGCTGGACATGGAAGGGGGAGTGGCATACCTTTGAAAAATACCAAAACTGCCAGAGGGAGGGGAGGTTTAGAAGTGTGCAAACCCACCAAAAATATAAGGGGTAATCTCAATTTGAATGAACAGTGTCCAAGTTCAAGTAAAGCATTTCCAGTAAGACGTAAAATGTACAAGGCCCTCAAATCAGCAGCTTTCCCACCAAAAATGTAACCAGGGAGCAGAGTGTTCCTCTTTATTTCATCAAGTTTTGAACCACTTTGAGGGGTTGGTTAGTGGAAAGCACAGGCAATTTTTATAATCGCCCACAAACGCTTGTGCAATGATACCCTATAAGAGATTTCATAGCTGAGCGGTTCGTTTTTTCGATCCGCTCAGCAAAGCGCTGCCTGTACCATTTTTGAGGAGTATTTGCTATAATGGAAGGTATAGGAAAAACGCAAAACGCTCACAAAATCGCTTTGTGCAGAGATTGCATTTGCGTTTTTAAGAATAAATACATTGTATTTATTCATTTCTGGGTCAAAGAGTTCACTTCCTGAATTGCGTCAGGGAGTAAATTACAAAACCGCTCTGAAAAAGCACTTAGAAAAGTGTTTTTTTTACAAAAACGCAGCGCGCAGTGGAGAGCGTTTTTAGGAGTGAATGGGGCCTAAAGGAGTCATCAGGCAAAAATCCCTCCCCCCGCTCTACTTACCTGGGGATTCCTCCAGCCCCTCGCAGCTGACATGTCCAACACTGCAGCTCCGCTCTACGCCGCCAGCCCGGGGTCTATGCTGGTGCAGAGGGTGACCTCGAGGTCGTATCTACTGTGCCTGCGCGAGCGCCTCTGTCAATCAAGCCCACGTTGTCCACGGTGTACTGCGCAGTACACCATAGAAAACATGGATTGGATTGACAGCAGCGCAGGCGCAGTAGAGGGGGTCAGCCTCTGCACTGGCGAGGATCCCAGGGCCGGAGGCTGAACGCAAAGCTGTGGCATGGGTGGGACATGTCAGCTGCAAGGAGCTGGAGGAATCCCCGAGTAAGTAGAGCGGGTGGGGGAGCGGTTTTTGCCTTATGACTACTTTAAGCATGAGTTCCCTTTAATGGTGAAGATTTTTCATGCTAAGGTACGGTTATAACACTTTCCTGGGTAAATTCGGGAACAAAAGAAGGAGGGGAAGTGCTGAGATCTTAATAAACCTGCCATTTCACGCAAATGTTCGCATTTTGCAAATTGAGCAGCTGTGATGAAAATGAGCTTGTGTGTTTGGCGCAGCTGCCGCTGGAGGCTGG
This sequence comes from Hyperolius riggenbachi, assembly GCF_040937935.1. NCBI lineage: Eukaryota > Metazoa > Chordata > Amphibia > Anura > Hyperoliidae > Hyperolius > Hyperolius riggenbachi. The sequence continues at coordinate 552,027,577 of NC_090647.1, forward strand.
CCTCCGGCTCCTCCCGCCAAACCAAGGCAGACATTGTGAAATAAAGAAAATGAAGAGAAGGAGGGAGCGCGGAAAGCGTAGCAGATCGATGCACAGGAAGCTGAGAGGCGCAGGACGACTGGGGAATACCGTGATTTTTATTTCCAGCAGAGAAAAAAAAAGTTTTACCAGCTTGCGCAGAACCCGCCGCTCGGAGCCCGCGCCCGGGACAGCGACGGCTGGGATCTCAGAAGTGTCAGCCTCCAGTATCCCTGGTGTGTCTGCAGTCTGATCACAGTATGCTAATTCTGCCAACTTTTTCTTCCAGACTTCGTTTGCAGTAATGATATTCAGCTTTGCTAATGAGACGAGCTGTGAAAATTGTCTCCTCTTAATGAAAAGGGAGTGTTTTAGCATTATCTATACATTTATTCAACAAATTAAATGCATTTTTACTGTATGCAGCAGGAAATGCCACAGAGGCCTTGGCCTTGGGTGGCAGTAGCCCCAGGGGCACCTGGACATTAGGGGGGTTGCTATATATGAAAGAGAAGGCTGAAAGTGGGAAGCAACACATGAAAAAGGAAAACTGATGCTCAAGGTCAGGTGCATACTGTACATGGACAATACACATGGAAGAGGGGGCTGCACATGGAATGGGAGGGGCTGCAGTACATAAATGATACACAGGGAAGAGGGGGCTGCACATGGAATGGGAGGGGCTGCTGTACATGGATGATGCACATGGAGGAGGGGGCGGCACATAGAATGGGAGGGACTCTTCTGTACAAGAAAGGAGATCCACAACTAACTTGCCCTAGGGGCACAACAAGTATAAATCAGGCCTTGAGATACACTATATACTAAATCACCCTAAATGACCTCCTGATCTGTGATATAAGTTCCTAATGCTGTGAGCATGAGAGATCAGGTCCTATTCCTGCTGGAGACTTTCATACTGTAATGTTACAGCACAACGCAATAGAAGTGACGTTTTTGTCACATCCCCAACGCAGGTTGAGAACTACATTACCGTGCGGCTTCTGCGTCAAGTTGTGGCGATCTGCGCCAGCCCTGAAGTCTATGGCGATTCGTGGATTTGTAAAACATCACCAACCTGATGTGGCGGCGTGCATTCACGGAAGCATATTTTCACAATACGCTTTTGGGCACTTCTGCATACCCGAAGCAGGAAGTGATGTGCGCATCACTTCCTGCTTGGCCTGTGGCCAGAAAGGGAGTACCGTGCAATAGCGCGGTGTTCCCTGAAAGCCTGTATTTGACGTTGCAATGCAGTGCGTCATCGCTTACGCTGGTTTCCAGTGTGAAACCAGCCTAAGGGTAACGCTGCCGCATTATGTGCATTTTGGAGGAAACGATTCCACATTATGTGTAAATGGTGTTTGGTGCCAAAGAGGTCTGGCTGCTGCCATTTGCTGTTTGTGGGAGGGCAATGTAATGTTGTCTAATTACCTTTACGGTCGCTTTGCCTAACTGTGTTTTTGGAAAAAACTTGGCCCCACTGCTCACTGTTACATAGCTACACCCAAATCCTGTCGCGGTCACACCCATTTTTTAAACTTGAGAACCCTACGTGGTTCTTAAGTTGAAAAGTTTACACACCTCTGGTGTAGTATATTAAAGTACAAGGAAGAAAGATTTCTGAGTACAAATTTATGAAAATGTTTAAGACATTAACAGAAGGTTTAAATTGCGGAATGGGATTCATGACTCCTTATGAAACATGATTGACTTGGCGTCATGATCTTCAGAAACCTGCTGGATTTCATGTTTGCTTGCATGAGCTCACTGGCTCCAGCCTGCTGATCACCTGACAAATAACTGCTAAACAGTAACCAGCACAACTGCCATCTTCCTGTTTACTATTTACCTGCATCAGTGTTTTACTTCAGCTAACATCTGGAAATATGCCTGAAGAAGGGGACTAGATCCCAGAAAGCTTGCATCATTTAACTTTATCAGTTAACCATTAAACGGTATTACTTTTACAAGACTGTTTTTTTCTACCTACAAAATTTGTTTGGCTAACACGGTACAGAAACATTTTTACTAGTATGATTCAAGTCAGAAATGTAATGCATCAATCCATGAGAGTTCAAGAATTAAAAACAAAAAAAAGTTCAAAGATATCGCAGTTACAAACCTTTTCGGCAGCTCTGGGACTCCTCTAACCCACAGGGAAGACCATTATCTCCAAACAGAGATGGGCTGACTCTACACAGTGTCCGACCTGCCAAACCTACTCCAAGAGTGCAGAATCAAATCCTTCCAAGAATTTACAAAATATCTCAAAACATTCAAAGAACAGCAGGAGCCTCTTTAGCCGCATCGAAATTCGATGATCCAGACTCCACAAAAAGAATGAGACAGCCAACGATAAGGGTTCCCTGAAGGTGACAAGACAAAAGACACTTGGTCATTCCTTTTCTAAGTGGACAAAGGAAAAACTTGGGTAATCTGCAAAACTATTACTAATGTTCTACAGACAACAGTCAATTCAAAAGTGGAAATCTTTTGACAACAGAGGTACCATTATGTCTGTCGTGAAGCAAATCGAGGATTCCGTAGCAAGAGCATCATGCCAGCAGTGTGCAAAGATGTTTTGCTTCTTCGGCACTGAAAAGTTGCAATTATTGAAGGAAATATGGGTTCTGTGTTGTGAGCCTCTAGTTCTGGTCTATTTGGTGCTCTTGGCACAACAACCTGTTGCATTCCCCTTCCCCACATATTTATATACACTCTATGGAAAGCAGAAAGAAGATGATGAGTAGGGTTGCAGCAGTTAAGAATTACAGGGGCACTAGGGTGAAAAATTGTAAAATGTGAAATATGTGCAAACATATACAAATAAGAAGTACATTTTTTTCCCCAGAGTAAAATGAGCCATAAATTACTTTTCTCCTATGTTGCTGTCACTTACAGTAAGTAGTAGAAATCTGACAGAAGTGACATGTTTTGGACTAGTCCATCTCTTCATGGGGGATTCTCAGTGATATATTTATTTTCAAAAGCACTTAGTGAATGGCAGTTGCTCTGTCCAACTGCCAAAAAACTGTGTAGCGAGCAGGGAAGCTGGCCAGCATCATTGTTTGAATCATTTTCAGGGAATATCTTTATAAAGGATAAAAAAGCCTTGCTGAGAATTCCCTATGACAAGATGGACTAGTCCAAACTAGTCCGAATAAAAATCGCTTTTGTCAAATTTCTACTACCTACTGTGAGTGACTGCAACATAGGAGAAAAGTAATTTATGGCTCATTTTACTCTGGAAAAAAATGTACTTCTTATTTGTTTATGTTTGCACATATTTTAAATTTAACACATTTTCGCTATAGTGCCCCTTTAAACTACAGTAGACACTGGGAAACTGAAAGATATCACTGGGAATGCACTGTCCTGTGCACTACGGACTGTGTGAAAACAACATGTCATTAATACAAAGGCTACAGTATTGTGCTCTATACACTAGAGCAGTGGTCCCCAAACGAAGGCCCGCGGGCCGAATGTGGCCCCCTGAGGCTTTTTTACTGGCTCCCCACACAGAAAATGTATTACTTACAGATGCGGTCAGCTACATCTTTAGATATTGGTGGTCCGCATATGGAATAGCAGTGCTTGCACCACCCATCCACATGGAAGCCAGAAAGCAGTAATTTCGCTGTTTTCCAATCCAATTCCTTATCAGGTGACACTGCTGTCCAATTGGACTGCAGGTTGTCGCCTGGGTATGCTTCACTGTCTGGCCCACAAACACTTCTACATCATTTTATATATACTCCGGCCCCCCAGCAGTCTGAAGTATGCTGACTCGGCCCTCGACCCAAAACGTTTGGGGACCCCTGCACTAGGGGGTGCATCAGGGCTATGTCTGGATGGCCTGTGCCCAGACACAGCCCTGTCTGCATGGTACCAAAAAGGGTTTAAGGAAAGCATTGGGTTACCTGTTCATGATAAAAAGTTGAAAAATAACGTATATTCATGCAGATGAAATGTAATGTAAATAAATGTAAGGTCATGAACCTTGGACGGCCAATAGTAGAGCACCATATAAGATACATAACTTAAAGGTGGGAAAATTAGACTTGTGGATACTGGTTGATAACATCCTAAGCAACCATATTCAATGTGAAGCAGCAGCTAAAGCAAACACAACTGTGGAATACATAAAAAGGAAATAAAATCTTGTGGAGCAAGTATACTACTCCCTCTGTATAAATCACTTGTGAGGCCACATCTGGAGTATGAGACAGTTTTGGGCACCAGACTATAGGAAGGACATTGACCTTCTGGAACAGGTACAAAGACGGGCAACTAAATTCATCAGAGGGATGGAAGATCTCACTCACCAAGAAAGGTTGGACAATATGGGCTTATTTAGCTTGGGAAAAAAGACAGCTATGGTGTAACCTGATTAACTTGTATTAATACATCAAAGGGCAATAAAAAAAAAAGCTTGTGATCAGCTTTTTGTCCCTAGGCTTGTACAAAGAATAAGGGGACATGATTTGTGTATGAAGGAAAACAAGATTTTGCTGTCTATTTAGGAAAGGTTCTTTATAACAACAATAACAACAACAATAACATTTCTATAGCGCTTTTCTCCCATAGGACTCAAAGCGCTTAGGCTCTCTCAGATTCAGTAATTGGTAGTAGGATGAAGTATTCACACAACAAAAGTTATATTTCTGCAAATGCCAAACTGAACAGGTGGGTTTTCAGTCTGGATTGAAACACGTCCAGAGATGGAGCTGTCCTGAATGATCTGCTGAGGTAAGGCGTTCCATAACGTAGAAGCAGCATGACAGAAGGCTCTGGGACCAAAGGTTTTCAGGGGGACTCTGGGTATGACAAAATTATTGGAGCCTGTGAATCTGAGAATGCGGGGATTGCTACGTAGCTGTAACATTTCTTTCATGTATCCAGGGCCCAGATTATGAAATGACTTAAATGTCAGTAGGCCGATCTTGAATAGGACCCCCCATTCTATAGTTAGCCAGTGAAGGGAATGCAGGACTGGTGTTATGTGGCAGTGACGGGGTTGGTTGGTTAGCAGTCTGGCAGCAGTATTCTGTATCAGCTGTAGGCGGTACAAGACCTTTTTTGGAAGGCCAGTGTAGAGAGCATTGCATTAGTCCAGTCGGGATGTAATAAAGGCATGAACTAAGTTTGGCAGATCTTCTGGGGGTATGAGGTGCTTGATTTTTGCAATGTTCTTCAGGTGAAAATAGGATGATTTCACCACAGCAGAGATGTGAGTTCTGAAGTTTAGATCCCCATCAATTAGAACTCCCAGGCTACGCACATGATCAGAGCTGCGTAGATCCGTGCCTCCTATTCCCAGTGGTGAAGACTGCAAGTTAAGTTGTTTTGTTGTCATGCTCTGCCCTCCAATCAGAAGGACTTCAGTTGTATCTGCGTTTAGTCTCAGCCAGTTGTCACTCATCCATGGCTGTAGCTCAGCTAAGCAATGTAGTAAGTGTAGCTAAGCAATATAGTAAATGCAATTAAATTGTGGAAAATTTTACCACAGCAAGGGGTTTTGGCAAATTCTATATCTGCTTTTAATGGTGGCTTGGATGCACTCCTTGCATTGAAGGGCATCCGTGGCTACTATTATTAGGTTATTACCGCCAGAGTTGATCCAGGGATTTGATCTGCCTGCAACCTGGAGTCAGGAAGAAATTTCTTCCCTTTAACCTCCCTGGCAGTGCGTAGTTTCGGTAGTTGCGTCCGCGGGAGCAATTTTTTGAATAAAACTTGTTGTAAACCTTGTAGCTAGCACTAGGCTACCTACCTGTCCCCCCCAAGTCCCCCCACATCTCTCTGATCCCCCCGATCGCCGGCGCTTATATTTACCCAGCCGCTATCCCGCGAAAGCTGCAGCCTCCCCAATCAGCTTCAGTCGTCGCTATGCCGACGGTCGGACATGACATCTGACGTCATCGACATCATGACGTCATGCGTAGTCCCAATCCTCCCCATAGCGAAGCCTGGAGGTAATTGGAGAGGCTGCGCTATCGCGGGATCCGAGCGGGGGTACGTATAACGGCAGCGATCGGGGGGATCGGAGCAGAGCGGAGGGACTTGGGAGACACAGGTAGCTAGCCTAGTGCTAGCTACAAGGTTTACAACAAGTTTTATTCAAAAAATTCCATGTAATCCTCTGCGGCGGCTACCTTAAGTGTAGGTTGGGGTTACCGCCAGGAGGGTTAAGGTTAATTGGACCATGCCTTGTAAGATTTTTTGCCTCCTCCTGGATCAACTGAAATATGTGAGGATGCAGGTACATAATATGCGGAATCAGCATTTCCAATCCACACCCGCGGTAAACGTCCGCATTTGCCTAATATACGCTATTATATGGAATCCGCATTTCGACAACTGCAGTAAACTTCTGCATTCTCTAATTTGCCTAATACTTGCAAATCTTATGATTGGCCTAAAATGTCCATAGTCATCTGATTTCTCCAGCAAAATATAGTGATTATCTAGGGATTGTCCTGAAATTTTTGAGTCTTGGTAGTGTGGTATCTCTTCGGAACTCCGATTTTCGCATACCGTTTATTGCCGTGAAAAAACGATTTCCGTTTGGAAACTTACAAATTTAAATGAAATTCCACGGAAATCAGAAGTGCATCTCAACGCTATCTTTCATAGAATATCCCACCGTACATAGAAACAGAATGGGGTAAAACGAGAGAACAGGCGAATCGTCGCACTATCACCATAAGGGACGGATTTTAATATGCAGCTGAGAAACGTCTTCATTTTATTGGGTTTTTAATCTCGGTTTGGCTGGCGGGTCACCTGCGCTATCTCTGTCTCATCTGGATATGCTACTTTAGCACTCCGGGAACATTATATTAGTCAGCCTGTCAGGAGTTTACATTTTTCATGAGAATTTCTCGTGCTGTGACTCTGTGGAATAGCTGAAAGCTTTTTCTGCAGCCTCGCTCTCCGGTTACCCCTTCTCATCTCAGCCTCCCAGCTCTCGGCAAGTGATACAACAAACTTTTAATTAACTCTTTGTGCGCTTCCCTGCTGGGCCACAAATCTATGGATACTCCAGCGCAGGCGAGTGGGACTGTTTCCTGCTGCCAACGGGTGGCTTTCCTAAAGGACGACTGTAATCTCCTAAAACTCCTAAAACAAAAAATGTCGGATACTCACCTAACAGTAGGGAAGGCTCTGAATACCTTAGAGCCTTCTTGTTCCTCTCTGTGTCTCCCTATTCAACCACTGGGCCCCCATTCTCATCTCCCTGCTGGCTGTGTCTTTAGGTCTCCTCGGAAGTACTCAGGTCTTAGAGTACTTCCAAAGACGAGCGACTCTCTATCTCTAATACACACACACAAGTCCTTGTGCAGTATGGAGCTACTCGTCTTCAGGAAGTAATTCAGTGGCTTTCCAAGGAGATGCAAAGACCTCTTCAACATTAAATGCAGAAGCAGGAACGTGGGTGGCCGGCGGTGGAACAAGGGGAGTCCCCTTAGGGGACACAGAGAGGATCGGGAAGGCTTTAAGATTCCCTCCTCTCACTGAGTATCTAACTTTTTTTTCATGAAGTTACAATGGTCCTTTAAAATCCTACCTAGAAATATTGGCTTATCCAAAAACCAGGTTCTGGTGCTTTATGAGTTCCCCATGATGCTCCTATTGGGACTGTAGAAGGTCATTGGGAGGGATAGGGTAATATGTGGTCAGGGCTGGTTCTAGCTAATATAGGGGGCCCCCGGAGGCTCCTTTTTGTTGATGCCAAATTGCCTCCAGGGCCCCAACTAGGCCAATACACTCAAAATGTCCTTATTAATGAATCATAAAACTTAACTTTTAATAAAATGTTATAAAAAGAAAAAAATATTTGGCTGGTTTATTCTCAAGATAACTTGCAAGTGATGCAGGGCCTATAGTGTCTGTAGATCATGGATAAAGCAAATTATCCCGGGTCCCCTTGCATCACACGATAAACATATAAAATTACACACTCCCCACCATACAACCCAACATTTTTCGCTTCATAAGAGAAGCTTTATCAAGGGGCAAAGTGCAAAAAAACAGTGCTAAAGTGATAAGGTGTAAATTTACATTCTAAAATCACAAGTTTAGAGACATAGCATGTAAGCTTATGACATAGCAGCAGCCAAGCACAAATGGCATTTTCAGCTCCTTATATACTCCCCCATGGGTGGGGTTACATACCCCTCCCCTTTACTCATTAGCAACATTCACTCCCCCTAAAGGTCGCATATACATTGGCTGATCATATTGTCAATCAAGATTTCCACCAATGGGGTGCTGTCTATATTGAGCCCCATAGATAGAAATAGATGCCTTAAAACGATCACATATTCCCTAAAAATCACCAAGATGGTAGCCAGCTATGCAATAAGATGTTCCCAATAGAGCGCAACAGCATAGGATGCACACCTCGTATAAACAATACAGAGACGCCGTGCTCCAAAATTCCCGCCTTCTGATTGGTCGGTGGCACTGGCACGGTAGCCAATCAGGCGCGAGCTGTGGCGGCATCCCCCGGCAGCATAATTCGCTGGTCGTGATGAAGGTTTCTGTTAAAGCTAATCGTCATTCTGAAAATAAAATTAAAAAACTGTGAGGGGAATAGATAGCACACACCTTCCTCGACGGGAAGATTCCTTCTGCTCTTCACTGTTCTCTTCTCTTCCAGGTTCAGAGTCTGCTGGCTTCCACTGTCTCGCTGATGAAGTTCACAGGAGCACCACTTAAGGACCAGGGGATTTTCTTCTGATCGGTGCTCTCCAGCCCGCAGCACCGATCAGGAAATAGCTAGGGCGATCTGACTTCCCCCCTTTTTTCCCCATTAGGGGGATGTCCTGCTGGGGGGGGAGTCTGATCGCCACCGGCTACCCGCACTTTCCGGGGGGGGGGGGGGGGGGGGCTTTTCAAAGCCCCCCTCCGGAGCACTTTCCGCCCTCCCCGGCTTTCCATCCCTCTCCCTTACCCTCTGAGCGGCGCAGGACGGATATCCGTTCTGCGCCTGATAGGATAGGCTTCTGCCTATCAGATGCCGGTGATCCCTGGCCAATCAGAGGCCGGGGATCGCCGATCTATGTCACGGCGCTGCTGCGCAGCAGCGCCTTGTGATGTAAACAGCGGGGATTTCTTCCCCGCGTGTTTACATTTTGCCGGCGAGCTGCGATCGGCGGCTCTCCGGCTGTTCACGGAGACACCCTCCGTGAACTGGCATGGAAAGGCCGTTTCCATGCTATACCACTAATGACCCGCCGACGCCTATGGGCGTTAGGCGGTCGTTAAGTGGTTAATCAAAGCTTGTCACTATTCCTGTCCCACACTGTACTCGGCTCTATGAGATGGGTTTGGTTGGTAGGGACAATGTATGGACATTGCTGGGTGAAGATACCGGAGAGGGAACAGACATCTGGCTGGCTGTGCGTTGCACTATGTTTACTCCTCTCTGCTTCCTCCAAAGCAGCATCTCCCCCCTCCTGGCTCGCAGCATCTGAACCCCAGGATCCCGAGTATGTGCTGCACCTGTACCGCATCACTCACCCGCTCTCAGCAGATTAGCAATGACTACAGCAGTGCCTCATGTGACCCAGCAGCACATAACAGGTCACATGAGGCACCGCTGTAGCCATGGATACAGAATGCTGGATGGGTGAATAGAGATCTCATCTATGTAACGCTAAGAGCAGGTAAGTAAAGTGTCACCGTGCATCTAGGGAGGGAGAGCGGGGAGTGCAAGCAGAGGGACATTTGAGGAGGAGAGCCCCCTCTTTGCCGCCAGACACGGTCCTCCCAATGATGCCTAGTGAGGCGGGGCAGCTCCAGGCAGAAGTGAAGAGAGTGCCTGGCCAACATATACTGGGGGCAACTGTACCTGGCTAACCTATACTGGGGGCAACTGTACCTGGCTAACCTATACTGGGGGCAACTGTACCTGGCTAACCTATACTGGGGGCAACTGTACCTGGCTAACCTATACTGGGGGCAACTGTACCTGGCTAACCTATACTGGGGGGCAACTGTACCTGACTAACCTCTACTGGGGGCAACTGTAGCTACATACCAATACCGGGGGCACCTATACCTGGCTACCTACCTATACTGAAGGTGTTTGGGGGAGGGGGGCTTCCCACAGCTATAACATGTGGTGTCGTGTGCTGTGCGATCACTCCAATGGGGGGGAGGGGTCGCATTTTCGCAAGTTTGCCCAGGCCCGGATTTACATCACAGGAGCCTATAGGCACAGATGTCTTAGCACCCTAGACTTCACCTTCCATAAACCTAAATCCCCCCCATCGAACCGCACCACAAGTGTGCTGGCTGTCCCAACTGTCACTTCTCCCTTACTTCCCTTGCTCATCATAGGTAGCTAAAGGTGTCCCTTAGCATAGGGTAGCCAGAGGTACCCTCAGTATTAAGTAGCTAGTAGTGCCCCCAACTGAAGGGAGATCTCATCAGTAGAATGCAGAGAGCCAGGTGTCTAACCCCTCATTTACGCTCTACTTGGGACTCTGCATAAGGAATACAGGAGGGAGGCACTAGGGAAGCAGAGTAAGCAGCCTTTCCATCATCTGGCGCCTGTAGGCATGTGCCTACAGTGCCTTATGGTAAATCCGGCCCTGAATTTGCCTAAAGCAGCAAAAAACCTAGAACCTAGAAGGTCGTTATTCATACTGGGCTCATTCACCAGGAAGTGTTACACTCTAATTCATTTTATAAATGCGCGTATTTTGCATCCAGAAAAATGACTGGTCCTCTTAGGACATGACAGAATTTCCTGGAAGGTAATGGGTGAAAAGTGCAGAAGATTGTCGTACCCCAGGCTGGGAGAAGTCAAGCGCCCTTAAAGATGCTCTCATCCTTTTAAATAACACAAATCCTTGTTATGGAACATATTTCCGCAGCCTCTTTCAATCTTGTCTGGTGTGCTTCTCTCGTCTATGAAATACTCTCTTATTATCTCAGTCACAGTAACCTAACAGCATCATTATAAGACGACAGGTCAAGGCACAGCACCCCGCCGCCGCTGCTGCCACGTATTCCGGTTCCAGCCGTAACAGCCCATCAGCCGCGTCTATGCTGTTTTGTCCGGGCTGCACAATGCCGCTCGTTGCCTACGCGATTCACCGATGGGACGCATTCATCACAGCGAATTAACATCAGAACGCTAATTAAAACGTTTTACCAAATATGACACCTGCGACCCTGTTGTGTGTCTCTTTGTAAACTAAACATTGTGTTGTGTTCAAATTAATTATGTTCTGGAAAAAAAATAACAATCGTTTTTTTTTCCATCAATAGCCAGTAATTATTGAGAAAAGGAGAGGCAGTCAAAATATTGAATTTCTATGTGGAAACTTCTAAACGTAAATAATGAACACCTTTGTTTCATTAGGGCTGTATATGTCACGTGATTGGCGCTATTTAACGCAGGGCAGTATTGGGGGTTTTTCGGGTTAATTGAGACACACTGATATGCTAATTCCTGCAGTCCCACTACCATAGCCTACCCAATTTTTTTTGTGGTTTTACTTCAAGGTGCAGCAGCCACTCTCCCATTACGTGTGCAGCCCCCTCTTCCATGTATAACATCAATGTACAGCAGCCCCTCCCATTTCATGTGCAGCCCCCTCTTCCATGTGTATCATCCATGTATAGCAGCCCCTCCCATTCCATGTGCAGCCGCCTCTTCCATGTGTAACATCCATGTACAACAGCCTCCTCCCATTCCATGTGCAGCCCCCTCTTCCATGTGTATCATCCCTGTACTGCAGCTCCTCCCATTCCATGTGCAGCCCCTCTTCCATGTGTATCATCCATGTATAGCAGCCCCTCCCATTCCATGTGCAGCCGCCTCTTCCATGTGTAACATCCATGTACAACAGCCTCCTCCCATTCCATGTGCAGCCCCTCTCCCATGTGTAACATCCATGTACAACAGCCTCCTCCCATTCCATGTGCAGCCCCCTCTTCCATGTGTAACATCCATGTACAACAGCCTCCTCCCATTCCATGTGCAGCCCCCTCTTCCATGTGTAACATCCATGTACAGCAGCCCCTCCCATTCCATGTGCAGCCCCCTCTTCCATGTGTAACATCCATGTACAGCAGCCCCTCCCATTCCTTGTGCTCCCCCCCCCTTCCACGTGTAACATCCATGTACAGTAGCCATATTTTCTTTCCATGTGCAGCCCCCTCTATCATGTCTACCATTCATGTACAGCAGCCCAACTTATCCTTTGGGCAGCTGTTCCCCTCCATGTGTTCAACCACATGGATCATCAACTGCTCTTCCACATTCAGGCGCCCCCTTCAGGGTCGGTGCTTCCAAAGAGGCAAAGGGGGCAATTGCCTCAGGGCCAATGAGCCTGGAGGGGCCCCCAAAGTGAACCCCCCAACCCAACTTCACTGTGCTCCCCGAGGCCCCTGCAATGTCTTTGGCAAAGTAGTGTATTACCGGTCCCGGTGGGTGCGCCCCTCTGTCAGTCCGTGGTTCCATGTACTCCCCAACTTCATCCTTGCCGGGTCACTTTTCCTTTCTGACCGGGCAGCATGGGACAAGCGAGACACTACTCTGACAATGACATTGAAAGGGGAGAACAGGTGATCTGGGGTGGTGGTAACTGGGCCAGGGGCCTTCAGAGAAATTTGGTTGCAACAAATGGCCTCTAATGCTGCTTTTTGGTTGGGGTGGTTGCTGGGGACCCCCCCCCCCCCTTTTAATTTTGCCCTGGGGCCCATATTTGTTGTAACTAGAACCGGTCCTTGCCCCCTTCACCCCTCGGGCAGCAGCTACCCTGGGCCTGGGCTTGTGTAGCCCTTACAGAGACCTCACCTTGTTCCTACCCAAAAGTAACCATGACTAAATCTAGTTGCAATCTTTTGACCTCAGCACATACCATCCAAAAATGTTCACTTAATTTTGGACAGTTTGTTAAATAAAAAGGTCCACAGTGATATTTTACTCTTGGGCCTCCCCCCCTGCGGCTGCAGTGTCTGCTCCCCTGTAGGTAGGCCCCTGGTGGGGACAACGACAGCCTTAAAAACTAGAAACCTTTGAATTCGGCAGGGCCATTTAGGCTAACAGAAGCTTTGGGAACCGGGTGAAACATTCAGGCGCCAGGTCCTCGGAGAGATGGAATGAATTATGAAGAAACACTTCTCTGAGATATGCTGCCTGCATGTAGCCTGTTGTTGTTCCTCATCATTATTTGATGGGAGATAGAAGGAACTGTGTCCCGAGTATCAGTACATCTTCCTAGCTTGTGCATATTTTACCAAGGCACATTCTTCTGCTAGAGTGACTGTGCAGGGATCATACAGCCACTGTTGGAAGTGGATCGGCACTTTGCTCTGATCTGATGTAGAGCAAGTCCTCATGGGTGTACACGGCCTGATTGGAGTCTTGTTATGACCCACTTTATTCACCTTTTTCATATGCATTTCATAAACATAGGCCTCAATTAAAAGCTGTTCGAAAAAAAAAATAAGTTGTTAAAATACCGCATTCGGTATTTTAGACTTTTTTTGCTAATTCATCAAAATTTTCACAGGTGCGGTAAAAGCTCTGTAATTTACCAAAGTCCATTCACAAAGTAACCGCAGAGCAGTGTGAGATATTTGTGTTGTTACAAGCTGATTGTGCGGAGACAACATTACAATAGTAAGAATCACCCCACATTCCTTTAGATGTGCATGTTTGTTGTTTCTTATACTATCTCTGCTTGCTTTGAATCTGTCCATTTCAGTGTTTCTTAACATTTTATTTAATTGCCACAGCTTAGATGAACTTCCAGGAGACATTACACATGCCATGCTTAGGTGATTTCCACACTAGCTCCTACACATCTTCAAACAGGAACCTAAGAGTTTAAACCAACCGAACAGTCGCAGGGGAAGCCTCTTTTGTTCCATGATCTCTCTGCTTTGTCTGGGGGGTAGGAAAGCTAGACCCGCCGGTGAAGTCTGCACTAGGTCCTATCAACAGGACTTGCAGAAGACAGGAGCTGTTTCTATTGGCTCTCTGCTCCTGTCAATCATTGCAATATCCACACCGATGGCATTTGAAGCTGGTTTTCACCACGAAAGAGCAGCCGGTAAAGATCAAACATGAAACTTGGCTTTACCGCATGCTGTAACCTTGATGAATTAACATTTACTGACGTGTTGAGTATTTACCACAGAAGTCAGTAATTTCCCGCACTGCTCGGTAATATCAGCTTGCCATGCAGTAACAGCATTGATGAATTGACATTTTCCTAAATGCTCCATTAACTCAGCTGTTTTCAGCATTACCGAATGCAGTAATGCTTGATGAATCGAGGCCATAAACATTGTTCCACAAAATAACTAATAAATGTTTTTGACTAATATGGTTGGTGTATTTTTGGTAACATTTTTTTTTCGAGCACCTCTTGCATCCCAGGATAACAACCAAAGCAGTCACATTTTCGTAAGAGGGAACTAAGAAAGCAATGCAGTATTTTCAGTAGAGTGCTCTTTCGTTAATTAGGTTCTCTACGCAAAATCCGTGGGATTTTTTATAATTTCAATGAATACTCTAATGTTTCTCCATGTAGGAATAGCAAAGAGAGTTTTAGTTTTGCCATTTAGTAATTGCGGTTAAAGGTAATAAGGTGGATACATGAGATTTTAAGCATATTAAAGAATTGTTGTTTATTTCAGAATATTATAAACAGTTAATGTAAGTTTATACAGTTAAAATGAAGAGAGTCAGGGATGAGCAGAAACTACACCAGTGCAAATTTTCGCATCGTATTTCGCATCTACGCTTCGTAGTTTGTAAGTGAAGTTTCAAAACTATGCTTACGAATTTACGCGTAGCAAAGTACCGCTACGTGTAGCTTACGGCCACTATGCGTAGTTAACATATGTATTGCATAGTGAACTACGCATGCGTTACTTGCGTCTAATTTTCCACGTGCGATTGTATGCTTACAAATGTATGCATTGGAAAGGGGAATGTACGCATAGAAGAGTTCCCGGTATACGCATTTAAAGAGGAATTAATGTGTAAAATTTTCTGCATACGGGCATAAGCATCTGCATACACTACTCTTTCCACTACGCGTAATTGCGTATTTTAATGCGTAGTCTACGGAATGCATAGTAAGCAAATATTTGATTTCGAAGCCGTAGTATGGCGAAACGTAATTGCGTAAAACTACGCGTAATTCTAGCGTAGCAAAGTTGGCTGATTATGACCATCCCTGAGTCAGATATAAAAAAAAAACAAAAAACACTTTTATTGTACGTTTCTACAAAAAAAACGATATATGTTATCAGGCACCCACATTTCCACTTCAGCATCTGCTTTCCGCTACTTTATACTGGTGTCAATGGCCGCACCCATTTTGTCCACTAGCAACTGGCACCAAAATTGTCTGCTGCGCCTTTAGATGTTTGAAGGCATAGAAATACACCACCTAATGGCACAGGGTTTTTGACTAATATGTGGGGTGTATTTTTAGTCACACTCAGGGACGTAAATAGAGGGGAGCGGCCCCTGTGATCGCAGGGGGTCCCAGGGCGGCGGGCTGCCCCAACTACTGACCTTCCCTTCCTCTGATACAGAGGGCTATACTTCAGATCAGGTATTTTTTTGTGGCTACACTTGTTATGGGTATGAAGATCATGATGGACACACTTGTTTTACGACCCTTGTGTAATGGGCCCCAATGCCATGAAGGTCACCAAGAGGAGGCAAAGAATGGGGTGGAGTGTGACTGTATCACCATGAGTGAGTGTAGTGGTGAACATGGCTGGGCCTCTCGAGGAGCATGGCCAGTTGGCCACAGTCTGTGAAGGGACCAAGGGGAGGCAAGGGAAGGAGTGTGGACATTGGGGGGCATCATACTGTAGTAGTCACACTTATTCTTGTTTTTTTTAGCACCTTTTGCATCCCAGGATAACAACCAAAGCAGCCACATTTTCAGAAGAGGGAACTAAGAAAGCAATGCAGTACTTTCAGTAGAGGGCTTTTTTGGTTAAATTAGGCCCCTTTACACAAAATCCCCATCATTTCAATGGGTACCTTATTGATTCTCGAGGCAGGGATGGCAGAGAGTTTTAGCTCAGCCATTTAGTGGAAACGGTTGAAGGTAAGGTGGATGCGCGGCGTGTCAGAAGCGTTTGCTCCTCTAGGTGTGCGAGGAACGCTGAGTGACAGTTGTGGGATGGGTTTTGGCATCTGCCTTTCATTAGAGGATGAATGGCAGCTCATCGTCTTCCCAGAATGTACGTAAATAGACGATTGACAGAGACTTTAATACAATCAGACGACTGCGGAGGACGAGACAGAGGAGCGAGCTGTCAGCGCGGGCCCAGGCCTCCCAGCCCTTCCTCGCAAACTCCTGCAATTCCACAATTTTAAAGTCGTTTTTTAAATAGTGAGTAACACTATTACTAATTCTAAATGAAGGCAGGAGCTTTAACTGATCAGAATTATAATTCATATTTTGCATGTATAGATATTTATAGTGCTGACATATCTTCTGCAGCTTATTACGGAGAACATTAAACAATTAACACCATAACTCGTCCCCAGCAGAGCTCGTACTCTGATGTCACCGGGGTCAGGAATAGAGTTGGGCCGAACGGTTCGCCTGCGAACGGTTCCATGCGAACTTCCGTGGTTCGCGTTCGCGTCCCGCAGGCGAACTTTTGCGGAAGTTCGGTTCGCCCCATAATGCACCATGAGGGTCAACTTTGACCCTCTACATCACAGTCAGCAGGCCCAGTGTAGCCAATTAGGCTACACTAGCCCCTGGAGCCACTCCCCCCCACTAAAAGGCAGGCAGCGGCGACCATTACGGTCACTCGTGTGCCTGCATTAGTGAGAGTAGGGCGAGCTGCTGCACACTCTCTCTCATAGGGAAAGATTAGTTAGGCTTAGCTTGTCCCTGGCTGCATACCTGTTCAGTGAACCCACCACTGCATACCTGTTCAGTGAACCCACCACTGCATACCTGTTCTGTGAACCCACCACTGCATACCTGTTCTGTGAACCCACCACTGCATACCTGTTCTGTGAACCCACCACTGCATACCTGTTCTGTGAACCCACCACTGCATACCTGTTCTGTGAACCCACCACTGCATACCTGTTCAGTGAACCCGCCACTGCATACCTGTTCTGTGAACCCACCACTGCATACCTGTTCTGTGAACCCACCACTGCATACCTGTTCTGTGAACCCACCACTGCATACCTGTTCTGTGAACCCACCACTGCATACCTGTTCTGTTCAGTGAACAGTTTGGTGTGTCAGTGTGAAGCAGTACCTTAATTACACTCCCTGTTTGATGTATACACATGCAAGATGTTTTAAAGCACTTTAGGCCTGTCATTTAGCATTCAATATGATTTCTGCCCTTAAAACGCTGCTTTGCGTCAAATCCAGATTTTTCCCGGGGACTTTTGGCGTGTATCCCACTCCGCCATGCCCCCCTTAAGGTGTTAGACCCCTTGAAACATCTTTTCCATCACTTTTGTGGCCAGCATAAATTTTTTTTTTTTCAAAGTTCGCATCCCCATTGAAGTCTATTGCGGTTCGCGAACTTTAACGCGAACCGAACCTTCCGCGAAAGTTCGCGAACCCGGTTCGCGAACCTAAAATCGGAGGTTCGAACCAACTCTAGTCAGGAAGTGTATGAGGCGGAAGATCAGCAAAGCGTACGCAATTTACCTTGCAGGGGTTATTTTGGGTTTCGACACCCGGCTGTAGCAGCTAACGCTGGCACCCTGCCAAGGACGGAGCAGCTAATTTGGGCGCAGTGCTGCAGTTGTGAATGGTGCGCAACCATTGGCTGTAATGTGAATTGCAGCTATAGGAGTTTGTAGGTTCTCCAAGGCCGAACTTATACTTTTTCTGCCCCTAGGCCAGTGATCTGCAAACGTGGCTTTCCAATAGAGATGGCCCGAACGGTTCGCCAGCAAATGGTTCCCGGCAAACTTCCGTGGTTCGCGGAGAACCGGGAACTTTTGCGGAAGTTCAATTTGCCCCCATAGTGCATCATTAGGGTCAACTTTGACCTTCAACATCACAGTCAGCAGGAACATTGCAGCCAATCAGGTTGCACTCCCTCCTGGAAGCCCTCCCCCCCTTATAAAAGGCAGACAGTGTCAGCCTGCAGTAATTAGAGAAGTGCCTGCAGTACTTAGAGAAGGGAGAGCTGCTGCAGACTCTCATAGGGAAAGCTTAGTTAGGCTCTTGTAGGCTTGTTAGCTCGCTCATTGCTGATTCTTATTGCTAAAAAAGCACCCCTCAACAGCTCTTTTGAGAGCTAACGTTGTTATTGTGATCTATTTTGTATGTGTGTGTGTGTGTGTGTGTGTGTGTGTGTGTGTATGTGTGTGTGGCCCACTTGCATTATATACAGCCCTGTCAGTCAGTCACAGCTGGCCTTTGGCACCTTAATTCCTACTGTGCCACTGCCAGGCCCAGCACATTCAGTGACTACCTGTAACGATTGGTGTCAGCGCGAACAGATTTCTCTGATTATTGGTGATCTGCAGTATCACCAATAATACAGATGCTATACCTGATTATGTGTGATCTGCAGAATCACCAATAATACTGGTATAGCCAGAAACAGGCCAACCAATGTAAGGGTAGGTGTTTGGTGCAACAGTAATGATAGAGATACCCGCTTTCCCAGAGGAGCTGGGATATAGGAATAGCTCTATATAAGACAGGAATACAAACTCCAGCAAGCTGGAGATACAGACAATAGAGAGATAGTTCACCCGAGGAGCTGGTAGAACTATAGTTAACAACCGTACTGGTCACCCGAGGGGCGGATGACTCAGACTGTAGTGTAGTCAATATCACCCGAGGGGCAGGTAGAAAGGATAGTACAGTAGTGACTATTTACCTGAGGAGCAGGTGATGAAGACTGTACTGCAGCAACTGACCACCTGAGGGGCGGGTGATTCAGACTGTACTGCAGCTACTGACCACCTGAGGAGCAGGTGATTCAGACTGTACTGCAGCTACTAATCTCCTGAGGAGCAGATGATTCAGACTGTACTGCAGCTACTGAGGGGCAGGTGATTCAGATAGTACTGCAGCCAGTATTCTCCTGTGAAGCAGGTGATTCTAGCAGAGGATCCCTCACCAGTGACTAGGCTCACTGGTGAGGACAGGAGAGTCAGACAAGCAGGTTTGGCAACGAGCGGACAGATGCGCTACAGAGACAGAAAGCTAGATCAGAGTAGTGTTTCAGGCAGAGTCTGCAACTATATCAGATAGGCAAAGGTACAGGATCAGTAAACAGAAGAGTAGTCAAGCTAGCAGAAGGTCATAAGAAGTAATACAATTCAATTAGTACTTTAAAGAAAACCTGAACTGAAAATTAAAAGTCAAAATAAGCATACACAAGTCATACTTACCTTCCATGTAGTCTACTCCTTAGTGTCTTTCTCCTCTCCCGCGTCCTGTTTGTTCACTGTGATCAAGGGAATTTTCCACCCTCCATTTTGAAAATGCCCATTACCCATAACAGCTTTCTGGTCAGCACACAGTTAAACTGTAACATCGTCCACTTGAGCCATAGGGAAACATAGACATTACCTGGTACATCAGTTTTCCTCTCAGCTATAACTGACAGCAGCTGATATTTTACTGACAGCAACTGATATATTTCAGATCTGACAAAATATTGTCAGAACTGAAAGGAATTATTGTCAGAAGAAAATGGTGAGCTTCTGAGAGGAACTGATGGCAAGGTAACTATGCAATGTTCACTTAAAGTTACCTCATGTGTTTATTTTAAATATTTTTACTCAATGCAGGTTCTCTTTAAGCTATCAACAGAATCTGGCTAATTGTGGATCCCCAGCTCCTGCTGGTTCTAGCACACTTTGGGATCTGACTAGGTCTGAGTGCTAACACGTAGCATTTGAAACAGCAGACGTGGAGCAACTGAATGACCTGTCCTATATACAGTGGTGTGAAAAACTATTTGCCCCCTTCCTGATTTCTTATTCTTTTGCATGTTTGTCACACTTAAATGTTTCTGCTCATCAAAAACCGTTAACTATTAGTCAAAGATAACATAATTGAACACAAAATGCAGTTTTAAATGATGGTTTTTATTATTTAGTGAGGAAAAAAAACTCAAAACCTACATGGCCCTGTGTGAAAAAGTGATTGCCCCCCTTGTTAAAAAATAACTTAACTGTGGTTTATCACACCTGAGTTCAATTTCTGTAGTCACCCCCAGGCCTGATTACTGCCACACCTGTTTCAATCAAGAAATCACTTAAATAGGAGCTATCTAACACAGAGAAGTAGACCAAAAGCACCTCAAAAGCTAGACATCATGCCAAGATCCAAAGAAATTCAGGAACAAATGAGAACAAAAGTACTGTAATTGAGATCTATCAGTCTGGTAAAGGTTATAAAGCCATTTCTAAAGCTTTGGGACTCCAGCGAACCACAGTAAGAGCCATTATCCACAAGTGGCAAAAACATGGAACAGTGAGGAACCTTCCCAGGAGTGGCTGGCTGACCAAAATTACCCCAAGAGCGCAGAGAAAACTCATCTGAGAGGCCACAAAACGCCCCAGGACAACATCTAAAGAACTGCAGGCCTCGCTTGCCTCAATTAAGGTCAGTGTTCACAACTCCACCATAAGAAAGAGACTGGGCGAAAACGGCCTGCATGGCAGATATCCAAGGCGCAAACCACTTTTAAGCAAAAAGAACATTAAGGCTCGTCTCAATTTTGCTAAAAAAACATCTCAATGATTGACAAGACTTGTGGGAAAATACCCTGTTGACCGCCGAGACAAAAGTTGAACTTTTTGGAAGGTGCGTGTCCTGTTAAATCTGTCGTAGACGTAACACAGCATTGAGCAAAAAGAACATCATACCAACAGTAAAATATGGTGGTGGTAGTGTGATGGTCTGGGGTTGTTTTGCTGCTTTAGGACCTGGAAGGCTTGCTGTGATAGATGGAACCATGAATTCTACTGTCTACCAAAAAATCCTGAAGGAGAATGTCCGGCCATCTGTTCGTCAACTCAAGCTGAAGCGATCTTGGGTGCTGCAGCAGGACAATGACCCAAAAGACACCAGCAAATCCACCTCTGAATGGCTGAAGAAAAACAAAATGAAGACTTTGGAGTGGCCTAGTCAAAGCCCTGACCTGAATCCTATTGAGATGTTGTGGCATGACCTTAAAAAGGCAGTTCATGCTAGAAAACCCTCAAATAAAGCTGAATTACAACAATTCTGCAAAGATGAGTGGGCCAAAATTCCTCCAGAGCGCTGTAAAAGACTTGTTGCAAGTTATCGCAAACGCTTGATTGCAGTTATTGCTGCTAAGGGTGGCCCAACCAGTTATTAGGTTCAGGGGGCAATTTCTTTTTCACACAGGGCCATGTAGGTTTTGAGTTTTTTTTTCTCACTAAATAATAAAAACCATCATTTAAAACTGCATTTTGTGTTCAATTATGTTATCTTTAACTAATGGTTAACGGTTTTTGATGAGCAGAAACATTTAAGTGTGACAAACATGCAAAAGAATAAGAAATCAGGAAGGGGGCAAATAGTTTTTCACACCACTGTATACTGCAAGCGCTCCACAGCACCGCCCCAGTCACTCAACCAATCTGGAGCATAGCTGGAGTCAGCTGATCGCCTGATCAGTTGACTCCCCTTCTAGTTGCATAAAGGTCCTGTCGCCTGGCGCGCACGCGCGTAGCCCTTAGTCTATGAGCAATAGAAAGACTAGGCAAAGCACCAGTGTGTAACTGCACGGCGGAAACCGCCGGCCGTGACGTGGAGATAGCCGTCATGCCGCTTGCTGTTGCAGCCGTATCTCCGCTATCCATTACACTACCTGTGTGTGTGACAGGCAGCTGCACATTTGTAATCCCATCCCAATCACTGCACCTGTTCACTGTTCAGTGCACCTACCTACCTCTACCTACGTGAGCGCAAGCATTGTTAATACTACCAGTCATTGCTCCTGTTCAGGGTACCTGTGTGTGTGTGTGACAGGCAGCTGCACATTTGTAATACCAGTCACTGCAACCTGTTCACTGCACTTGTGTAACCGCACATTGTTGTACCAGCAGTCAATGCATACCTGATCAATGCACCTGTGTAACCGTACATTGTATTAGTCAAGTCAGTGCATACCTTTCACTTCATCCCCCCAATATGGACAAAACAAAAGGCAGAGCGAGAGGCAGGCCACCTGGCAGGTCTGTTCGAGGTCGCGGTGTCGTGATTTTCTGCGGCCCTCGACCAAAGTACAGTGTTCAGAAGAAGGCACGTGCCATCAACCCCCAATATTGTCAGGACGAAGTTGACTATTTAACACAGAACACCTCAACTTTCCCAGCTTCCGCACGGAAGCGTGACATATCTTCCTCCTCCTGCTCTGATTCTGGCACCCCACTTAACACTCAGTTGGCCGCCACCACCAAAATGCCATCACCCCAGGGCTCAGCGGTGTGGACATTTTTTTGTGTGTCTGCCCCAGATGAGAGCAATGCCATCTGTACTCTCTGCCACCAAAAATTGAGCCGTGGAAAGACCAAGACCCACGTAAGGACAACCACCTTACGAAGGCACATGATTACAAAGCACAAACTGCAATGGGATGACCACCTGAGGAAAAGCAGCACACAAAAGCAAAGCCACACACCGCAGTGGAAGATACCAGGCCGCAATTTTTTCTCAAAAAAGGCGATACCTAAACTGTACAGTGATGTTGAAAGGCAAGTGGTGACATCTCATGCACACAGCGTTGGATCAAGGGTCCATCTGACCATGGATGCCTGGTCTGCAAAGCACGCTCAGGCCTGCCTGAAGACTAAGTCAGTCCCCACACACAGCATCTCTGCCTTCAGGCCGCCTGACTGCCTTCCCAGCCACCACCAACAGGGTCCACCAGGACTCCAGGCGGATTCCTGAATTTTTAAGACTGCTGCGAGCAGCGGCCGCTACAATAAATTTTCTGATGCGTGTACATGCCTACACACACGGACCGAATAAATACCAGGGCAATTGATACACACACTATGTCTGTAAAGACAATCCCTATGGCTATAAATAGGAGGTAAAATAAACTCCAAAGATAAAAACACCAATTGGTGATTGAACAGACCCCCCGACGGTATGGGGCCTGTAAAGTGTGTTAACCTAGTAGCGTAAATGGTAATACCCGTCCAAATTTGTGAGGGTCTTTGCTAATCCCCCCCGCTCAACGATGGAGGCGGGGTGTAGCTATCTCACATATGGCAGGTGCTAACACACTGGGATAGCGTATGCGAATTCTAAAGGCTACAACCACCGACCAGCTGTATTACAATAATGGTCTGAGAAATGCCCAGAGTGCTACCTAGCATCGCTAATCCCAAAAGGGGAGATGAAGGAGAGGTGCAAAAAAAGTGCGCAGTGCTATACAGTAGTTTAATACCCTAATATGAACATATTTCACCCTAAAACAACGGGCTTCCTCAGAAGGTGCTATACAATATATACAATGCTATACACAATATGTACAAAAAACCCCCAGCATCAACCCCAATAGCTTGAGTCAAAGCTACCAAAGGGCACTTGGCAGCCCAGTTCCCCATCAGGTCCGGCTATCCATGGACCTCAGCGATTGGCTGGTGGACTTTTCAGCCATGATTGGCCAAGTGGCTATTATGTGGGTATATAAAGCGCATGTTATGTATGTTTCAGTCTATACTATGCCTTGCTTGAGAAAGGAGTGACCCTCCGAAACATCGCATTATTGGATGTACATGAACTAATGAAAATAAAGAGCATATAAATACAGATGATGCTGGTCTACTGCCTTTGATTTACTTAATTATTTTAAAAATGAAGCACTTTTTTTATTACATCATTATTATTATTACTGGAGTTCCTCTTTAAAGAGACTCTGAAGCGAGAATAAATCTCGCTTCAGAGCTCATAGTTAGCAGGGGCACGTGTGCCCCTGCTAAACCGCCGCATACGCGCCGCTAAACGGGGGTCCCTTCACCCCCAAACCCCCCACTGCGACACTTGGTCGCAGGCTTGGTCGCTCCTGGAGGCAGGGCTAACAGCTGCAGCCCTGCCTCCATTCGCGTCTATCAGCGGCGCATCGCCGCCTCTCCCCCGCCCCTCTCAGTGAAGGAAGACTGAGAGGGGCGGGGGAGAGGCGGAGATACGCACTGACAGACGCGCGTGGGGCAGGGCTGTGGCGGTTAGCCTTGCCCCAACCAGGAAGCGCTCCCCCGCTTTACAGAGGGGATTTGGGGGATCAGGGACCCCCGTTAAGCCGCCGGATAGCGGCGTTTTAGCAGGGGCACACATGCCCCTGCTATATATGAGGTCTGAAGCGAGATTTATTCTTGCTTCAGACTCTCTTTAAGTGACAAGACAATATACTCTGTACAGTGCTGCAAAAGATGTTGGCGCTATATAAACACTAATAATAATAATAATAATAATAATATGTCACTGCGGTGCCTTTTAACTACTACACTTAGAAGGCTGCCTCAGTTTTCTCCCTTTCCTCTCTGAGGTTCTCTAAATATATAAAAATTGTGTTGGTAC
This sequence comes from Hyperolius riggenbachi, assembly GCF_040937935.1. Classification (NCBI taxonomy): domain Eukaryota; kingdom Metazoa; phylum Chordata; class Amphibia; order Anura; family Hyperoliidae; genus Hyperolius; species Hyperolius riggenbachi. The sequence continues at coordinate 552,052,170 of NC_090647.1, forward strand.
TTGTGTTTTAAATTCCGATCTCTTCCACCAGAGAGATTATGTTCTGAGAGATCTCCTATCCATCCATTATCAGCTCAGCTTCCTACGCCGCAAATTTTTCACCCGAAACTACCTGACTCCGCGAGCTGCCGCATTGTAGTGTCAGCTGTCAGGACGCCTCCGTACCGCCGTCTACACCACCAGCTATAGCCTTGATTTACAATTTCTAGTACCCCGCCATATTACCAGACTTGAGTATAGCCGTCTCCCCCCCGAAGATCATCCTGCGTCTCCCTTGGACCTCCCAAAAACAGCAAACTTCCCCTGAAGTCTGGAAGAGGAGCCGTTCACCGTGTGCTACAGCTACTTCACCATGCTGCTGCTGCTGGACCGCCTGTGCTGGGGAGTCAGGCATCCTAAGCTCCCAAACCGGAATTGGAAGCACAGCCACAGGCGCAAGAAGCACAGCTTCCTACCATCCACACTGGACCAGGCCGCAAGCCTATGGCTACATTTTTGCAAACATGGCCAGGACTGTCACTTGCCACCTAAGGTAGGCTGACCAGGCGTCCTCTTTTGCCCGGACAGGTCCACTTTTTACGACCTGTCTGGGCCGTCCTACCGGGATTTTGAAATGTCCGGGGGAAGGGTGAAGAGAGCTGAACACAGAGCAGAGGGAGCCCAGCTGCAGAAGAGCCACTTTGTTCAGTGTGTGAGTCAGGAGCAGACTGGGAAGGGGGGCAATCTCCCCCCAGGCAGCCTTTCATTCAGTGATTTAGGGCAGGTCTGGTGTATTCAGGTTTGTTGTTGTAAGGTAATGTGAAACACTTGACTAGCTGATAAAAGTGCAATTAGAGGGCAGGCAAGCTTGTAAATATACACAGCATGATGCAGAGCTTGCCTGGAGGGTCCATGGGCAAATATCTGTCTGGTCTCTCCCCATTGTTCTAATGACTGCATGTGTGGATGAGGTGTTAAAAAAGTTGAAAAGTTTGTGACAGTCCCTCGACTCCAGGAGGGCTGCTTTCTGACTTGTGTGAGAGACTGGCAGAGCCTCCTGTATTCCTGCACTTCATTACAAACACCTTTGTTAGCTTAAATTAACCCCAAAGTGTTCAGTTAAATCACTGAGATATCCAGCTTTCAGTATGGGCAAATGAATGGCAAAACGTTCAGTACAGCATGCATAACTTGTATTCTCAGCAGTTACAGTTTTAGGTTGAACAGAAGACCTACAGCCATCCAGTTCAGCCAGAATACTAAATCATTGTGCTTAACTAGCATGGTTTTTACAGTCTTCTCTGGAGTTCTCATCATGATTGTCATTTGTCACCTGTCTGTGTGATTTTATTGCATTTTGTGGGGAAATCTTCTGCGAATCTGATTGCATTTTGTGCTCGGCCGGCCCTCCACCACTATGTGGTCTGGAAAAAAAAACGGCCCTCCATGCCCACGAAGTTGGACAGCACACTGCTAAGGTCTTGTATATTTGGCCCCACCCATGACCACGCCCACATGCTGTTGTGAGCGTCCTCTTTTTTGGAAATCAAAATATGGTCACCTTAACCTAAGGGGGACCCTCAGACTCTATCCTATAGCTCCTTCTTTTTCTATCTTCTCTCTCTCCATCTGCACTTTGCAGGACATGCGGTGTAATTGCTGCAGAGTAGTGAGCGCAGATTGTGGCTGCTCCGCTCGACATAGCACTCAGACGGACCCCACGGGGCCTCCTCTACCGTATTAATGTATTGTGCAACATGCTATGCGTAATGTATATGATGATGTTGATTGCTTGTATATCTCTGCTATTGCTGTAACTACTTGTTCTTAACTATCATGCTGTTACTGTACCATCGACGACCCTGTATGTGCCAAAATTAATTCCGGGCAGGGCCGGCCCGCTCATGAGGCGGGGTGAAACTTTTGCCTCAGGCGGCAAATTTCCAGGGGCGGCATCCGCCCGTCCGTGCGGGGAGCCGGCCGCCGAGCTGGAGGGGTAGCTGGCAGGACGGGGGTATTGGGCCTAGCGGCGGGGAGGGGGTCGGACCCCCCCCCCCCCTCCCTCGCCTGGGTCCCCCGTCCTCCGCTCCCCTCCAGCCTTACATAGAAGCAGCCGCTATTTGTAAGAGGCACGGGCGGGGAGGACTCACCTCTTCCTCGATCCAGCGTGCGCTCCACTGACGTCACTTCCTGCAACGCTGCAGGAAGTGATGTCAGTGGAGCGCACGCTGGGAAGAGGTGAGTCCTCCCCGCCCGTGCGTCTTACAAATAGCGGCTGCTTCTTCTACGTAAGGCTGGAGGGGAGCGCAGTTCGGGGGACCCAGGCGAGGGAGGGGGGGTACGACCCCCTCCCCGCCGCTAGGCCCAATACCCCCATCCTGCCAGCTACCCCTCCAGCTCGGCGGCCCCCCCAGAGCGCCCCCCCCACCGGGGGGGGGGTGGCGGCGGAAAATTTTTTTTTGCCTCAGGCGGCAAAAAGTCTAGGGCCGGCCCTGATTCCGGGTACAATCCCCGTTGTACTTGGCGAAATAAATAATTCTGATTCTGATTCTGAAGTATCTGTGTGATCATTCTGCATAATGGCAGATTACCCAGGGTGCAGTGCTTCAGTGAGACGAATCACGAAAGTATGCAACCTGTATGCCGATTACTATGTGTGTGTGCTTGTACAGCACACAGCTAGGTTTAAAGGAAACCAGTCTATCTATCTACCTGCCTGTCTGTCTAATTAATCTGTCTATGCCCTCATCTACCTCTTTGCAAGGGTGTGACGAGAGTGGAGCAGCACCTGCGATTGCAGGAGGACCCAGGACTGTAGGGGGCCCCCAACTACTAACCTTCCCTTACTCCGATACAGAGGACTATACAGATCAGGTGTTTTGTGGCTACACTTGTTATGGGTGTGAAGATCACAATGGCCACACTTGTTGTATGACCCTTGTGAGATGGACTCCAAGGCTGTGAAGGGCACCAAGGGGTTGGCAAGGTGAAGGGGTGTAACCATTAGGAGGCCTCATCAAAGTTTTGCAGGGGGGGGGGGGGGGCATGAATTGTAGTTATGTCACTGCCTCTGTCAGTGGCGTAGCAATAGGGGGTGCAGAGGTAGCGACCGCATCGGGGCCCTTGAGCCAGAGGGGCCCCAAGGGGCCCTCCCTCAACCACAGTATTTACTCCTTATTGGTCCTGTGTTGATAATAATCACTTCTAGAGATGCTTTGAATAGTAGTAATCATTAATACACTGTTCCCCATCCCCTTCTTGCACCTCTGACACTGTGGTTGTCCTTGATTGGTTTTGGCGCGCCGTATCATTTGTTATGTATATAACGCTTGGGGGGCCCCATGTAAAACTTGCACCGGGGCCCACAGCTTCTTTACTACGCCACTGGCCTCTGTCTATCTATTTATCTATCTATCTATCTATCTATCTATCTATCTATCTATCTATCCATATGTGCAGGCTAACAACGCATCTGTACCTCCTTGGCATACCGATGTTGTCTGAGGCATTGGGTCACAATCCCTGTCGGGCAACAAATCAAATCAAATCAAAGATAGCTTTATTGGCATGACCAAGATTCATACAGGTATTGCCAAAGCAAGGGGAAAAAGGGGGACATGGAAGGGTGTGGGGTAGGAGGATAATGGCTAAGCAGTCTGTGGACATTTTTAGGTTTACAGTTCCGTTATGCTCCTCTCAGTCTGTGGCATGCTGTAGCATAGTGTGTAGCTCACTGTGGATTCCTCCTCTCAGTCTGTGGCATGCTGTAGCATAGTGTGCAGCGATTGTCACTGCGGATTCCTCCTCTCAGTCTGTGGCATGCTGTGGCATAGTGTGCAGCGATTGTCACTGTGGATTCCTCCTCTCAGTCTGTGGCATGCTGTAGCATAGTGTGCAGCAATTGCCACTGTGGATTCCTCCTCTTAGTCTGTGGCATGCTGTGACATAGTGTGCAGTGATTGTCACTGTGGATTCCTCCTCTCAGTCTGTGGCATGCTGTGACATAGTGTGCAGCGATTGTCACTGTGTATTCCTCCTCTCAGTCTGTGGCATGCTGTAGCATAGTGTGCAGCGATTGTCACTGTGTATTCCTCCTCTCAGTCTGTGGCATGCTGTGGCATAGTGTGCAGCGATTGTCACTGTGGATTCCTCCTCTCAGTCTGTGGCATGCTGTAGCATAGTGTGCAGCTATTGCCACTGTGGATTCCTCCTCTTAGTCTGTGGCATGCTGTGACATAGTGTGCAGTGATTGTCACTGTGGATTCCTCCTCTCAGTCTGTGGCATTCTGTGACATAGTGTGCAGTGATTGTCACTGTGGATTCCTCCTCTCAGTCTGTGGCATGCTGTGACATAGTGTGCAGTGATTGTCACTGTGGATTCCTCCTCTCAGTCTGTGGCATTATGTGACATAGTGTGCAGCGATTGTCACTGTGGATTCCTCCTCTCAGTCTGTGGCATGCTGTGACATAGTGCACAGAGATTGTCACTGTGGATTCCTCTTCTCCCAGTAGGATATATGTTTTTCTCGCATCTTCTAATGTGAGAAAGTCTGGGAATAGTTCCAACAATTTCTTAAAGTAAGTGTCCCTGGTTGCAGTGTATATATGGGGCAGGATCCCAACAATAGTGGTCAGCACCTCCAGAAGAATGCTTGCTCTTTTACTTAAAACATAGCTCTTTAATTCAAGATTTTAAAAAGTTCCATTAAAAATGGTGAAGAGTTGTGGGGCCATTAACCAGCGACAGCCCGCTGTTTCAGACTTCCGCCTTTCCTCAGGCTGGATAGTCCCACATTAACCATATGAAACACAAACACCATCTAATATACTACTTCCTAACCAATCAGGAGATGGCACCTTGGAGGACCTGATGGGGAACTGCATGCAATTGCAATTGGACCAATGGGAACATAGAGTAGGGATACACCTATCCTGAAACATGTGTAACAGGTGAAATCCCAAAGCTAAAAAGTAGTGCACTGAAAACATCTCCTTAAGCCGCTTCAATCCCTCATAATCAGGGACAGGCGACATCAGTCATCGACAGTGCAATAAAACATATAATATTCAATGCCATTGTTCCACAACATTAGTAGCATGCAGCCAGCACTCACCATCGTATCTCAACTTCCGCGTTCGCCGCGCGGCCCAGGGTTGCTGTGACGTAATGCAGAGGGAGTTCCCTGCTTCCCTCTACCCAATCTACCCATGGCCAGGGATACAATGCGCGTCAAACTGACGTCGCAATATCACACTCCCCCACAGCACGTCACTATGGAAGCCAGATGGCCGCGTTCGGACCTGGAGGCCTTTATCCGGGACTTGGAGGTCAGTTGCCCTTCAATCAGATTAACTGCACATTCTAGTAATGAACAAGTTGCCTTTTTGGACACCTTGGTCATGATCCATAATGGAGTATTGAGTACTGATTTATATGTGAAAAAAACAGACAGAAATGCAGTATTAGAATATGGAAGTTTCCATCCAAGACATATCATAGAAAATATCCCTCAGGGACAGTACATGAGGGTTAGACGCATAGTTTCAGATCCAGACATGTGTAAAACTAGATTAAGTGAAATGGAACGAAAATTCTCCATGAGGGGATATCCGAAAACATCCTTAGAGAAATCAAATAAAAAGAAAAAGACAAGGAAACGGTCCAAGATACGCATTCCATGTGTGACTACTTATTCGACGGCAAGTGATCAGGTGTCCAAAATTATCAAAAAACATTGGGCCATACTCCGAGAAGCATATCCAAACATACCTGAATTTGTGGAGCCACCTTTGATGTCATATAGGAGAGCCCCCACAATCCGTAACAGGGTAGTTAAAACTCGGGGCTGTACTCCCTCAAAAAATATGAAGAAAGTAACCGGTACATTTCCATGTCTAAATTGCCACATGTGTAACAACATCACTAAAGGTTCATATTTTACACATCCATCAACTGGGAGGAAATTTGCGATTAAAGATTACTATACCTGTGATTCTACATATGTGGTATACTATTTGAAATGCCCGTGTGGCTTGGGCTACGTGGGCCAAACTACACAGAAACTTAAAGACAGGATCTGCTCTCACAAGTCTTCAATCCGGACTAAATGTAAAGAACAATCTGTTTCTAGCCATTTTTTGAATAGTAGACATTCTGTTTCACAATTAAAGGTCCAGGTGATAGATCAGGTACCCTCAGATTGGGGGGGAGGGGATAGAAATAAGGAACTATCAAGGAGAGAGGCAAAGTGGATCCGATTGTTGAATACGTATGGACCATCAGGCTTAAATAGGGAATATGATCTTGCTTTCACCTTGAGATAAGTCTGGGATGGGATGGGATAGTGGTTTCCACCTGCTCATGATTCAAATGGTTAGTTTTAGATAGGTCTATAGAGGTCAAGGTTGTTACCTGTTTCTATATGAGTATTGTAATTTTTGTATGATTGTATATTGTTCTTGATATATTTTTATGTATTATTATCTTTCAGATGGAGATGGCACTGAGAGGGATCTCTTTTTTGACTGCTAAGGGTGATCTATACAAGTGTACTGAAATTGGTGATACCCCTTTAACATTGGTATGTATGCTGCCAGCAGGATGTATTTTTGTCGTTTTTTAAGCGGTTTTCCTGGGGGTTTCTATAACGAGTTTCCTCCCAGCACTCTGCCAGTGAGCTCAATAGTTTGTCTGTACATACGCGGCGAAGCACGCTTTGTTTACTTTTTTGTGGGCTCGGATAGGTGGTGCGGGGGAAGGAGGAGTGGCCATCTGGCTTCCATAGTGACGTGCTGTGGGGGAGTGTGATATTGCGACGTCAGTTTGACGCGCATTGTATCCCTGGCCATGTGCGCTCCATAGATTGGGTATAGGGAAGCAGGGAACTCCCTCTGCATTACGTCACAGCAACCCTGGGCCGCGCGGCGAACGCGGAAGTTGAGATACGATGGTGAGTGCTGGCTGCATGCTACTAATGTTGTGGAACAATGGCATTGAATATTATATGTTTTATTGCACTGTCGATGACTGATGTCGCCTGTCCCTGATTATGAGGGATTGAAGCGGCTTAAGGAGATGTTTTCAGTGCACTACTTTTTAGCTTTGGGATTTCACCTGTTACACATGTTTCAGGATAGGTGTATCCCTACTCTATGTTCCCATTGGTCCAATTGCAATTGCATGCAGTTCCCCATCAGGTCCTCCAAGGTGCCATCTCCTGATTGGTTAGGAAGTAGTATATTAGATGGTGTTTGTGTTTCATATGGTTAATGTGGGACTATCCAGCCTGAGGAAAGGCGGAAGTCTGAAACAGCGGGCTGTCGCTGGTTAATGGCCCCACAACTCTTCACCATTTTTAATGGAATTTTTAAAAATCTTGAATTAACCTCCCTGGCGGTAACCCCGTGTGTGACACGGGGTAAGCCGCCGGAGGGTGCCGCTCAGGCCCTGCTGGGCCGATTTTCATAATTTTTTTTTTTGCTGGACGCAGCTAGCACTTTGCTAGCTGCGCCAGCACTCTGATCGCCGCCGGCCCCCGCCCGATCGCCGCTATTTGCTGCGGCGCGCGCCCCCCCCCCCCCAGACCCCAGCGCTGCCTGGCCAATCAGTGCCAGGCAGCGCCGAGGGGTGGCCCGGGACTCCCAATGATGTCCCGACGTCAGTGACGTCGGTGACGTCATCCCGCCCCGTCGCCATGGCGACGGGGGAAGCCCTCCAGGAAATCCCGTTCTATGAACGGGATTTCCTGATCGGAGATCGCCGAAGGCGATCGAAGCGGGCGGGGGTATGCCGCTCAGCAGCGGCTATCATGTAGCGAGCCCTCGGCTCGCTACATGATTAAAAAAAAATTATTTTTTTTAAAAACTGCTGCGCTCCCTCCTGGCGGTATTTTTCATACCGCCAAGGAGGTTAAAGAGCTATGTTTTAAGTAAAAGAGCAAGCATTCTTCTGGAGGTGCTGACCACTATTGTTGGGATCCGGATCGCTGTCCAAGAGGTACTGACGGACGGAAGGTCAGAGCACTCCTACTTTGTTTCCACAATTCATTGGAATCCGTGGGTGCTGATCACATTACGCTAAAGTATATATGGGGCAGTGCAGCAGGAAATGGCTTTCATCCTCAAGGGTCTTCTGCTCGCAGTGTTGGCATAGTCTCTCCTCCCTGGATTTGTACATCTGTCTGTGTCTCCCAGACTCTATTTCGAGGTTGTATAGACCTCAACAGAGGCTGTCAGTCAGTATCATCCTTACAAGTGCTGTACAGTCAGCCAATTGCCATATGTGGCTCCCGACTCTGTCACGTGACATGGGACTGAAGCGCATTGTGATTGGCGCAGACGCTCCGCATTGCAACCCTCCGTGATGGAGGTTAGAGAGAGAGTGCGGCAGATGGATCTATGTGGGTGGGGGAGGTCCTCCATGTAGTTACGCCCTTGGTTTGATGAATAAGGGATAACTAAGAACTGGTCGAACTCCATGCCAGTGTTTAGGATAGACTTAGAAATCCAGGCTCGGATTTACACCACAGGAGCCTATAGGCAGGCCTGGTCTACCCATGATGCCAAGTGAGGCTACTTCCTCAGGTGGCAGAAGTCTGGGGACAGCACCAGGCAGAAACAGGAAGTGAAGAGAGTGCCTGGCCAACCTTTACTGGGGGCAACTGGACCTGGATAACCTATACTGGGGGCAACTGTACCCAGCTAGCAACACTGGGGGCACCTATAACTGGCTACCTACCTATACTGAGGGTGTTTTTTGGGGGGCTCACCGCAGCTATAACGTGCGGTGCAAATTGTCGGGTGCTGTGTGATCATTCCAATCCGGGGCGGGTATCCTCACAAGTTTGCCTCAGGCAGCAAACAAATCTAGAACCGGCTCTGCCTATATGCAGACAGACATCCTGGCACTGTAGACTTCGTCCTCCGTGAACCTATAAACTTCTGTTGAACTGCACGGCAAGTGTGCTGGCTGTCCCAGCTGTCACTCCTGCCTTACTTCCCTTGCCTGTCATAGGTAGCTGGAGGGTCCCTTAGCATTCGGTAGCCAGAGGTACCCTCAGACTCAGTATTAAGTAGATAGAGGTTCCCCTGATTGAAGGGAGATCCCGTCAATGGAATGCAGAGACCTGGGTGAGTAACCTCTCACTTACACTCTGCTCGGGACTCTGCATAGTGAAGGAGGGAGGGAGGCACTATGGGTTCTATCATCAGGCGCCTGACAGTGACTTATGGAGAATCCAGCCCTGGAGAAATGTGTTCTACTTGATGAAAGATGAATCACACCCATGTAGATACAGCCCCTGTTTTGATGAATTGAAAACGGGATAACTAAGAACAGGTGTCGAACTCCAGTCCTCGCAGGCCATATCCCTTCCAGTGTTTAGGATGGTCAGAGAAATGGAGAAATGTCTTCTGCTTGATATACCAAGCCTTTCCCTGATTCAGACTCATCAATTTATTTCAGCTGTGCCCAAAATGCTTTCAGAGGCGTAGCTATGGGTGGGCAAGGAGGGACATATGCCCCAGGCGCAGCACTGGGAGGGCACTCAGCATAACCGCTGCACCGCCACTCTCTGACTGCCCGAAGTGCCCCTGCTTCTCTCCCCCCCTCTGCAGAGGAGTGCGGAAGCATTAACAGCAGCAGAAAAAGCAAGGCATCTAAAGGTGGCACATCTAACTATCTATGGGCGGCACATCTGACTATCTAAGCAGGGAGGAAGGTGAGCACATCTGGCTATTTATAGGGGGCACATCTGGCTAAAGGGGGGCACATCATGCTATCTGAATGGGGTAAGGGGCATATTTGGATATCTAAACAGGGGGAAGAGAGGCATATATGGCTATCTATAAAGAGGGAAGGGGGCACATCTTGCTATTTAAACAGCATTTGTACATTTGACTCCACCCATGACCACATCTTGATGCGTGGCCACACCCGTTTGGTCTAGAGGGGGGCGCAAAGACTGTCTTTGTCTCCGGCACTGAAAAGCCTAAGCCTAGCTACGCCTCTGTGAGGACCTCAGCCTTTGATGACTGGAGTTCGACTTCCTGTGACAGTTATCCGAGAGGATTTCATACACAGACATAAACAGGAGCTGCCACTAACTGGCAGCCCAGATCTAGGAGCACGCTTGTTCCGGGAACGAGGTTTTAGCTCCATTTTCTACATTCCTCCTCTGAAAGCCGAACTTACACCGCTTCCGCATAATATTGTGTAATTGCTGTCACTTTTCACCCTCCTCCACTTTCCCAAAGAAAGCGATTTACGTTGCACCTCAGCGGGGTACCTGTTAGCAACGCGCGCCGGATTCAACACAACTTCATCTCCACTTGAGAATAATTGAGTTAGAATAAGATAAACAGGGCATTGTGCGAGACAATACCAAGCGCCGAATTAAGAAAACAATTATTTACATGCTGCCGTTTCCCGGGAATAATTGCCTTGCGCAGGAATAACCGGGGTAGGCTTGTTTTGCATGTCGCTAATGCGCCCAAGTGAAAGCCGCTCGCGTCACGGAAATAATGATGATTTGCCGACGGGCTGAGCGAGAGAAGCGACTAGGCGGCTTGTTAGGAGCACCACCGAACACTCGAACAAAGTCGTAGAAAAACTGCAGCTGGCTTTATGTTGTGTACAAACAATATGCCCTTTCTCAAACTATTTAAAGCAACCATGAACTGAAAATAAACTTATGAGACAAGTAATTGTATCTGTAGAACTGATGCAAAATAAAACTTTCCTGGAGAGACCCACATTCTTGATTTTGGTTGAAAGGGTTGAAGATGTAGGTGTGAAGTTTGAATTAGATATAGCATCACATTGGCACAGCTGCAGTTTGTTCAGCCCTCACACAGAGAAACAATGGCCTACTGAAGTTTTCATCGCTGTCTGCCTATTATTATTATTATTATTATTTATTAGATTTATATAGCGCCAACATATTACGCAGCGCTGTACAATAAATAGGATTACAGACAATCATAACAGGGTTGACAGAACAATACAGGTAACAGACCATAGATACAACAATACAGGTAATAGCAATAAGATACGCAACACAATGCAGATAATAGTACAATGCCAGATCATAAACTGGAATGGTAGTGGTAAAAAATTACCAGTTCCAAATTCTGGGTAAAGTGCACATAGTCAAGTATGATACACAAGGGAAGAGGGCCCTGCTAAAGGCTTACAATCTAGAGGGAGGGGCTGGTGACACAAAAGGAGGGGGTGCATCAAGAAGTTATTGGCAGAAAGCCTATCAGAAGTGTTTTCACAGTCACACAGAAGTTTAATGACCTCTAATTAGTCTTCAGGAAAGCTGCTGCTGCATTCTGAGTGCAGAGATAAAGTAGCAGTTAAAGGGACCCTGAGCAGAGCAATAAAATGGAAAGCTGAACTTCCCTGGGGCTTCCTCCAGTCCTCCATAGGCCACAAGGTCCCTTGGCGTCCTATGGGTCCTCTCCGTGGTCCAACTGGTGGGGTGGCTCCATTAGGTACGCAACTTCGGCTGAATTTGTGCACAACTGTGCATGCGTGGCCGTCCGCACACCTGGCTCGATCACGTGACCATCGCCTTAGCCGTTCTGCGCTAGCGTGGTTCTCGAAAAACTGAGCGGACCTAATGGAGCCGCCAATGTGACCATGGAAGGGACCCAGAGAAATCCTGCGCCTAATGAGAAACAGACGCCAGATAAGTAATCCAATCTTAAAGGGGAACTGAAATGGAGGCTGCCATATTTATTTCATTTCAATCAATACTAGTTGCCTGGCAGCCCTGCTGGTCTATTTCTCTGCAGTAGTATCTGAATAACACCAGAAATAAGCATGCAGCTAGTCTTGTCAGATCTGACTTTAAAGTCTGAAACACCTGATCTGCTGCATGCTTGTTCAGGGGCTATGGCTAATAGTATTACAGGCAGAGGATCAGCAGGGCTGCCAGGCAACTGGTATTGCTTAAAAGGAAAAAACATGGCAGCCTCCATATACTTCTCTCTTCAGTGAACCCGAGCTGAAAATATTCTGATGAGAAAAGCAATTGAATTTATCCTCCTACTCCTAAAAAATGACCCTTTTTAGATGTCCCATTTTATATTTAAACATTTACAAAGTAGAATTAATGTTTTGTCGCCTCTGCTCAGTGGCAGCCTATTAAGTGTCTGTAAATGAAAATACATGAACGATTGACCTTTTTCTATCTCTCTCCTGCTCTCAGAAGTTCTTTTCTGCCAGGAAAACTTGTATAGCTGTAATTAGCTTATCAGTGATATTTACTATATTCCCGACAAGGTACTTACAAGACAGAAGCCGCCACTTGCATGCCTGAAAATTAACTTTCAGGCAAGCAAAATAAAATAAGTGAAATAGCCTAGTTATTAATATGTTTTGCACTTTACATACACATGTTTATCTCATCATGTCACATGTCACCTCGGGGACACTTTAATATTCAGAGAATGTTAAAAACCACCTCCAGCCAAAAAAAGGTCTGAATGGCAATACATACATGTAGTCTATGCACTGTGTAGAGTTAGATGAACATATAAAGTTTACATCTGATAAATCATAGTGGATAGAACAAACTCACATTTATATTTGTAGCAGCATTTCCTTATTTAACTTAATGCTAAAGCTTTGTGTCCTCCCCTCCAGACTGGTTAACTCCCCTGCCCCTCCCTCCCCTGCCGTCTGCCTGCCTGGATCAAATGACTTCTCTTTTCACAGTGTGTAACAGAGAGCAAACACAGAAGAACTGCTGCAGCGTGTCTTAACATGTCTTTTTGCTATAATTCTTATTTCAGATGTCTATCTGTCTACCTAGATTAGATGACATGGACATGAGGGGTGGAGTTATGACATCAATTCTCCAGCATCCTTTGCACCTATGGGGCCCAATTTTACACTGGGGGCGGGGATTTCAAGTCCATATGTGGAATGCGGACCCTGTAGGTGAGAAAATCACACTTTATCATGTGTGAGTTTATATGTCTTGGCAATTTATTAGGTTTAGAGCAAACTGTAATTTATAATTTAAGTACTTTTGAATACTGCAGTTATTTCTTCATCCCATTTAGAGGTTGATAACCAGCTTGTCTGCCGAAGACGTTGAGATATTTTTCCCTGAACGAGTAATTATTTCTATTGTCTGCCTCCTTTTGTAAGAAACTTAGTTTTCTTTTTTTTCTTTTTTTTTTTGAAGCTGGATCATTTGCTGACATTTTATTAATTTGTAGTAGCGTAATAAAGGGTTTTTGTCTTTGACTTGACGTGGAGATGATGGTAAGATTGGTCCTTCGAAGATCTGTTTTTCTTGATCTGTCTTAATTTAATTAGCGCCTAAGAACTGCTTCTCATCGCCGCTCGGTAATTATCTTGGACAGGTGAGACATATTGGGATGAAACTGGCGGGGAACAGGGGGGGGAGAGGGATTGGGTGGAAAGGCAGTTTTATTTGTCCCAGTATGATCCTAGTGTAGTCTTCCACTCTACAGAGACATAAAAAAAGGCACTGAGATCACACAAAGGCAGTTGTCGCCTCTGGCTCCGAGACATATTGGTGCAAAGGCTATTGCAGGGGACTTCTGGCTCAGGTAGATATATTTTTTGAGGCGGGGTCCATTTAGTACACAGCAATTTTACCATTAAAGTGGTCCCGAACGCAGATCTTCCTCGCTGCTGTAAAAAGTACGCAACAGCACAATAACATTCACCACTCCCCTGTCCAGCCAACTCACTCCTCCTTCAGGCTGTGTCCTCTGTTACCCGGCAGCATGTGCGTACTCATACTGCTGCTAATACTCTGCAGGCGAGACAGACAAAAAGGGCTCGGGAAATTTTGGAGCACCATAGGCTGTAGTGTGAATTACAGCTATGGCGGTGCTCAGACAGTAATTTGCCCAAATGACTATAAAAACAGCATCATTCAGCCACCAGAAATAGCTGGCAGCTGGATCATGTCTTTCCCAGTGGTGGCCCGAAATTTCGCATATGCAAAATTTCGCATCGAAATTCGCAATTACGCATCATAACGGTAATGGGATTTCAGAGAAAATCGTAATTAATTTCTAATGTAATCGTAGTGTTTAAAAATTTTGCGTAATTGCGTAATTTCCGTGAAATGTCACATCATTTTGTGCCGAGTTTAGAGGTTAATAGCAAAGCCCCTGTACATGCTATTGCTACCAAAATTGCTACATATGTTAAGCAGAATAGTAGGTATAAGTCACAAAAAGAATTTTTCAAAAAGACCCTGTAGTTTTTGAGAAACTCGATTTTAAATATGCAAAGAAAAATGGTTTCTAAAGGGGAACTTCAGCCTAAACAAACATGCTGTTATTAAGTTACATTAGTTATGTTAATTAGAATAGATAGGTAATATAATATTTTACGCACCCTGTTTTAAAAGAACAGGCAAATGTTTATGATTCATGGGGGCTGCCATCTTTGTCATGGGGCAGCCATCTTTTTGGTCGAAAGGAGGTGACAAGGAGCAGGAGACACAGTTCCAACTGTCCTGTGCCCTGATTACCCCTCCCAGCTGCACACGCTAGGCTTCAAATGTCAAATTCAAAATGTAAAAAAAAAATTTTTGCACCAAAACAGCAGAACGAGAACAACAACATCAGAAATCCCAATATGCTTTGCACAGCATAAGGGGAAAACTGCCCGGGCAGTTTTCTTCTGTGCAGCTAAAAATGAGGCTTGTATAAGAGAAACAAAGTTCTGATGCTGTGAAACTGTTAAAGAAACACCAAGCCTTTTCAGTGCTGCTGAGTCGATTTTTAGTCTGGAGGTTCACTTTAAACTGTCATTTTTATAAGTTTAAAAACCATTTTTTACTTGTATTTTTGAAATCGAGTTTCTCAAAAACTATAAGGTCTTTTTGCAAAATGTTTTTGACTTGTACCCACGATTCTCCTTAAAGAGACTCCGTAACAAAAATTGCATCCTGTTTTTTATCATCCTACAAGTTCCAAAAGCTATTCTAATGTGTTCTGGCTTACTGCAGCACTTTGTACTATCACAGTCTCTGTAATAAATCAACTTATCTCTCTCTTGTCAGACTTGTCAGCCTGTGTCTGGAAGGCTGCCAAGTTCTTCAGTGTTGTGGTTCTGCTATGAACTCCCCCTTCCAGGCCCCTCTATGCACACTGCCTGTGTGTTATTTAGATTAGAGCAGCTTCTCTCTTCTCTCTTATCTTTTACAAGCTGGATACATCGTCCTCTGAGCTGGCTGGGCTTTCACATAGTGAGGAATTACAGACAAGGGCAAAGCAGTTTGCAGGAAGAAAAGAGCAGCCTGAAACTTCTGTGCATGAGAACAGGGGGAAAGAAACACACAAATGATCTCTTGAGATTCAAAAGGAAGGCTGTATACAGCCTGCTTGTGTATGGATGTATTTTCTATGTGTGGACATACTGTACATTTTGGTGGCCATTTTGTTTGTTTATAAACAAACTTTTTAAAACTGTTTTTAACCACTTTTAATGCGGCGGGGAGCGGCGAAATTGTGACATAGGGTAATAGGAGATATCCCCTAACGCACTGGTATGTTTACTTTTGTGTGATTTTAACAATACAGATTCTCTTTAACATATGTAGCAATTTTGGTGTCAATAGCATGTATGGGGGGCTTTGATATTCACTGCTAAAGTCGGCACAAAATTACCCGAAATTTCACAAAATTTTATGCGAAATTACGAATGAGTACACGAAATCAATTGAATTTGTAAATCGTAATTACGTATAAGCGTAATTGCAAAAATGTACGTGAAATTTCGCGAATTTGTTGATTACGATCCTCACTGGTCTTTTCCCTTGAGTTCACAGCGACCTGGAGAGGAAATAGTAATTAATGCCACCAGGACTTTTGCAGGAGCAGGGTTAACCGTTTTTCAGCTTCACCCTTCACCCACATTTTCCAGTGCCATTTTTGCATGTATGCTCTGCAGGGGCCCTGGGGGAGCACTATCAATGGGGGAGACCTGAGGGGGCCATCAGCCAACTCTCTGTCCCTGGGCAATTACCCAGTTTGTCCCTATGGAAGCACCTGCCCTGATGATATGTATAATATTTTGGAAGGCCAGCCTAGTTAATCCATTTTGCAGAGTCCTTTTGTAACATCTGTGCCTAGTATAAGGCAGACAGTTTAACATTGATTTTACAGAACAAATCCATGACACTTCATTACTAGGACTGGAGAAGGATGACATTTGTAATCTATAGCTTCTAAACGCGTTCTTGCCTTATGAGAAATATTCCGTTATCAGCTGCGGAACCTTTGTCTCGTCCCCCAATCTGCTTGTTTAGTCAGTAGTCTGACTAGTTCGCACTGAATTAGTTACGCCTTCTCTGATGTGTAATTGGCAGCTTCGGAGGAAACGAGATTAATTTATTGAGACAGATGCAAAGAAAACGGTAATAAAAGACAGGCGGTTGCCCGGAGCAATCATCAGGTTTCAGCTGCTACTTGACATATTTACAATGGAATAAATTTGAACAAAATTTGCATGATGTAATTTTGAGCCTATTTAATAATGTGCTTAAAAATACTTCATGAATATCTCCTCACGCGAGGTGGAGAAGTAATAATCTGCAGCTGTTCTCGTAGCAGTATTGCTCAATCAATAATGTCAACATTGGCCTTCTGTTGATGTCTCTGGGACACTGTAGGAGACCTTGATTTCTATAGGCTGGGAACTGTGAGTAGCCAAAGATCACAATCTAACTGGCAGCTCTTGACTGGGATTCCCTTCAGCTGACATTGGTTACTCTGAATCATCTGATGCTGTTGAGGACACAAACGTGGAAACCAGTGGTGAAGGAGCAGGGGTAGCAATTGGGAGAGCGGCCATGCTCATGGAGAGGTCCGTGTTCACCACTACACGCACCCATGGTGATGAAGTCACACCCCACCCCCCAAATGTGGCAGAATGAGCAGTCATCTTCCTCCTTCCCCTTGTCCAAATTCTCCAATCTGCATGGTTCTCCATTAATGATTCTGGGAGGTCTGGTAGAGGAGTTAAACATTTGGAAACCCAGGGCCGGTAAGAAAAAGAGACAAAAAAAGCCCCAGGAGTAGAGATGGGCCGAACGGTTAGCCGGCGAACGGTTCCAGGCGAACTTCGGGTAGGTACTTTCCCGGAAGTTCAATTCGCCCCATAATGCTCTATGAGGGTCAACTTTGACCCTCTGCATCACAGTCAGCAGGCGCATTGTAGCCAATCCGGCTATACTAAGCCCTGGAGCCCCACCCCCCCCCCCCCCCCCTTATATAAGGCAGGCTCCGGCGGCCATTAGCCTCACTCACTGTGCCTGCTAGAGACAGAATAGGGACAGCTGCTGCAGACTTGTTCTCCTAGGGACAGATTAGTCAGGCTCTTGCCTTCTTAGCTTGCTTAGCTGAATCTTATTGCTATAATAGCGCCACAAAAAAGCTCTTTTCAGAGCTCATCCTGCTCGTGTGATCAATTTTTTTTTTCTGTGTTTGAAACTGACACGTGTGTTTTATAGACAGCATTGCTAATTCATATTGTGTGTCCCACTGCCAGCAGCAGCAGCACATTCAGTGACTACTACCTGTGTGTGTGAGACACTTGTGTTGCTTAGACAGCATTGCTAATTCATAATGTGTGTGTCCCACTGCCAGCAGCCCACCAGCATTCAGCAGCACATTCAGTGACACCTGTGTGTGTGACAGGGAGCTGCACATTGTACTACCTACCCAGTACTGCATTTACCTACTACTAGTACCTGTTGTGTTTAGTTACCTCATCACTGCATACACCTACGTTTGTGTTGAGTGAACCCACCTCGCTGCACATAACTACCTTTTGTGTTGAGTGAACTTGCCTCACTGCATATAACTACCTTTTAAGCTGAATGAACTCACCTCACTGTATATCTACCTTTTCTGTAGAGTGAACTCACCTCACTGCATATAACTACCTTTGTGTTGAGTGAACTCAGCTGACTGCATCTAACTACCTGTTGTGTTCAGTGAACTCACCTCACTGCATATATAACTACTTTTGGGTTGAGTGAACTCACCTCACTGCATATATAACTACCTTTGGGTTGAGTGAACTCACCTCACTGCACATAGCTACCTTTTGTGTTCAGTGAACTCACCTCACTGCATATATAACTACCTTTGGGTTGAGTGAACTCACCTCACTGCATATCTACCTTTTCTGTTGAGTGAACTCACCTCACTGCATATACCTAGCTTCCCCCCGAGATGGACAAAATGGACAAACCAGGTAGAGGAAGAGGTAGAGGAAGACCCAGAGGAAGGCCACCTGGCACTGGCAGGTCTGTGCGAGGTGGTGTTGCTGTGATTTCGTGCGGACCTGGACAAGTACAGTGCTCAGAAGAAGGCACGTGCCATCACTTCCCAAAATTGTGAGGACGTGCTTGAGTATTTAACACAGAAGACCTCATCTCCGGCAGCCAGTGCTACCAGCGCTAGTACAAGCATCACATCTGCTGAATTTGACACTTCGCAGGAGTTATTTGGTGGTGGTGAAATCACTGATTCACAGCCACTACTGCAACAAGAAGAAGGCGCAGGTACACCACCTCATACGTCTGAGTTAGGTGGCGATAGTATGGACGTAATGTGTGAGGAGGGGCATGATGAACCACCTGAAGTTGGTGTAGTTGTGGAGTTGTCTGGGGAAAGCGAAGCTGGGCAGGAGGATTATAATGACGATTATACGGATGCCACGTATGTTCCCAATAGAGGAGATGACCAGGGGGACTGTTCAGAGGGGGAGCCAGAGAGGAGTAGGAGGAGACAACTCCATGATAGAAGCAGAGGGAGCTCGTCCTCAGAAACAGCTGGGGGCAGTGTCCGGTGCCATGTATCGCTAGCTATGGCCAGCCAGCCAACATGCCCTTCAACGTCAGCTGCTGATGCCACCGTAGCGCCATCACCCCAGGGGGGCTCAGCGGTTTGGAAATTTTTTAACGTGTGTGTCTCAGATCAGAGCAAAGCCATCTGTTGTCTCTGCCAGCAAAAATTGAGCTGTGGAAAGGCCAACTCTTACGTAGGGACAAGTGCCTTAGGAAGGCACCTGGAGAGAAGGCACAAACAGCTATGGGAAGAACACCTGAGGAAAAGGAGCACCCCTCAAAAGACAAGCCACCCTCCTTCTCCTCTTCCTCCTTCAGGTGCATCGTCTTCATCCGCTTTCTCCCTTGAACCTTCACAGCCACCCTCCTTCACACCGCCTCTGCCCTTGAGCGGTTCCTGCTCCTCTGCCCACAGCAGTAGCCAGGTGTCCGTGAAGGAAATCTTTGAGCGGAAGAAGCCAATTTCGGCCAGTCACCCTCTTGCCCGGCGTCTGACAGCTGGTGTGGCGGAACTATTAGCTCGCCAGCTATTACCATACAAGCTGGTGGAGTCAGAGGCTTTCCGTAAATTTGTGGCCATTGGAACACCGCAGTGGAAGATACCAGGCCGCACTTATTTTTCACGAAAGGCCATACCCAAACTGTACTGTGCAGTTCAGAGGCAAGTGTTATCATCTATTGCGAAGAGCGTTGGGTCAAGGGTCCACCTGACCATGGATGCCTGGTCTGCCAAGCACGGGCAGGGTCGCTACATTACGTACACAGCCCCTGGTGACCGATGGCAGCAAGCAGAGAGTACGTGGCTGTTCAGCGGGCCGACTTGTCACACCTCCACGGCTTGCAGGCAGGCCTCCTGCCACCTCCTCTCCTTCTCCTCCAGCTACATCCTCTTTGCTGTCAACCTCCTCAGCTGAGTGTCAGTTGATTTCTAGCGGTGCTGCCATCTCCTCTTCCTCTCCAGCTACACAGCCCCATCTCCCCAGAGCCTACGCTGCATGCCAGGTACGACGGTGTCACGCAATTTTAGACATGTCTTGCCTCAAAGCGGAGAGTCACACTGGAGCAGCTCGCCTGGCTGCTCTTAACAAAAAGGTGGAGCAATGGCTGACCCCACACCAGCTGGAGATCGGCAACGTGGTGTGTGACAACGGCAGCAATCTCCTTTCCGCTTTAAATTTGGGAAAGCTGACACATGTACCCTGCATGGCACATGTGCTGAGTCTGGTCGTGCAAAGATTTGTCTCAAAGTACCCAGGCTTAGAGGACGTCCTGAAGCAGACCAGGAAGTTGTGTGGGCATTTCAGGCGGTCTTATACGGCCATGGCACGCTTTGCGGACATTCAGCGGAAAAACAACTTGCCGGTGAGACGCTTGATATGCGACAGCCCGACTCGCTGGAATTCCACCCTGCTCATGTTCTCTCGCCTGCTAGACCAGGAGAAAGCCATCACCCAGTACCTGTACAACTACAGTAGAAAGACACAATCTGGGAAGATGGGGATGTTGTTGCCCAACAGCTGGACACTGATGCGAAATGCATGCAGGACCATGCGGCCGTTTGAGGAGGTGACCAACCTGGTGAGTCGCGCTGAAGGCACAATCAGCGACTTGATCCCCTACGCTTACTTCCTGGAGCGTGCCGTGTGTAGAGTGCTAGATGAAGCTGTGGAGGAGCGAGAACAGGAACCGCTACGGCAGGAGGAGTCGTGGGACCAATTTTCAGCTGAACCACAGGTTTCCTCAACACCTGCGGCACCACAGAGGGGGGGGGGGGGGAGGAGGGAGAAGAGGAGTCGTGTGGGAAAGGAGAGCAGTCAGACTCGGATGATTATGAGGAAGGTGTTTCAGTGGAGGAAGAAAAGGCGGCAGCAGCAGAAGAACAACCCCAGCAGCCGTCACAGGGGGCTTCTGCTGCTCCACGTTCCCGTGGTATTGTTTGTGGCTGGGGGGAGGAAGAGGAGTTGCGTGACGTCACTGTGGAAGAGCAAGAGGAGATGGAGAGTACGTCTGGATCCGACTTTGTGCAGATGGCCTCTTTCATGTTGTCCAGCATGTTGAGGGACCCCCGTATCAAAAAACTCAAGGGGAATGACCTGTACTGGGTGGCCACGCTACTAGACCCTTGGTACAGGCACAAAGTGGCAGACCTGTTACCAACTCAACACAAGGCGGAAAGGATGCAGCACTTGCAGAACAAGCTGTCAATGATGCTTTACAATGCATTTAAGGGTGATGTGACAGTACAACGCAATAAAGGTACCACTGGCAGTATTCCTCCTCACCAGTCCACGCAGGCAAGGACAGGACGCTCCAGCGATCTCGGGGTGATGTCGGACATGCGGACATTCTTTAGTCCAACGCCTCACAGTAACCCTTCGGGATCCACCCTCCACCAACGCCTGTACCGGCAGGTAGCCGACTACCTGGCCTTAAGTGTGGATGTACACACTGCGACTGCGAGCAGCGCCGATGAACCCTTGCTCTACTGGTTGCGCATGCTTGACCTGTGGCCAGAGCTGTCCCAATTTGCCATACAACTTCTCTCTTGCCCTGCCGCAAGCGTCCTGTCAGAAAGGACCTTCAGTGCAGCTGGAGGCATTGTCACTGAGAAGAGAAGTTGCCTAAGTCATGACAGTGTTCAGTACCTGACCTTTATCAAAAGAACGAGGCATGGATACCTGAGGGCTATTGCACGACCGAAGACTAAGTCAGTCCCCACACACAGCATCTCTGCCTGCAGGCCGCTTGACTGCCTTCTCCACCACCACCACCAGGGTCCAGGACTCTAGGCGGATTCCAGATTTTTTAAGGCCGCTGCTAGCAGCGGCCGCTATACTAATTTTTCTGGGGCGTGCACATGCCTGCCTAATTTTTCTGGCTGAACTGCAGGCGGCTGCAACAAAAAAACAAAAGACATGTACATGTGCCCATCCCCCTTCATGATCATTACCTTGCCGTGGTGAAGGGGCTTGCGTATCACAATGAAGCAATGACCTCCGGCTATATGACTCGGGTGGGGGTGGCACACCAAAGATAATAAGGTCGTTGTTTCATTGTGGTCAGACCAAATTTGATCAGCTGGACAGTCACTGTTCTGTCATTCAGCTACATCAGCTGGGCGACCATATGGGCTAAAAAGCCACCATCACCTGCACTCTCGTTATGGTGCGTACCAGTCCAGAACGTCCGTCACTACACAAACGGCTGTTTGCAGTCACTGCATACCTTTCACTGCATCTGTGACTGCCCATTATACCTGGCAGGCAGTGCATAACTTGCACTTTAATGGATACAGTTTTAAACAATTGAAAAATACAACCATCTACAGTTTCAAACAATTTAAAAATACAACCATCTACATTTTCAAACAATTTAAAAATACAACCATCTACATTTTCAAACAATTTAAAAATACAACCATCTACATTTTCAAACAATTTAAAAATACAACCATCTACAGTTTCAAACAATTGAAAAAAAAGGCAAAAATCTTGCCCTCCGTAAAACATTCTTGGCAAATGCTTTCGACTTGGTTTGTCTTCCGCTGGGTCAAGGGTCCATCTGATCACAGATGCCTGGTCTGCAAAGCACAGTCAGAACAGCTACAGCATGGGTCTCAGCAGGCTCCCACTTCGGGCCGGAACCCAACCTTCATTCCCCGCCCATTACCTGTGGTGACAATGTCAGACTTGCCCGCCTACATATGATTCTCGTGAAAGGAATGTGGTGTCATCTTTGCCCGCCATAACTGGTTCTCGTTAAAGGATTTAAAGTACATTCATTTCAAATACAGCAAGCCCTCGATAGTCCTCCTGTATTGTTATTTTTGGTCACTACCTCGGGACGGGCATGCCTGCCTGCTGCCCTCCTTGCCTGGATGTGTGGTGGGAGCCGTTTGTTAGGCTACTACTCCGGACCGGAAATACACCAGGAAGGGTTCCCCCACCATTAGCCATGGTCATGCTGGCCTCAAAAGTGATGGAAAAGATGTTTCAAGGGGTCTAACACCTGGAGGGGGGCATGGCGGAGTGGGATACACGCCAAAAGTCCCGGGGAAAAATCTGGTTGTGAAGCAAAACAGCGTTTTAAGGGCAGAAATCACATTGAATGCTAAATTGCAGGCCAAACGTGCTTTAAAACATCTTGCATGTGTATACATCAATCAGGTAGTGTAATTAGAGTACTGCTTCACACTGACGCACCAAACTAACTGTGTAACGCACTGCAAGTTACCAGCTGTTTGTGTAGTAACGGCTATGCTGGACTACTGCGCAACATGGCGAGATTGCTCTTCCTCACTCAGTAATGTCAGGTAATATGTGACTGCCTTCTCAACTTTCCATGGCATTGTTAAAAAGCTTACGTTTTGACAGCTTAGACACTGTCTCACATTAACCTGAGTAAGTCCCGTGAAACGCGTTGACTTTTTGTTGGTGTCTAACAATAAAAATCTTAACCTCTTATCACGAGGTAAGACTGTTCCTATTACTTATGTTCACTCACTACATATTATATCACAATTGGGGCTCCTCCTCCCATCTGGCATTGCCTCCTCTCCTGTCCCAGGGCTTACCTCTACGACTGCATCATGTGGTCTTTTGCTTTTTTTCTGGCGCACAACCGATGTTGACCCAACTGAGTCATCATAACCGAGTGGAGACACTCTTTCTCCACTAGCCCTAAACTGTGGTTGCCTATAACAACCCACGTCTGTAAGCAGTGGTTATTTCTTTACATTGTCCTGAAATATTACACTATTGGTACTCCTGGTTAGTGATGGGCCAAACCTCCGATTTTCGGTTCGCGAACTGGGTTCGCGAACTTCCGCGGAAGGTTCTGTTTGCGGAAAAGTTCGCGAACCGCAATAGACTTCAATGGAAAGGCGAACTGGATTTCTGCTGTATTTAGTCCTAAGCATAATAAGTGATCAAAAGTGATCAAAAGAAAAAAAAAACTCCCAACATACAAATCCCTATAGACCCAGAAACCGGGCCGACACCCCAATTGTTCCTCCTTGCCCTTGGTAGGTGCTGAAGTCTCACCTACCCACTGACCTCCTCTTGTGTCTAGCGTCATTGTGAGCATCTGCACCACGTGACACCGGCACATGTAGTGATGTCACTATATGTGCAGTGACACCAGACATAGGAGGAGGCCAGGAGTCAAGCCACCGGAGAGGTAAGCCATCACCATGGCTTGATTTCAGGCAAGACCACAAAGGCCATGGCCTAGGGCACTAGGAAAGCAAGAAGTAGGCTGAGGGCAGCAGGGTGGCAGGAGCAGTTAGCCTGCCGAACATTTGTCCTGCTACACAGTGTTTGCACATAGCAGTGGGCGGCATATCTGGCACTCGGCGGATGAAGGGGCAGGGAACCGGCACTTACAGTCATCTCTGAGCTGCCTGTCACTCGACGAATGTGCTGCTCGCAAAAGAGCTTACAATCTAATCCCTGCCATCATGTCACTAACTGTCCTCAGAGTAGCCTACAATCTAATCCCTGCTGTGTTGGAGGGGAAGTTTAGGATGCTGTCGGTCCAGTGGCAGCTGGTGATAGTGAGCCTTGAGCAGTAAAAAGTACAAATCCAAACCCTGGCCATCAGCAAAAACCACGAGCATGGAGTGGGCAACAAAACACTTGGGATGGGTCTGTCGGGTCCCTCGGTCCTCAGGGAATCGAATGCCGTTGCTGCTGTCGCAGCGCACCCAATCAAGCCTTTGCGACCAAGATTTTCCAGCTTGCCCGATCAATTACCCTGGCTGGAAATTGATTGAAAAATGGATCGGGTGGACATGTTGTGGCATCAATTCTCCTCCAATTTTATAAAAATAATCAAATTGAAATTGGCGAGCAAAATCAAGTAACGTATGAGTACCCTTAGCTACATTTTTTGTTTGTTCACAATTAGGTGTATGGCTGACTCTCCGAGGGACACCTCCACCACCGAGGAGTCTAAGAAGCTCTGATGTAGAGATCTCTCCACCATTCCTCCATCTACATATCCCTCGGCGCCACTGCATTACTAAAGATAATGTAAGAGCATGAGTAGATTATAGAGAATTGCACCTATTTCTCTAAGTGCGCACCATGGCGGTAATGCCGCTTTCTCTAACTAGCCGATCGGAGAGAGTGCATCCCACGTAGCATGCCGTTCCCTTTTCATCTCACAAACACAGTCGAGGATGTTCCACATCTTTTTCTTCTAAATATCCCTCCATTACAGTAAATATGTTTTCTTCCCGGACCCGGCAACATCAAAGGCAGTGCAGACGTTTAACTGGAGTAAACCCCCCTCCCCAGTCCCTAAGCTGTGTGGCAATGTAGCTATTAAATAGGACACAGCCAAAGCGGCAAAATGACCTTTCGATTCTACAAAGATGTGTTGAGGCTGCTTCCTCTGGAGTCGGGCGGAAAGGTAAAGAAGGGCCCCAGGCAGCCTCAGCTAGGCTTTCTAATAACGTAACCTCCTTTATTTCCATTTGTTTTCAGAGGTGGCGTTCGCTGACTCTCCGATAACCCGCTCCTCCGGTCTCTGTTTGTTCCTCGGCTAATGATTTGGTGCGTTGAGGTTTCTTCTGTTGTCTTCAAAGTGGGACTCTTGAAAGATTAATCTGGGGTGTCTGGGGAAAAAGATGAGGAGAAAGTTATCAGCAGATGCAATTTCAAACACTTGACTGGAATTTTGAAACAGCTTTGTGTTATTAACTCAACTATGTAAAGTTTGGTAAAAAGAAAAGAAAGGTCAGTTACTGGCTTAGAAATGAAATATGATCATTATTGTTGTTACTGTTATTGCTTCACATCTGTACACTTATATAATTATTTGTGACACTTTGCACTCCCCCCCCCCCCCCCTCTCTTTGTGACACTTTACACTCTCGTCTTCTGTCTTTGCACTCTGGTCAGTGAAGCCTATGTTATACTTTCCACCATGTCTTCTCAAACAATTTGCCTTTTGGCATAACGGCTTAAAGCATTATGCACTACAACCCACCCACACGTGGTGTGTCCATAAGCGTTTACACATACGCAGCAAGTTTTGTGCTAGACCACTTTTTTCTTGTCCATAAAAGCTTGCTGCATTGGTTACTCTGTCAGCTTCGGTTAGCACTGACCTAGTGTACTAGTGTCATTGACCTGCCTGATCCTGTTTATGTCCTGTTTTGACCTCAGCCATTTACTTTATTAAAGCAATCCACCTTCCCTTCACCTGAGCCTATGCTATGACCTGACTACTCTTAAATTCAGGCTGCCCTGATCTTGCTATGTACTTGAATCTTGTCTTGCCTTCCATTGCCCACTAGGGGTTATTATTATTATTCGTATTATTGATTTATAAAGCGACAACATATTCCATTGCACTGTAGAAAGTAGGAAACGACCAAGAGGTACGTAATGATACAGACAATGATATACATCAAATATAGACACTGGTACAAAATACATAACTGGTGATTACCATGACAGATGTAACATGATGAATAAAATGTATAACAAAGAGCAAGCTATGAAATGAACAATAAAATCCAAGACACAAAAGAGTGAGAGCCTTGCACTTGCGAGCTTACAATCTAAAAGAAATGATGGCCCATCATGCATTTTCGGGGCGCTCTTTTGAAGACCCATAGCCACTTAGAATCCATTCCTTGGAGAGCCTTTGAGAGCCTTCCACTGTAGTAAACATGGTCTGCTTTTCTTGGACACCTGCCAGTTCATCAAGGTTCTGTCTTGTGCAACATGACCATTTCGTGCCTGCTGCTATTTCCTCTGATCTGACTTCCTGTTGTGACTTGACCTTTACCTGACTTTGCTGGTCCTTCTGCCTCATTTACGGTTAAACTCTGCCTGCAACAACCTTGGATTGTCTTGGTCTACGATCTATCACTGCTTGCCCTTGACCTTTGATTGTCTAACCTTACCTTTAAATATTGTCCTACAACCCACCGGTAGTCACCTGGTGGTATCTTTTGTTCTCTCCATCAATGGTGGGACAATCCCAGAGGTTGTGTGACCTGTTGTGGCTACAACCATACCAGATTGCCAATAAGTGGCATAGCCAAGGGAAAAGAGAATTCCATAGGCTAATGAGAATTCCATGGGCTAAATTGCTACAGAGGACTGAAGTCTGCCATTGTACGAGTACAACACCATCAACTTGCTATTGCAGCAAACAACAAATAAGATTTGTAAAGTGCTTTTCTCTTACACACAATTATTATTTCTTGGCTATTGTCAGGTGTTTCTCTCTGTGAGAATCCCACATTGTTCAGTGACTGTGTGTAAGACCTGCCTTTGAATGTTTCTGTGGTAACCTTTTGTGTAATGTACCAACACGGGTTACATAACTAGAAGTACAATAACACTTAAAACATAATCTAATCAAAGAGATGCTACGAAATGAAAGCAAACTTGGCCTTCAACAGACTAGTTAAATGCTCTGCCTAGCATTTGACGGTAAAGTTAGGAATACTCATGTTTAACCTCCTGAGCGTCCAGAGACGCCGGAGGGTGCCGCTCAGGCCCTGCTGGGCCGATTTCAATCAAATAAAAAGGAGCACACGCAGCCGGCACTTTGCCAGCCGCGTGTGCTACCTGATCGCCGCCGTAGCGCGGCGATGCGCCACGTGCAGCGGTGATGCGCCGCGTGCAGCGGTGAAAGAGGGTCCCCCCAGCCGCCTGAGCCCAGCGCAGCCGGACCAAACAGTTCCGGCCAGTTTGTCATTGTTTGTAGATTTTAGCTATGTTTGGAACGTCTCATTTGCAAAGCTATGAACCTCTGCAGTCTGACATGCTAAGAACAGTGTAATATTGAAGCAGAGGTATATGAAAACAAAACCCCGTCAGGTATCACACACACACGCACGCACGCACGCACACACACACACACACACACACACACTTACAAATGTTTATGTTGCACATAAGAAACATTTCCTCTGCTTTCTGTGAAAGAAAGCTCTGCCTGTCTCTGACTAAGCTCTATGCACATGCAGGGTTAACAGATGCACTGTGAGGGAATTTTCCCCTCCCCTCATGGCTCACTCTGGCTTCAGATTAGAGAAGACTGCTATCAGAAAAGTGTGAAAGGAATTAGATAACAGTAAACAAAGAGATCATTTATACACTTGTACTTAGCAGCACTTCCCAAACATTTTCTATCTCAATTGAAAAAAATATTTAATCAATAGTGTTCCTTTAAGCTAATTACGCACAGCAAGACTGGATTGCTGGAAACGACCAATAAACGTCCCTTCCGCAATCCCGAGGTTCAGCAGGAGCAAGATGAGCTGTCTTTTGGTTTCACCCTGTGCCAAAATTAGTTTGCGCCCATTTTATAACAGCCAGAGATACCATCAGTATTGAGTAGTTAAAGGTGAACCAAGTATTAGGTAGCTAGATTCCCCCCCCCCCCCCCCCAAGACTGAAAGGAAATCTAGTCAGTGGAATGCTGAGAGCCAGGTGAGTAACCTCTCATTTACGATCCTCTCAGGACTCTGCATAGGGAAGGAAAAAAGGGAGGCACTCGGGGAGGGTAGTGAGCCACCTTTCCATCATCAGGCACCTGTAGGCAAAAGCCTACAGTGCCTAATGGAAAATCCAGCCCTGCCTCCTCTCCGAACATCACTCTTACAGCCCTCTTGCACACGGTATTGACTTCATGTGAACTGCACTGTGCTAGATTATACTAAAAACTCAAAAGAAGTACTTGGTAAGGAAGCACGATGGTCTCCTTGTACAAGGATAATCCTGTGGGATGGGGGAGGGTTTTATAAAGCTAACTAAAGATTGAGATAAGTTCCTAAAGTTCCTCGAATAAGAGAATCACTGCGACAAGCCTGATGGTAGAAGTTATGAGACGCTGATCTTGCAGCGCGGCGTGCTACTTGCTCCCAGTGACTGCAATCACCGCTCTCCCTTTCATCACCCGCCTGGTGTCCCTGTGATCAGCGCCTTCTCTGTGCAGACAAAAGACTGACATAGTCAAGGTGACGATCGCAGCGCGGCAGTCAGACAGTCAGAGGAACTTCATGCTGCTTCCGTCTTATTCTGTCTCTCCTATGGAATGCTAACTACTACACCTGGCTCCCAGTGTGTGACTGAACATAGCTGAGCCCAGAAAATATCCTTAATATTGGTAGCAGGAAAAAAGGGCGCCGGGTGAGGGTGGAGGAAAAGGACGCCGCCATAGACTTTAATGCAATTATCGTTAATACGGCGAAGAAAGCAGAAAAAAGGGCGCAGCAAAACATTTCGTCAATAACATTACAACATTATAGTTTTTGAGATAGTTATCATTTTAGAAGTTTACAACGGTATAGTTTTTGTCATATTATTTTGTTAATAAGTACAGATTTTACGTTTTCAAAGGTATTATCATTAATATATGTAAAAGGGTGTTTCTGCAGAGGGAGAGGTTAATGTTAGGCACCACAGGGGGAATGGTTAGGGTTAGGCACCACCGGGGGGTGGTTAGGGATAGGCGTCACCGGGGGGGTTAGAGTTAGGCACCACCAGGGGGTGGTTAGTTTTAGGCAATACTAGGGGGGTGGTTAGGGTTAGGCACCACCAGGGCGGTGGTTAGGGTTAGGCACCACTGGGGGGGTTAGAGTTAGGCACCACCGGGGGGGGGGATTAGAGTTAGGCACCACCGGGGGGTGGTTAGGGTTAGGCACCACCAAGGGTGGTTAGGGATAGGCGTCACTAGGGGAGTGGTTAGTTTTAGGCACCACCAGGGGAGGGTTCTGTGTGAGGGTAGGGTTGGGTTAAGCAGTATTGACGAAAAATGTAATGACATTTAACGTTAATTTTTATTTGTTATTATTTCTCGTTTGTTTTTGCAACAGTAATTACAGTATTGTTAATAAAACTTGACAACAATGGTTCTCGTTAGCAAATTTTGCTAATACCTAGTGCCAAATTCGTTAATAAGTCAGGCCCTTTTTTCATGCACGCTTAATATTCTTTATGGAATACATTTTTGATTGACTCAATTGACTTAAAAACTTTTTAAATAGTTTTGAATATCCTGATAACATTATCATTGTAGCCTTCTATCAGCAGGGTGACAGCAGAGACGTAGCCAGGGTTTTCAGCACCCGGGGACATAGACAGTTTTTGCACACCTAGCCCCCCCTTCCCCGGACTAAATGGGCATGGCCATACATCAGAATGTGGTCATGGTCATGGGTGGAGTCACATATACAAATGCTGTATATGTATAGCCATAGATGCCCCCCCTTCCCCTGTTTAAATAGCCAAATGTGCCCCCTTCCCCCATTCAAGTAGCCTGATGTGCTCCCCTTTAAATAGTCAAATATGCCCCCTTTGGAAAGCCAGGTGTGCCCCACTTTTTCTGCTGCTATTAATGCTTCTGCACTGCTCTGCAGAGAGAGGGAGAGAGGCAGAGGCACTTCAGGCAGCCAGCAAGTCACCTCTCACGAACATGGGGGTGCAGCCAGAGGCGTATGTAGAGAGATGCAGGTATGACTAGAGCTATGGGCGCCCCCTGCAGCATGGGCGCCATGTCTGCACCCATGTTGTGCTGTAGCCGCCTGGTGTGTGTCCCTATTACGGAGACACAGTCACAGGCACAGCTGCTGTTCTGTGCAGGAGAGAGATGAGAGGAGGCGCCACTAGGGGGAGCTCCAGGCAAGAGTGCACTGAGCTCTGACGTCTCTGCAAGAGAGTGGGAAGCACGCTGAGGATGGTGGGGCTGGAACTGCACAAGAACTGAAGACATGGTGACTGGGACTGATCCTCTCCCTCAGTCTCTTGCCAAGCAGATCGATCCCGCAGAATGGGGAGTACAGTCATTGTGGCATGCGAGGTATGTAGATTAGGTCTGCACTGGGGGGAGGGAGCTGTATATGGAGCACAAGCTTCCCTGTGAGGCTTGTGTAGTGTGACAGGCTGCCCTGCAATGTGAGCCTCATTATCTGTTATTGCTGTCTGTGTGACACCCCCCCCCCCCCCCCCGTCTGTTATTGCTGCCTGTGTGTTTCCCCCATCTGTTATTGCTGTCTGTGTGACTCCTCCTGTCATTGCTGTCTGTGTGACCCCTCTGTCTTTTATTGCTGTCTGTGTGACCCCCCAGTCTGTTATTGCTGTCTGTGTGATCCCCCTGTCTGTTATTGCTGTCTGTGTGACCCTTCCTGTCGGTTATTGCTGTCTGTGTGCCCCTTCCTGTCTGTTATTGCTGTCTGTGTGACCCCCCCTGTCTGTTATTGCTGTCTGTGTGATCCCCCTGTCTGTTATTGCTGTCTGTGTGACCCCCCTGTCTGTTATTGCTGTGTGTGTGACCCCTCCTGTCTGTTATTGCTGTCTGTGTGATCCCCCTGTCCGTTATTGCTGTCTGGGTGATCCCCCTGTCCGTTATTGCTGTCTGGGTGACCCCTCCTGTCCGTTATTGCTGTCTGGGTGACCCCTCCTGTCTGTTATTGCTGTCTGTGTGACCCCCCTGTCTGTTATTGCTGTCTGTGTGACCCCCCTGTCTGTTATTGCTGTCTGTGTGACCCCTCCTGTCTGTTATTGCTGCCTGTGTGACCCCCCTGTCTGTTATTGCTGTGTGTGTGACCCCTCCTGTCTGTTATTGCTGTCTGTGTGATCCCCCTGTCTGTTATTGCTGTCTGTGTGACCCCCCCTGTCTGTTATTGCTGTCTGTGTGACCCCTCCTGTCTGTTATTGCTGTCTGTGTGATCCCCCTGTCTGTTATTGCTGTCTGTGTGATCCCCCTGTCTGTTATTGCTGTCTGTGTGACCCCCTGCCTGTTATTGCTGTCTGTGTGACCCTTCCTGTCTGTTATTGCTGTCTGTGTGACACTCCCTGTCTGTTATTGCTGTCTGTGTGACACTCCCCCTGTCTGTTATTGCTGTCTGTGTGACCCCCCCCCCCCTCCCTGTCTGTTATTGCTGTCTGTGTGACCCCACCCCCCCTCCCTGTCTGTTATTGCTGTCTTCTGGCTGCACTCTGACTCTCACAGGAGGGAAAGATGTTTGATCAGCAGTCACTGTGGGTTCAGGCTTTGCTTCAGTGTAAAGGATGTGGTGTTAGAGGGGGTGTTAGAGGGCAGAGGGGGCTGTAAAGAAAACTATTGTAATCTAAAAATGGACATTTACAGAAAAATATACTTGGAGAATGATTATCATAAAATTTGCACTATTGTATATAGCAATGGAATACAGTACTATCTCTGGTGTTCCTTCTCTGCCCACTGCTCTCTCACTTTCTCTCCTCCTCTCTTTCTGTCTCTCCTAGCATCTCTCGGACCGCCTGTTCTGTTTTGCTTTTTCCAAGTGTTCACAATCACTTTATTTCACCATCTGCCAATGTATTTATGTAGCAGTAACGTCTTCTGCAGCACTTTACAGAGTACATAGTCATGTCACTGATTGTCCCAAACTAATCCTACCATAGTCATAGTATAATGTCCTACTATATTATTATTATGTATTTATTGATACAGAACTGACAGAGAAAGGGGGGGGGGGCGCAACTTCAGTGTTTGCCATAGGCGCTTTATTACCAAGATACGCCCCTGGGTGCAGCGACTGTGTTGAGTGCCCTCAAAGTGCTGCGCCCGAGGACATATCCTCCCCCCCTCCCTTGTCCTCCCAACGCTACACCTCGATTGGGAGAAGTTTATGCTGCCTCCTGTATCAAGTGCCTGTTGGACACATAACTACTATTATCCTGATCCCTAGCAATGACTTTTAGAGAGCGTTCAAGGATTGGCTAAAAAGTGCTGCTGGGAGGGAAATGTGGGTGGGGATTTAGCAGGACAACGTTGCACGCTGATGGCCGAGCTATTTTTTTTTTCAGATTTTCTTTAAGGGGGGTCAGTTAGGATAAGGCATCAGAGGGGGGTGGTCAGGGATAGACATTATAGGCATTGGCTGGAGGTTGGTTGGGGCTAAGCACTGGCAGTGAGTGTAAAACTGGCCACTAAAGGTCCAATTTCTTAGCGAATAATCGTTCGAGCGATCAGAAATTCTGATCGGACAAAAAATCGTTCACTACACCATCAACTAACCAATCATTGCTTCCTATCTATCACGACCACCAAGAAAATTTTTTTCACTCGTTCATAATCGATTGTGTCCACCAATGGAGATTATTTACAACCAATCCGATCAGAATTTCTGATCCTTTGAACAATTTTTCGCTAGAAATTGGACCGTTAGTGGCCAGCTTTAGAATAGCGTTAGGTTTAGCTGTTGTAAAATTTCGGTTACAATTAGCACTGCACAATAGTTGAACATCGGTGATTTTACTGATGTTCTACTTGGGGCTATTTCCAGGCGCCCTGTTTGCATGTGGGGCAGAGCAGATGCCCACGTTTTCTTATTGGCTGCTCCACCTCTTTACTTGGGTTTTCCTTGTACTGGTTTTGGTGTTTTCTGAGAAAAAAATAAATAAATAATGGTTGCTATTAAACAAGGATTACACACACACACACACACACATTATATATATATATATATGGCACTAGCTGTTGATCCCGTTCAAATTATCCCCCCCCCCCCCCTAAATCGAGCTCCGGCTATCGCCAGCACCCAAATTAGTGCCTGAGCACCCGCTATGGCCGTGATTCACTCTACGGCCTATGGCGGCGCCCAGATCATTGGTGCAGCTCTACGCCAAAATTAGCTGTCTGTCTCAATGTATACAAACATAAGTAAATATAGAATACATAGATATATGTATGCACTGTATGTATGTATTCATGTATATATTAATATACATACATGAATGCATGAATACATACATACAAACATACATACAGTGCATACGTATACAGTATGTATAAAACAGCAGAAAATCCCCATAATCTGTCATTATTTTTCTTCGTACCTTTTTTTTCTATCTAATCATTTATTTTTTTTAGTATACCGGTATTTATTTTCTCTGCCTATCTGTAGTGCAGGTTATTTTTTTAAAAAAGATTTATTTTTAATACTGTAAGTCCCTCTGATTTTTTTTTATTTTTTTTTACTGCTCCCTCATTCATTTTAAAACAACTAAACTGCTTTACTCGCCCCTCAGGAGAAGTATCTATTTAAAAAAAAAAACATATTTCCCTTTTTAGTGTATTATTTATCGCATGTCAGGAGCGCCACGGCATCCGTATGAAGGGAGACATGCTTCACAGTGATCTGGATAATATTTTATTAAGGTAGATTCCAGGAAATAAAAAAAAGATATATGTGTCTCATAAAAGGCAAAAAAAAATAAATCCCCTGACTGTAATGTATAAGACAGGCTGCCTGGGGCAACGCTGCCGCGGCTGGGAGAAAAGGGGACAATTTCATTCACATAATAAAAGTCGGGGCATGTAATATTCATGCGGGGAGCTGTTATTGCATTCTTGCCCTAAACCTTGTGAGGATCCAGTGATAAGAGAGCTGTGCTCATTAAATCTCTGGCTGCCTTCTGCACGTTCTCCCTCCGCCACGCTGGAGATACATTTCTCACAGCGCCGGGGCGAGACTCAGAATTCTTTTCTACCCAGAGTCCCCTAAGATTCCCTTCAGTAGTCAGGCTGAACAACATGTGCCGCCTCAGGCACCGCTGTAATATCAGGCCTTAAAGTGGATTTCTACTGGCTGTCTTCTTTCACGCTGGGAGATTATGTCCCACTGCGATTGGCTGATTTATTCTGAGTCACTCTTCGGTTAACCAGGCGGACAGTACACAATCATTTAAAATGATCCATAATGTTTAACGTGAACCGGAATTGAAAATAAACGCACGAGATAATGAATGAAATGTATGTGTAGTACGGATAATAAATAGAACATTAATAGCAAAAAAAAGTCATGTTTTTATTTTCAGTTATATATAGTTTTATTTATTAAACTGCATCAGACTGTCACAGTAGCAGTTTATAATCCACACTCAGCTCTTTAAGGTGTAAAACAAAGCAGAGCGAATGACCCTTAGAACTTCCCTGCTATAAAACCTTATCTTAAGCTGTCTCTCGCTGTTTCTTGGCTGTTAAAGCTCTTCAGAAAACGGGACCGACTTCCACTAATTTAGTCATGAAGCTCAGAGACGTTCTTTTGCATAGATAACAACTCAAGTATTTTAAAACTTCCTGGGATGGAAAACAGAAAGGGATTTCACATAATTTGTTAGTGTGGCTGTCAGGATGGAGAGTGGTTTCACCGCAGCAGGCAGCAGCGCGGCCGCCGCCGGCCCGGCATGTCAGGCATTTATGCCCTTAGGAGACGGGTCAGCTGACAAGCCGGTCAGCTGACTCCAGTCTCCATGTTTCTCTGCGCTGATTGGTTGGAGGATTCTGGGGGGGGCAGTTTGAACTGCCCTAGCATATTTAAGCCTGGATCTGACAGTGTTTCTTTGTCTGTTGTTTCGAAAACTTCGTGCTAGCGCTCAGACCTTAGTCAGATCCTTGTGTGTTTGAACCGGCAGGACCCCGGGGATTCGCACTTAGCATAGGATTATTATTGTTATTGTATTTTTGATATTACTGTGTATGACCTCCTGCTTGAACTCCTGATTACTCTCTTGCCTCTCGATTCTGTACCTTTGCCAATCTGACCTGTTGCCGACCTCTGCCTGTCTATAGACTCTGATTCTTGCCTCACGATTCTGTACCTTTGCCAATCTGACCTGTTGCCGACCTCTGCCTGTCTATAGACTCTGATTCTTGCCTCACGATTCTTTACCTTAGTTATCCTGATCTGCTGCTAACCTCTGCTTGTACGACCTTGAACCCACCATTAGGCCCTTGCCACTGGGGGGCTGCACCTACCAGGTGCCTGGTTAAACCCTCTCCAAAAAGTGTGCACCAATCACCTGTTTTTTACACATTGAATAAAATACTGACATCAGCTAGGTTCTGAGCCATACACTGATAATCGTTACAGTGGCTAGTATCATATGTGTATAAGTTTATCTCATCATGTCATATGTCACACCTTGCTTAACCAGGTAGGCATTATAAAATTATTTAAAATGATCCGCCATGATTAAATGAAATAATAATAAGCCTTACATGCAGTACATCTAAGAGAAAAAAAATACGTTTTTCATTATTATTATTATTATTATTATTGTTGATTTACAAAGCGCCAACATACTCCATGGCGCTGTACAAAGTAACAAGCAAACATGGGGTTCAAAATAATACAGACAATGATATTGTCACGACTCCTGCTAGCAGGGTATTTGCTGATCACATTTAGTAGCATATACAAAAGGTCAGGACACAGATATGCAATGAATTAGTGTTTAAAAGGATACTGTAGGGGGTCGGGGGAAAATGAGCTGAACTTACCCGGGGCTTCTAATGGTCCCCCGCAGACATCCTGTGTTGGCGCAGCCACTCACCAATGCTCCGGCCCCACCTCCAGTTCACTTCTGGAATTTCTGACTTTAAAGTCAGAAAACCACTGCGCCTGCGTTGCCGTGTCCTCGCTCCCGCTGATGTCACCAGGAGTGTACTGCGCAGACACAGACCATACTGGGCCTGCGCTGTGCTCTCTTGATGACATCAGCGGGATTGAGGACACGGCAACGCAGGCGCAGTGGTTTTCAGACTTTAAAGTCTGAAATTCCAGAAGTGAACCGGAGGCGGGGCCGGAGCATCGGTGAGTGGCTGCGCCAACACAGGATGTCTGCGGGGGACCGTTAGAAGCCCCGGGTAAGTTCAGCTCATTTTCCCCTGACCCCCCTACAGTATCCCTTTAATATGAACAGTGCTATATACATATATACAAATATAACAATCGCAGTACATAATCATCAAGCAGAATCAACATCAAACACAGTCCAGGGTCAATACACGCTAGAATCAGAAACCCCAATGGTTTACACATACACAGAGCTGCAACTAAGCTAGCCTATGTATGATTAAACAGGAATACCTACTACACCCTAGCTGATCTGGGACACAGAGGAGCAATAGAGCAGGGCAGAACAGGTTGCAAGCAGAAAGGCTCAGGGCTGGTTCAGACGGACGTTTGCAGAGCGTTTACAGCCAGCGTTCAGGGCTTGGTGTTAAACGCTCCCATTCAAGTGAATGGGAGCGTTTGTACCAAGCTTTCAAGCGCGTTTACACAAACGCGGCGTTTGGGTCCCGATTTTCCCTGGCGTTCAAGGAGCCCCTGGAAGCTACATGTAGCTTCCAGGGGAGGTTAACCGCGACGGCTAATGTCCCCCTAGGGGAAGAAAAAACGCGACCGCATCCAAACGCACACGAACGCTGCTGAACGCGACGCCAGCAAACGCAACGTCTCCAAACGTCCGTCTGAACCAGCCCTCACACAGGCAGACAGACAGAATCACAGAGCAAGGCAAGATAGGTTGTAAGCCAAAGGCTTACACAGGCAGTCAGACAAAGGGGAAATGCAGAGCAAGAGAGTGGACCAACAAGCAGTAGTCACACTGACACGAGGATCTGTGAAGTGTGAAGGGAGTGGCCAGCTTAAATAGGAGCTGGCAGCCTGCCCGGACATCTGTGGAATAGAGACATGTGTAACCCATGATACTCCATCTAGTGGTGAGCCTGTTAACTGCAGGCAACCATGAAAAGCAAACAGAGCCACCTGCTGGTGACTTGTGATGGCACCAGCAGGTGAAGCAGGAAGCAACAGTGTTTCTGACAGATATACACCAATATACCAAATGCAGAATTTGTACAAAGTACAGAATTGGTAATTACAGTGACAAAATGAATAAGAATACATTTGTAACAAAATCCAAAACACAAGAGGGAGAGAGAGCTCTGCCCTTGCGAGCTTACAATCTAAAGGAATGCAAGGGGAGGGGGGGAGGGCAAGAGGTGGGGTAGTATACAACATTCCTACCTAGTAGCAATGTGGTTTAGGTTAGCTAGCAGAACTACAACTTGTCCAGAAGTCAAAAATGGAAACTGGCCTAAGGTAGACGGGAAAGGTGAGTTTTGAGGGCATGTTTAAAGATAGCGAAGGTTGGGGAGTGACGGATGTGATGTGGCAGAGGATTCCAGAGGAGGGGTGAAGCACGTGAGAAATCTTGTATGTGTGAATGGGAGGAGGTGATTCTGGAGAAGGACAAAAGAAGTTTGTGTGCAGAGGAGCAGCAGAGGAAGAGTGAGAAGAAAGATGAATGAGACGAGCAGCCGAGTTCAGTACAGATTCAGTACACATCTATGTGCATACCAGCGGTTGGCACGGCAATATATTTGGCTAGTATTTGGCTGGTAATTGTCTTTCCCCCTGCCCATATATTTTGGTGCAAATTCTGATGTGTGCATGCCCATATTTTTTGTGTGAATATTCTCATTTGTGCAAGAAATTGAACATTTTCGCAAAAATTAGGTAAAAAAAATTGTACTGAAAAGGAGAGGAGATTTCCACAACATGCTAAATATAATGTAACTAGTAGACCTAAGCCCGTTAATATAACGGCCTCTAGATCTGTCAACCCCCTCCTCTCCTCTCCCTTCCCTTTGACTGCCACCACCACCACATGTTTGTCAGCGCATGTGCCCGCCCGCCATGCATGCACTTACGCCCGGCCCCCTGGCCCCATCCCAATGGCTGTCCATCAGGCACATGGGCAGGAGCACACAGGGCAGTTTCTAGGCTAAATTTCACCCAGGGCGAGGGTGTAAAAATCCCCCCCCCATGGAGCCAGGCATAGGTGCCCGCAGTATAGGTTAGCTACGTAGGTGCCTCCAGTATAGGGTAGCCCATATAGTTGCCACCAGTATGGGTTAGATAGGTAGGTGCCCCCAGTATAGTTTAGATAGGTAGGTGCCCGCAGTATAGGTTAGATAGGTAGGTTCCCACAGTATAGGTTAGATAGGTAGGTTCCCCCAGTATGGGTTAGATAGGTAGGTTCCCGCAGTATAGGTTAGTTAGGTAGGTTTCCCGCAGTATAGGTTAGATAGGTAGGTTCCCGCAGTATAGGTTAGTTAGGTAGGTTCCCGCAGTATAGGTTAGTTAGGTAGGTTGCCACAGTATAGGTTAGTTAGGTAGGTGCCCGCAGTATAGGTTAGATAGGTAGGTTCCCGCAGTATAGGTTAGATAGGTAGGTTCCCCCCAGTATGGGTTAGATAGGTAGGTTTCCCCAGTATGGGTTAGATTGGTAGGTTCCTGCAGTATAGGTTAGTTAGGTAGGTTTCCCGCAGAATAGGTTAGTTAGGTAGGTTGCCGCAGTATAAGTTAGTTAGGTAGGTTGCCGCAGTATAGGTTAGTTAGGTAGGTGCCCGCAGTATAGGTTAGATAGGCAGGATCCCGCAATATAGGTTAGATAGGTAGGTTCCCGCAGTTTAGGTTAGTTAGGTTCCCGCAGTTTAGGTTAGTTAGTTAGGTTCCCGCAGTTTAGGTCAGTTAGGTAGGTTCCCGTAGTTTAGGTCAGTTAGGTAGGTTCCCGCAGTTTAAGTTAGTTAGGTAGGTTCCCGCAGTTTAGGTCAGTTAGGTAGGTTCCAGCAGTTTAGGTCAGTTAGGTAGGTTCCAGCAGTTTAGGTCAGTTAGGTAGGTTCCCACAGTTTAGGTCAGTTAGGTAGGTTCCCGCAGTTTAGGCTAGATAGGTAGGTTCCCGCAGTTTACGTTAGTTAGGTAGGTTCCAGCAGTTTAGGTCAGTTAGGTAGGTTCCCGCAGTTTAGGTTAGTTAGGTAGGTTCCCGCAGTTTAGGCTAGATAGGTAGGTTCCTGCAGTTTAGGTTAGTTAGGTAGGTTCCAGCAATTTAGGTCAGTTAGGTAGGTTCCCGCAGTTTAGGTTAGTTAGGTAGGTTCACGCAGTTTAGGTTAGTTAGGTAGGTTCCAGCAGTTTAGGTCAGTTAGGTAGGTGCCCGCAGTTTAGGTTAGTTAGGTAGGTTAACGCAGTTTAGGTTAGTTAGGTAGGTTCCCGCAGTTTAGGTAAGTTAGGTAGGTTCCAGCAGTTTAGGTCAGTTCGGTAGGTGCCCGCAGTTTAGGTTAGTTTGATAGGTTCCCGCAGTTTAGGTCAGTTAGGTAGGTGCCCGCAGTTTAGGTCAGTTAGGTAGGTGCCAGCAGTTTAGGTCAGTTAGAAAGGTGCCCGCAGTTGTGTGGCAGGCGGGGGGAGCGGACATAATCGTTACAACTCACCTCCTTCCACCGAACCCGCGCTACTTCAATGTCCTTCCTTTCCCGGCATCTGTCTCAGTAACAGCGCTCCCTGTGATGACACGCGATACGTCATCAAAGGGGGCGCTGTTACCAGGCGACGGACGCCGGGAGAGGAAAGACATTGAAGCTGCGGGGGAACGGCTGGAGAAGGTGAGTTGTAACTATTATGTCCGTTCCCCCGGCCCCGGCGCCCCCCTCCTGCCGCAAAATAAAGCGCCCCGGGCGATGGCACGTGTCGCACGCCCATAGAAACGGGGCTGGAAGTGCAAACGCCCGGACACAGGGACAGTTAGGTTTTATTATACAGGAGGATAGTATATTTGTTTGTAGAAAGACAATCCCACTCTGGACAAATTCGGCGTAAGCACCAGTAAGGTCCCTTTCAGACTGGGGAATTTTCATTGTGTTGCATTACTGCAGAGTAACCCTAAGGCAATAAAAGTCTATGGGGCCTTTCATACCTAAATGGTGTGATGCGTTATGGCCGACACTAAGGCATTCGCTTGTTGTCGGCCGGCTTGTTGGCGGCCGGCTTGTGGCGTATCGTGTGGCAGGCTGGAAGTCATCTAAGTCTATGGCAACACAGATGGTTTTTTTTTGTAAACATTGCCGTTGTGGCGCCCATACGCGGAAACCCATTTTTGTTCAATACACTTCCCCGCAATTATAATTCTGGCCACAGGAAGTGAGCGCTAAAGAGCCTTACTTCCTGCTTGGCTGTTGGCCAGAAAGGTCATTACTGTGTATTAACAAAATCCCAGAAGGTTAATTTTAGTGTTGCGATGTAATCATCTATCGCCGGTACAAAGTGCGAAACTGGCCTGTCTCTTAAAGAGAAACTCCAACCAAGAATTGAACTTTATCCCAATCAGTAGCTGATACCTGCTTTTACATGAGAAATATATTGCTTTTCACAAACAGACCATCAGGGGGCGCTGTATAACTGATTTTGTGCTGAAACCCCTCCCACAAGAAGCTCTGGGACCGCGGTACTTTTGGCAGTTTGTTACAATGTAACAAGGTTCACAGACAGGAAATAGCTGTTTATAGCTGTCTCTAACAGCCAAAACAGCAAGCAGCAGCTACATAACCTGCTCACAGTAAAAATGTCACCATGTAATAAATGTCAGAATGTAAATTGGGGAGAGGAAAGATTTTACAATGAGCAAACACTGACTAAATCATTTATACATAATTATTGTAAAAATGAAGCACTTTTTTATTACATTATTTTCACTGGAGTTCCACTTTAAGTATTCACATCTGCAGATAGACATGGCTAATAATAATCTGGCCTTCTGTTTATTAGGTCTTCTGTCTTAATTCAATGAAGATTATACAATGCATTATGCCTCCCTAATATAACCCTTTCTGTAACATATCGATC
Organism: Hyperolius riggenbachi; assembly: GCF_040937935.1. Classification (NCBI taxonomy): domain Eukaryota; kingdom Metazoa; phylum Chordata; class Amphibia; order Anura; family Hyperoliidae; genus Hyperolius; species Hyperolius riggenbachi. Next base: position 552,093,483 of record NC_090647.1, read on the forward strand.
ACAATGGGGGTCCTAATGGCAAATTTTAGTGATTATTGTCACATTTATAAAGTGGGGTATATTCTCATTGACTTCAATATACTTTTCCGCATGCATGCCCATACAATTTTTCATACTGTACAGCACTGCATAGTATGTCAGCGCTTTTTCAAAACTGTCACCATCATCAAGAAAGTGCAACAGAGGATGTACGACCTACAGCATCTGAAAAAGACCGGCCCACCACAAAAATGGATGGTGCAGTTCTATACTACCATCATCCTGACATCATCTATGACTGGTTTGGCTCATGTGCCATATGAGAAAAGGAAAGACTGCAGCGCATCATCCAATCAGCAGAAAGAATAACTGACTGTAGCTTATCTTGCCTGTAGGATCTTTACACTAGCAGGTGCAGAAAGAGAGCGACCAAGATTGCCTCTGACCTTCCTCACCCTGCTCACTCCATCTTCCATCTTATGTCTTCAGGATTGAGATACCGGTCAGTTGCAACAAAAACTTCCAGGTACAGCTTCCTCCTTTAGGGGGTAGCCATGCTTAAAGTGGGATAAGACTGACATAACATTAAATAAAATGTGTTTTCCTACTTTTTATGACTCATACAGTTATCATATGTGCTTTTGTGCACAAGTAATGTTGTCTGTCTACAAATTCCCAAAGTACAGTTTAACTGCTCTGAAAGCTGCCATTGCATTTCATTGCATAGCTACTGTATTTATATATTAAAATCTATCTAGTGATCACTTCTCAGTTGCACACATACTTGAAGCAGAGAGAACTCAGTTTCTGCACTTTGATATTGTTTACTTAAAATATATGACTAATGAATGTAGACAAAAGATAATGGTATCACCTCTTCTCATAGGGCCAGAAGCTGGCCACTGAAGTAGGAAGCTTGCCCCTGAGGAACAAAGTGCTGTGTTTAACTGTTTGAATGCTGTTCTACTACAATTTATTTTGTGGTAGTAGGTTTTATGCTGTAAATAATCTTGTACAAGAAGGAGGAAATGGTGAGTTTCATACCACTTTAAAGAACCACTATTGCGAAAAAAAAAGTAGGCAGCTGAAATCTGACAGAACTAACAGGTTTTGGCCCATTCCATCTCCTCATGGGGGATTCTCAGGGTTTTCTTTGTTTTTGAAAGTATTTCCTTAACAGCAGTTTAACTGCAAAACTAGTAAGATACCAGCTAGCCTTCCTACTCACTTGCAGACTATTTTGTCAGTGAGACTTTGCAACTGTCATTCAGGAAATGCTGCTGAAAACAAAGAACCCCCCATGAGGAGATGAGCTGGCCCAAAACCTGTTGGTTCTGTCAGATTTTAACTGCCTATTTTTTCGCGATAGTGGTCCTTTTATGAACCATGCTGGGGCTGTTAAGACTGGAAACTATTACAGCACTGAACTGAAAATAAGCACTTTTCAAACTGTTTACTACTACTTTACTCTGAAACTAGAAACCGTCCTTGACTTGATATACCTACACTGTGTGCCCTTGTATCGTATTGTCTGTGTCCACTAAGCAACCGCCAAGTCAAATTCCTTGTAAGTGCAAACGTATGGTCAAATAAAATTGATTCTGATTAAACCTCACCTTCTTTTTGATAGAACACTTGTAGCTACCTATGACGGGCAAGGGAAGTAAGGAAGAAGTGACAGCTGGGCCAGCCAGCACACTTGCGTAGAGGTGAGCGTAATGACTTAATTACGATTTCGCGAAATTTCGCGTTATTAGTGTAAGTACGATTATGGCCGTAAGTACATAATCGTAATGAAGAAGGATTTCGCGAAATTCCGTGTAAGCGTAATTTTCGCGTAGCTTTCGCATTACAGTGGGTATCGCGAAATTACGTTTGCCTTGCATGCAATCGTTTGTAAGCGTAGTTACATAACGTAATTTCGGGATAGTTCATATTACTGTAAGCGTTAATTTTCGCGTAGTTTTCGCATTACGGTGGGTATCGCGAAATTACGTTTGCCTTGCATGCAAACGTTTGTAAGCGTAGTTACGTAACGTAATTTCGCGATAGTTCATATTACTCTCATTGATCACAGTGTAATTATTGCGAAAAAACTTGCTCTATGCGTAGCAACATTCTTGTCAATACACCCTTGAACTGCGCATGCTTAGTTTTTACATTATTTAACGCGAAAAAGCGTTCATATGCGAAAATTTGTTAGCGTTCGTCTGACTACCGCTGATTCACTTCTGATTGGCTAATGCGAACAAAAACAACAGGAAGTTGAGCAATCTCATAGGGGAAGAGGCTGCCTGCACGTGCACTTTCCTGTGTCTAGTAATTACTATTATAAACGAAATTACTTTCATTTTCAAAATTAAAATGTATTTCTTTTTATAGCTAACAAGTAATTACGAAATTCACGAAATTACGAAGAAATGCGAAATTACGTTATGGTTTAACGTGAAATTACGTTATGAACGAAACGCGAAATTACGCGTTGAAAATTACGCTTACGGCATTATCAATTACGATTTTAATGGCAATTACGCTACCATAATTTCGCGCCGTAATAGCAAATTTCGCATACGTAATTATAGTAATGCGAAATTTCGAAGATTTCGCCTCAACCCTACACTTGCGGCCAAATGAAGTCTAGGGTGCCAGGAAATCTGTGCCTATAGGCTCCTGTGATGGAAATCCAGGCCTGCTTACGGGGTAGACAAGGGTTGGGATTATCTAGGGCCCACTTAGTGGCTCCGGTAGATTTTATGGGAAAGAAGAGGGGAATGATTGTAGCAGTAGTGAAGGCCATAGATCGGCAGTGATCAATGACACAACGGGAGTTGAAGCGGCGGTGTCCATGCTATCTGGTTGATGCAAGTCACCATCTGTCATCAAAGCTCCAAAGTCTATTTATTGCATCCGTCACGACAACAGACAACCAGCGATCTCTTCCTCGTATCTCTCGCCGTTTCGCCGGAGCTCGCTGGCCATAATTGCCCTCCTGCGCAGTCAGAAAATACAGATGAAAGATTTTTTTTTTTTCCATGATCATTTTTTATCGCGGCTGTTTCATTCCCGTCAGTTTAATCTGACTTGCTGATCGATATCGCTGGTATTATTATTTCAGGGCTTTTACTTGTCATGTCTCTATCCTTAGATACAGTGCCTGCACAAAGTATTCAATGTTACCAATCTGATTAATCCTAAATTTACGAGATAATAACAAATGCAATTATAAAACCTCCCCAAAGTCAAACATTTATTGCAGAACAAATCGACTTATGCAAATGTTCTCGTTGGAGGGGGGGGGGGGGGGGGGTGAAAACAAAAAAAATGTCAAATGACTGTTGCAGCCTGGGGCCAGCAGATGGCAGTAAGAGAGCAAGGGAGTCTAGATGGTTGGGCATGATGAGATCATAGTGTTATATAAAAGTAATCAGTTGTGCTTTCACATATAAATGTGTTCTAATGTGTAGAAGGCATACACCTCTACAGAGTTTTGAGTGTTCCTACTTCCTAGAGAATAAAATGACAAATGACTAGCAGGCAGATTTCTTTTCTTACAAAGGATAAAAGACAGCGTTTTCCACTCCCCTACCTGGCAGACAATAGTGAGAAAGATTGTCAATACTTCACTTAGGAACTGCTGCAATTGCAGTCATGTGAGTCCATTTTAGCTGGGGAGACTTGGGAGGGTCATTAGTCATTCGTAAATCTATGATCACTACCGCCACACACCTGAGCCGCCCCCTTTTGAGTGAAGTCTTTGGTAAAAACTATATGCCAGGGAATATTGTATTAAAGGGACACTTAAGTCAAACAAAAAAAAATGAGTTTTACTCACCTGGGGCTTCCAATAGCCCCCTGCAGCTGTCCGGTGCCCTCGCCGTCTCCCTCCGATCCTCCTAGCCCCGCCGGCAGCCACTTCCTGTTTTGGTGACAGGAGCTGACAGGCTGGGGACGCGAGTGATTCTTCGCGTTCCTGGCCACAATAGCGCCATCTATGCTGCTATAGCATATATAATATACCATATAGCAGCATAGAGGGTGCTAATGTGTCTGGGAACGCGAAGAATCACTCGCGTCCCCAGCCTGTCAGCTCCTGTCACCGCAACAGGAAGTGGCTGCCAGGAGGATTGGAGGGAGACGGCGAGGGCACCAGACAGCTGCAGGGGGCTATTGGAAGCCCTAGGTGAGTAACACTCATTTTTTTTTTGACTTAAGTGTCCCTTTAAGTGAATCATGTGATTCAGGGTGGCAACAATTTGAGGGTGGCAAGTGGCAGTTCCCTCCCCAAATTTCCCCCTCCTCGCACTACCTGTCTCTGGCTCAATAGATGCACAGCTCTGCTTCAATAACCTGCTCTTAGAGTTCTAGCGATGGGATCTCCATCTCCCTATCCAGCATCCAGTATCCATGGCTACAGCGGTGCCTCATGTGACCTGTTACGTGCTGTTGAGTCACATGAGGCACCGCTTTATTTAGAGAGGAAACAGGATTTCACGTGTGGTTGGTGATCCCATGGCTAATCTGTTGAGAGTGGCTGAGTGATGCGGCGCCGGTGCAGCACATACCCGGTATCCTGGGGAGCAGATGCTGCGGGCCAGCAGGGAGGAGATGCTATGGGAGGAGGTGCAGCACATACCCGACATCCTGGGCATCAGATGCTGCGGACCAGCAGGTAGGAGATGCTATGGGAGGAGGTGTAGCACATACCCGGCATCCTGGGGATCAGATGCTGCAGGCCAGCAGGGAGGAGATGTTATGGGAGCAGGTGCAGCACATACCCGGCATCCTGGGGATCAGATACTGCGGGCCAGCAGGGAGGAGATGCTATGGGAGGAGGCAGGGCCGAGGCAGAGGCAAGAGAGGCTCCAGCCTCAGGGCGCAGTGTAGGAGGGGGCGCAGAATTAATTCAGCTGTCATTCCTAATTGTGTTTGAAGTAGAAAGAAATAAGAAAAGGGGATACATGGCAGTGACTGCAAGCCAGATAACTAGATATTAAGGTGTTGGGGAGGTTGTGGGCCCTGTGGCGCCTCTTAGTCTAATAGCAATCAGTGTGTGACGGCTGGGGTGGGAAGGATGGAGGGGCGCACTTTGGCGTCTCAGCCTTGGGTGCTGGAGGACCTCGTCCCGGCTCTGGGAGGAGGTGCAGCACATACCCGGCATCCTGGGGATCAGATACTGCGGGCCAGCAGGGAGGAGATGCTATGGGAGGAGGTGCAGCACATACCCGGCATCCTGGGGATCAGATGCTGCAGGCCAGCAGGGAGGAGATGCTATAGGAGGAGGTGCAGCACATACCCGGCATCCTAGGGATCAGATGCTGCGGGCCAGCAGGGACAGGGAGGCGATGCTATGGGAGGAGGTGCAGTAAATACCCGGCATCCTGGGGATCAGATGATGCGGGCCAGTAGGAAGGAGATGCTATGGGAGGAGGTGCAGCACATACCCGGCATCCTGGGGATCAGATGCTGCGGGCCAGCAGGGTGAAGATGCTGTCTTGGAGGAAGCAGAGGGTGGTAATCGTAGTGTCAGTAGGGATGCTCAAAAAACGGATTTGGATGAAATCCCAATAGGATTATTTGGATTTCATCCAGGTAATTAAATCACCTGTGCGGGAGGGCAAGGGGGGGTTAATCTTACCCATCAGGCGTCATCTTAGATCCGTCCCTCGGCGCCTCCCAGGATACGTTCCAAGCGCGTCACGTGATTACAAACACTTCCTATTTCAACCCCAGAAGGAGGAAGTGTTTGTAATCACGTGACCGTGGCTTGGAACGCATCCTGGGAGGCGCCGAGGGACAGATCAAAGAAGACGCCTGATGGGTAAGAATAAACCCCCTCGCACACCCACACGGGTGATTTAATTACCTGGATGCACTCCGAAAAATCCTATTAGGATTTCATCCGTTGCTCATCACTAAGTGTCAGTGTCTGCAATGCACAGCCCGATGTGTCTCTCTTCTCCAGTCTGGCTTTGGACACACATGTGGGGAAGAGGGCGGTCCTCACAATGTATTGCTCCAGGCGTCAAAAATAATCTAGAATCAGCCCTGAGCACATCAACAGGTGGACTCACATCTGGACAGACAAAAAGTTTGAGAAGAAATCCACTGAAGGCTGCCCATTGGGCCAGAAGTCATTTTTCTTTTTGTGTGTGTGTGCAATTGCTTGCTTACTTGACTTGAGTTAACATTTCTGCTTTTAGAATTAAATGTTGCGTGTTTACTAGAAATTTTTTTTTCCATAATACACATGACTGTGTATTATAATGTACAAAAAAAAAACAGTGAGTTTTCATAAGATACCTATGTATGAGAACTTTCTTGAAAATGAGTTTCCTCATGCTCATGGACTTCTATGTCTTGGCAAAAAAATTCTAAATTCTAAATGTGGCAAATAATTAGTTTTCTAATGTCCATTGATGTCAAAGCACATAAAAGGGGACACAAGTCTGAAGGGTAAATCTGCACTTGTAGAGCAGTTATAGAGCTTCCCCTACTTACGGGCTTATTGGATCTACTTAACCTCTTGAGGACTGCTGTGTTAAACCCCCTTAAAGACCAGATAAAAGTCAAATAAATTGGCCACTGCAGCTTTAAGGCCAAGCTGCAGGACCGCAAAACACAGCACACAAGTGGATCCTCCTCCCTTTTCTCCCCACCAAGAGAGCTCTCTGTTGGTGGGGTCTGATCGCCCCCCCCCCCCCCCCAGTGTTTGTTTGTTTATTTGTGTTTGTTTTTTTTTTTTTTTTTATAAAAACTGTGTTCCCCCCCCCCCTGTTGTATACCCCCCTCCCTCCCTCCCCCGCCGGCCAATCCCTGTGATCAGCTGTCATAGGCTTCAGCCTATGACAGCCGATCACCTCCGTGGCTCAGGAGGGGACAGCCGTGTCACACGGCTGTCCCCAGTACAGTGCTGCTGCTGATCGCAGCGCTGTACGGGTAATTAGACGGCGAATACGCCGTCTAACAGTCTCCCAAGCGGCAATAGCCGCTCAGAGACTGAAGAGGGGGCGGAGCTCCGCCCTCCGAGAATGAGATGCGCGCGCGGCGCGCGCGCGATCTCATTCAAAACAGAGCCCCAGGACTTTACGGCAATTGGCGTTAGGCGGTCCTGGGGCTGCCGCCGCGGCCACGCCCATCGGCGTGATGCAGTCGGCAAAAGGTTAACCAGCCTCCAACACTAGTCAACACTTCCAAAAATTCAGTTTAGATGAACATTTGTCTCAATAAACATAATTTTGCCACATAGCATAAAACCATGTTTTATTAGCTATTAAGGAGACAACTTATTTACAGGCTTGCAAGAGCTCCAGAACAATGTATTTTAGCACATTGCTTTTATTTCTTATTGGTTACAGTTCCTTGCTTCTAATTAGAACGGCTGTAATGTGTATTTATGGCCTCTTGTCACTAGGGGGCAGTGTGAGGCAATAACAGAGGACTTCTGCTTTCAGTTTCTATGTTTTCTGCTAGTAGAGAGAGATCAAAGCATTCCATCAATTTACAGCACAACGAGTTCTACCGACTGAGGTCAAAAGCACTGCATTTATTTCAAACGAGATAACTAATGAAGTTGCTAAAAGGTTTAAACCAATAATAGGCAAATAAGTAAATCATTCATAGAGTGATTGTTATGGGCTTCCCCCCTTTGCAGGCCACTGGTTGGCACCTGTAGTTTCCCAGTCACCCCCTTCGTACCAGTGCATTCGCTGCACCATACTCCTCCACGTGTGCTTCTTTCACCTCTCTTGTCTGATGTTACGCTGACTTCTGTGGAATACGAAGAGGTGGAACAATGTTGGGTTGGAGAAGCCTAACTGCACCATTTGTTTTTATGGACCAGTGTAAACCTCAACCCTGCCTTAAAGTGGATCCGAGATGAAAAACTAACTATAACAAGTAACTTGTCTATATATCTTATCTAAAGTTTAGATAGTTTACACAGCAAATCTAGCTGCAAACAGCTTTAATAGAAAATGATTATTTCTTCCTGTGATACAATAACAGCAGCCATGTTGTTTGTAAACATTACACAGAGGTAGGCTTATCTGCATCTTGATCGCTAAGCCTGTGAAAAAAAACCTAATCCCCCCTCCTCCCTCCTCCCCTCTGCCTCTGAAATCTCTGGCTAGTAACACCTCCTCCTCCTCCTGCCCAGACTGAGCTCCCATGAGCCCTTGCTACTGCCAAGGCTCTCTGAAAACCTGTGGGTGGGGTTTATTTAGTTATAGGGAATTAGAGTATTAAAACAAAAACAAAAAAGTATTTGGCTTGAGGAATGCCCTATAAACAATAGGAAAGGAACACAATTATGCAATGAGTAAAAGTTCACCTCGGATCCACTTTAGTTATTTTTAAAACATCTATCCAATCTGATGGTTGTGCTGTATACTTGTGGTGTGACATTGCATCTATTAAAGCAGGCTTCCAGTGTACATCATACATTCAACAGGTGCTTTTCAAATAGCAAGCTACAATTACCTGCTGTGTCTTTAACCCCCCAACCCCAGGCCACTAGCTTCTGCCACGTAGCCCCACCCTTTGCTAGAAAACTCCATGGTGTTTCTCTGTGTTCAGTAGAGAAAACATTGTGGCAGTTTTGGCAGGGGGCGTGGCTACATAGAAGCTGGTGGCCTCGGGCTACAGGAGTGAATTGGGGGGTAAAGGCACAGCAGGAAATTATAACTTGCTATAAGAAAAGTACCCGTTGAATGTATAATATAAACTGGAGGTGCACTTTAAGGTGCCATTAAAGGGGAACTTCAGCCTAAACAAACATACTGTCATTAAGTTACATTAGTTATGTTAATTAGAATAGATAGGTAATATAATCTTTTACCCACCCTGTTTTGAAGGAACAGGCAAATGTATGTGATTCATGGGGGCTGCCATCTTTGTCATGGGGGCTGCCATCTTTTTGGTTGAAAGGAGGTGACAGGGAGCAGAAGACACAGTTTCAACTATCCAGTGTCCTGATAACCCCTCCCAGCTGCCTGCGCTAGGCTTCAAATGTCAAATTCAAAGCGTAAAAAAAAGAAAAATCGCACCAAAACAGCAGAACGAGAACAACAACATCAGAAATCCCATCATGCTTTGCACAGCATAAGAGGAAAACTGCCCGAGCAGTTTTCTTCTGTGCAGCTAAAAATGAGGCTTGTATAAGAGAAACAAAGTTCTGATGCTGTGAAACTGTTAAAGAAACACCATGCCTTTTCAGTGCTGCTGAGTAGATTTTTAGTCTGGAGGTTCACTTTAATGGTACAATATTTTCCTCAGATGCGATCATCCCATCAGGTTTTTATGATTGAATTGTACAGAAAACTGGGCAGTATGTTGATAAAATCAAAGCAAAACAATTCTGTGATCGAAATGGAATACAGAATGTTTTTGATCAAAATGTTGGATTTTACAATCATATCTAAAGAGAGACAGTTACATAGTTACATAGTTGCTTGGGTTGAAAAAAGACATACGTCCATCGGGTTCATCCAGAGAACAAAGTACAACACCAGCCGGCTCCCTCACATATCCCTGTAAATCCAGAGGAAGGCGAAAAACCCTTACAAGGCATGGTCCAATTAGCCCCAAAAGGGAAAAATTCCTTCCCGGCTCCAGATGGTAATCAGATAAAATCCCTGGATCAACATCATTAGGCATTACCTGGTAATTGTAGCCATGGATGTCTTTCAACGCAAGGAAAGCATCTAAGCCCCCTTCAAATGCAGGTATAAAGTTTGCCATAACGACTTCCTGTGGCAATGCATTCCACATCTTAATCACTCTTACTGTAAAGAATCCTCCCCTAAATAAATGGCTAAAACGTTTTTTCTAAAACTTTAAAAAGTGTTCTAATAGACCCATTTATGGGAACAATCAAATATAGAATTGACATTCTGATTGCTGACAATCCTGTAAATCTGATCGAATGATCGCAAAACATTGTACCCTTAAGGGGAACCTTAAAAGGGAGGGGCTTAAAGTGTTCATTCATGTGTGCCTATAAGCTTTACACATGTACGTCTGACCATGTTCACAGCCTTACCATACACAACATAAAGCCACCCATGTCTGCTACACAGCCATAGCAGTTAGGGCACTTGGTTTTTGTCATTGACCTGAGGAAGCGGGAAAGCACCTGAGAAACACATTGTCAATTTTATGTGCTCAAATAAAATACCTTTTATCAATAAACTGGTCCTAATTCTTCAAGAGAGGTAAGATTCCCTCTATGTTTATAGGATTAACAGCTTATAAGCCTATATTTTATGCATTGGGCACCTCTACCCCTGTTTCGAGTTATCGTATATGGTGACCAATTACTGAAAGAAATCTTTCTACACTGATATCTCACCCTGCCAGGATAAATGAGTCCAGTTTGAACAGCATGATTTCTGTGTAGTCTAAACCTTCCGGTTTCTCTTCACGCGGTTTATAATGTGGATTTTTTCCCCCCTCCATCCAAGGAGCCTTGCATGTTCCGGCATTGTTCTCGTGCTTTTTTCCCTGCCTCGGTTGGCCCACATCCTCGCCTGCTCCTCTGCCTTGCTTTGCTTCCCTCCTACAGTACAAACGACCTCTAAGGTGTCTCGCAAGGAGCCCTTCTAAGCTCGCTTCTCATATTTTACATTAAACAGTGAAATCTATTTTTGTCGCGAGCCGTCCGCGCTAAATAAAAGGCTTTGTGTTTATCTTCAGCCTGCTGTTGTAACTCCCGGCTCCCCTTTGCCTCGTGGTCCCTAATTCAAGACTCCTGCACGACGGAGCCTCATGTCATGCAATTTATCCTTTCCCAACAAAAGGAAAAGGGCTGAGAGTGAAGTTTACAGCTACCTGGCCATTATTTCTATTGTCCAGGAAAAAGCAGCTTTCAAGCATGGAAGGAAAAAAAAGAAAAAGAAAAAAGTTGGTAAATGGCACAAAAGAACATAAAAAAGAGCATAAAAAAAGGAAACACAAACACTCAGAAATGATGAATCTCATGCGTATTTCATTCTGTATCCAGAAATTGCCCATGGCTCTCTCCTTATCTCTTTGCATTTGGTGAATTTCATCCCCAATTGTTTTATTCTTAGGCTTGCCTTACTGTCACACTCTGGGAACGCTTTTGCTGCCGTTAGACAAAATAAAATGCCCACGTTTTATCTTCTAAAGAGTGGAGTTCTGGCCCACGCTTTTAGGAACACAAATCTGCTGGATCAGGTTCCTCCTTTGATGCTTTCTTATTGCTGTAAAATGCTTCTCTTAAAGTGTAACCTCTTCGAGGCCTGCCGTTTCTGCTTTTGTTCGTAGTCTGGACAGCCGGTAAAGTGGTTGCGGAGGTTAAGTCAGCAATAGAAGTTCATAGAAGAGTATGAGTAGTTCATACAAGTCTAGTGCACCATCGTTCTAAATACATCATCTGATATCTCATAGCTTGACTGCAAATGGTACCCTCTTCATGTTTTTTTTTGGCTTCTGAAGTTAAAAAAAAGTTGGTATAGAGCAGAAGAGAATTAAAAGAACAGAAAAGAGAAGAGGAACAGGATAGAGGAGAGGGTGAGAAGAGAGGAGAGAAACAGAGGACACAGGAGGCAAACAAAGGATGGAGATGAGGATTGAGGAACAAATGACAGAGGAGAGGTTCCAAGAGAGGAGAGGAACGGGAGACAGAGTAACAAATTAAAAAGAGGAGGAAAAGTAAAGAGGATCAGAAGTTATGAGAGAAACAAAAGTTTTTAAATTGACGGCATCGAGGTCGAAAGAGTGGCCAGCGTCCGCCTCCTGAGCATTACCATCTCTAAAGACCTGACATGGAAGGAAAACACTACCTTAACCCAGAGAAAAGCCCAGCAGAGGCTATTCTTCCTCCATCAACTGAAGAAGTTTGGAATGGCCCAAGAACTGCTTATGAACTTTTACACTGCCACCACTGTGTCTGTCCTCTGCTCATCGATCCTAGTCTGGTACGCTGGCTCTTCCACCAGAGACAGATACAAATTTCAGAGGATCATTAGATCGGTGGAAAGGATTATCAGAAGACCGCTTCCCTCACTTGACCGCCTCCACTACTCCAGACTACGCTCCAGAGCACTGAGGATTGCCAGCGACCCCCCACACCCTGGTCACCGACTCAGGCTTCGGGCCATCTACACCAAAACTTCGAGACATAGTAACTCCTTTTTCCCCTCTGCCGTCAACCTCCTGAACTTGCTGGACTGAATTACCTAGCATAACTCTTTGTCGAAACTGTACACTGTTTACTGAATTCTAATCCTACTTTGCACTCCTGTTTTGTATTTACATTTGCCCTATTGATTTGCACTCCTGTTTTTGCATGTTCTGTTTTTTGTACTTCCTTTGTCTACTCTGAGCAATTGTAATGTGCCAAACCCAGTTCCGGGCACAACCCAGTCGTGCTTGGCGAATAAAATTCTTTCTGGTTCTGATTCTTAAAAAGACAGACGAAAGACAGTCTTAAATTATAAGAGAGGTAGAGAGGAGAGGTTTAGAAGAGAAGTGGAAAGGCACACAGAATAGGGAAGAAAATCAGTAGAGAGAAACAGAGGATGAAGGGGATCACTAGCAGACAGGACAGAAAAGAGGAACAGAAGAGTGAAACAGAGGAAAAGAGGAGGATTAGAAAAAAAATTGCAGATGAAGAGAAGAAATGGGAAGACTAGAAGAGAGGGGGAGTGGGAAAGAGGACAGAAGAGAGAACATAAGAATAAAGCAGGGGAACAGAGGGGAAGAAAAAAAGGCTAGTATAGACAACATAACAGTGCCCCAGTAAAGTAAATCTGAAGTAAAAATATACTTATGAGATAAACAACTCCTAAATTGGCTTTTCCTAGATTCCTTAAGAAGTTAAGAAGTTAAGAAGTTAAAAATCTAGTTTTTGAAATTAAACCATAAGACCCAAATTACCCCCAAGGGGAGTAAATATGGTTTTGCTACCCGGTCAGTAGGACTTAGTTAAAGGAACATTATCAACATGTTTTTTTCAATTACGAAAGGTTTGGGAAGTGCTGCTAAGTACTGATGTATACATTTGAATGCTTATCTCTTTGTTTACTGTTATCTAATTCCTTTCACACTGTTCTGAAGGCAAATCTGATGGAAGAGTGAGCCACAAGGGGAGGGGGTATTCCCTCACAGTGCATCTGTTAACCCTGTGTGTGTGAGAAAGCTCTACCTGCCTCTGACTGACCTCTCTGCAAAGAGCAGAGGAAATGTATCTTATGTGCCACATAAACATTTGTAGTTGTGTGTGTGAAACATGACACCTGACAAGCTTTTCATATAACTCTGCTTCAATATTACACTGATCTTAGCATGTCAGACTGCAGAGATTCACATCTGCAAATGAGAAATTCCAAATGTAGCTAAAATCTACACACAATGAATTACAGCTCTTGCCTCTGATATTTAACATGAAAAGTAGGAAAATGTTTACTTAGCTACGTAGACTGTCTGTCTAAGTTAGACATTAGTTGTACATTGTCATTTTAGAACACTTAGTTTAATAGTGTTCCTTTAATATCATTCCCCCTTTCGAGTCGTAGCAACTTGGAGGAAGAAGTAATTGGTGGTCCACCTGAATTACACCAATAATCCCGCTGCACAACTATAGGCCCTCGGGCCTCTGAGTCTTGCAAGGATGAATACGAGAGTGCACAGACTAACAGAGAAGTGTGCAAAGTGAGTTGCTATGCTGCCTGAATCTTCACAGGGGCCCTGGGGTGAACCACTGGGGTGTACCACGTCATTAGACATAACATTACCTTGCACAATCCTCCATTAGCCTGGGTGCACTTATATTCACCATCGCAAGGCTCAGAGGCCCTGGGGCAATTGCCCAGGTGGCCCCGATGATAGCTCCACCCTTAAGTATATTACCACTTAAAAATCCCATCTTTGTGAAAATGTGTATATTTTTGTAAAATATAAAACATGTTCTCTCATACAGAACTTGATCAGAGATCTTCCAAATGAGCAAAAACGTTCAACCAACACTTCGATTTTTCAACCAGCAACCAAAAGTTTTCAACCAACACTTTCAACACTTGTTCTAAAACAACTTCTGTTTCAGTCATTTGCATTTTTCCTTAGACGAAACCTGCAAATAATATTCTTGGAATTATCTCTCATGTAATTTACATATTATATCAGAGCATAATTAGAGGATACTGAAATTTCTATTATACATCTGATCAAGCAGCACGGCATTCATTGCGTAAGTTAAGTGCTAAACAGACAAAGAAAGAAGAAGAAGAGAAGGGGGGAAAAAATTAAAAAAATACAAAACGTAAGTAACAAATATTTTTTAATAACACTAGTGGGAGGGAGAATTGCTTAACTTCAGGGCCGTTTTTAGGCATGGGCGAGCCAGGCAGCTGCCTAGGGTGACTGTAGGAGTGGGCACCACAGAGCTGTACTTTATGGAATTCTTATAGCTAACTTCTAAGTAGTTCTATTAAGAAAGTGATGGATGGTAATTTTAACACCTAAATGGCTACTGCTTTGTTGATTGTTGCAACTCTGATTGGATTTCCAGGACAATATTCTAATCTGTAAAGACTCAGGCTGTACATAAACAGTAGTGGAAGAGTTTGTTATATGGGTTCAGTGAGTTTGGGCCAGTGGATGTATACGGCCTAATAATGAGTTGTGTATCTTTTACAAACTGATTTTAAACAACATTATTTCTATGTAAACTATCAACTTCTTATTGGTGCCCACCAAACTACTTGATGTAGGTTATGACCTTCATGTTCACAGGATTGGGGTAGGGAGACAAAAGTTGCCTTACCTGTGGTGCCAAAATGGGCAGAAACAGCCTTGCTTCACTCAAATAACAAAAAAATATGAAAACACTATGGATGATGCGTTTTGCTGACAACTTCCTACTTCATCAGGTCAATACAAGTGCTAGAAGGCAACTAAAACACTTCATCATCCATACTGTGTCATTACAATAGTCTTTCCAATATGGTAGTATGTCATTCGAAATAAGCTATCCTGTCAGATCTCTGTTATAACCACACTGAAACCATGTCTTCTATATTATGTTTTAGTTAACTATGATGATTCAAATAAGCCTGATATGTATGCATTTTAAGAATTAATGTCAGTTATATGCTAGATAGAGCTAATCCTTAAACAAGTGCAAATAGTAAAATCTTCAGAATATATTTGAAACCAGACTAAGGGAAATTGTTTAGATAGCAGTTCCAGACAGACCAAGGTTGCCATGTTTTTCTTTGTTTTGGGAACAATATCTTATGTTGAAATTAGTGACGACAGCAAACATCATGTTATGGTTATGGTAGTTCATTGTGACTTTTATAAAATGTCAGATAGATAAAGCATTTTAATTATAAGCTTAATACATAATATTACATTGCCATCTGGTGTTTTTTTGTAATCTTTTATGAGTTTATAAAATTAATGATTTTTTCATAAAAAAATTATAGAATGAAATTATTTAGATAGCTGATCAGTATACACAATATTTGATTACTCTTTAAGGATAGTATAGTGTTTAAATAAGTATTCATGTACTGTAAGTCTGAATACTGTTGGTTACAGGCCTATGTATTTTGGTGGGCCAAGATGGCCGACAGCATTTCAGAAAGAAATGGGCATACCTCAGGCCAATTAAGACACAGATGTCATAATAAGCAAACACAGCATGGAACATAGATATGGGAGATGTTTTTTAATTCTGGAGACCCAGTGTCTCATGACATTTCTCTTATCGGGAGGTCATAACGTAGTCAAGATGTCTACCTGCGTGTGTACCCAATTAATTACAATATCGCCCTCATTAGTTAAATGTCAGACTTTGTAAATAAGATATGTTGAATGACGCAAAAAAATTCCAAGATATGGAAAATACGTCAGTGGGAAATTCCGATTTTTCAGCCATTTTTGAAAATTGGGTATCGAAAGGGAGGTAGAATGGGCAGGTTTCTCACATCTCGACAACAGCTACCTTGGGGTGAGACCTTCTACATAATTGAGGAGAGGTATGCCTTTTTGATATTCTATTCTGGTGATTCTTAGCATTCTTAGCATTGAATATTTAGCTAAGCCTATTAAGCATCGAAAGTTAGCATTTTTTATTAGCATTATTTTTGAATATTTTTTCTCTCAGCAACTACTAGAGATACTCAGAAATAGGCAACATTAACTAACCGTAGATCTACAATTCAATATCTGCAAGATAAAGTTTATTTCATGGAACTGTGAACTTTGAACATCTTGAAGATTCATATTTTTCTGCTGTAAATATATTGCTTTTTGAGAAATACAAATTTATATAAAAATCCAAACTGAGAGCTTTGAGATTATTCCAAGAGAAACCATCATCTATAACTTTTACTGTTGTAGAGGGAAGGAACTCCACTATACCCAATATTTTTGATCGCAACACTGTAAAAGTTATACCTTTTACTGAGTTAGTGATCTTACAGAAGTAGATACCGTAAGGTTTGCCATTGTAAACTGTCTTCTATATTTTACTAGTTGAAGTAAGCCCATGTAAAAATGGGCTCTAGGTCTTGATCCTGCCGGCGCCGCTAGTCAGTGTGCATGTGCGCGCACCTGTCCGCCGTGCGTGCACCAGTCCGCCCAGCCCGCACGCAAACATGCGCCCGGCCGGCCTGCCTGCCTCCTAGCCTGTCCTGCGTCCTGTCCCAGTGGCTGTGTCAGTGCAGGACATGCGCAGTAGCACAAAAGCTCTGACACACGGACATGGGACGCAGGGAGACTTGCAAATTATTAGGTAGGATTCTTTTTTTGGAGGGGGAACATATCCTTCTTCCCACTATCGTTTGCACATATGTTCCGCATGGTTTTTACTTGGAGAACAACCTCACATATCCACAGGGAATTATACATACTCAAGAGAAGACAGGAATTCTGCACATCATCGTGGTTGCTGAGCCTTCAGTTTGTGAGTAAGTATCTCTCTTCTGTATAAGCTTTAGTCTAGTAATTAAGACTATCTACATACCACACGGGGCTCACAAGATAATCCAAACTTTGTAAAACCATGCAATGCTCAGACAGTTTATTTTTCACATTTTGCCCATAAAAGTGACAATTATCGAAATGACCCCCACTGCCCCTTCCTTCGTTAAGTGTGGAGAGCAGTAAAAATCCACCCCAACTAAAATATCACCCCATCCTCCTCCTTAGGATGCATGGCCAGTACTACTTCAGGATCGGCTATAATAAAATCTATGCCATGCTTCTGGCTGCTTAAAGAGACTCTGTAACAAAAATTTTATCCTGTTTTCTACCATCCTACAAGTTCCTAAACCTATTCTAATGTACTCTGGCTTACTGCAGCACTTTCTACTATCACGTCTCTGTAATAAATCAATGTATCTTTCCCCTGTCGGACTTGTCGCCCTGTGTCTGGAAGGCTGCCAACTCTTCCGTGCTGATCTGTTATGCACACCCCTCTCCAGGCCCCTCTATGCACACTTCAGTGTGTGTGTTATTTACATAAGTGTAACGATCGGTGTAACACAGAGAGGATCTGATTACCGGTGATCTGCAGTATCACCGAGAATGCAGATATATACCCGATTATTGATGATCTGCAGTATCACCGATAATCAGATATATCTCTAACCTCTGGACACCTGAGTAATATGAGTGTTTGGTGCAACCGTAATACTTTGAGGAGAGCACCCGTATAGAGGGTGCTAGGCAGTACGAGATACTGCTTAAAGATCAGGTTCCTTCCACTGGTCTGATGCTCCCCAAGGGGCGGAGCCAGGCTGAGAGTGGGAAGGACCAGAGAGTGAGTGACACCAATGGTGAAGTGTCACTGACAGGTCTGAACTATCTCCCAACAGGGAAGATAGTTCTCGAGGTCGGACAGGCCAGGTCGTTAACACACAGACAGATAAAGTACAGAGACAGGAGACAGATGCGGAATCCTAAGACTAGCAGAGTTTGGCAACAGAGTATCAGATATAGCGAAGTTCCTAATCAGAGATCAGAAGAGTGGTCGGGAAAGCAGAAGGTCATAACAAATAATCAACAATGCCTAGACTTGGGTGTGAGCTCCTAGATCATCAACACCCCGGAACTGGTCTAGATAATAATACAGATGGTAACAGGATTCCTAGACTAAGGTGTGAGCTCCTTGGTCATCAACACCTTGGAAACTGGTCTAGATAATAACACAGATAATAACAGGATTCCTAGACTAAGGTGTGAGCTCCTTGGTCATCATCACCTTGGAAACTGATCTAGATAATAACACAGATACTGACAGAAGGTGTGAGTGCCACCACGTAGTGATCGCAATGCCAGACGCCAGAGAAATGACCAGCACCCAGTATATATACCCCAGCGCTCTCCAGCGCCACCCCTAAGTGCTGGACCAATGAAAACTGCTGGAATTGTCAGCTGACCGATTTGGTCAGCTGACGCCCTTCTGACTGTCATGAAGGCTCTGCCTCTCCGCGCGCGCGCGTCCTCCTGAACCTGTGTGGACTATCAGTCCCAGCCACACCAGACATGTGTTGTAATGTTTCTGCTGTGTTGGATGCGGAACCCGCCGCCCCGCTGTCCAAGCATGCGGCGGTTCCTCCGCGTTCAGCAGTACTGTCAGAATTATGCCTATGCGTGCAAACATCCGCGTCTGACGCGGAATCCGCCGCCTTGTTCATAAGGCATGCGGCGGTTTCATCGCGCTCCGTCATGCCAGTGGATGCAGACCCACGCGCGCAACCTGCCGCGTTGGACGCGGAATCAGCCGCCTTGCTCTGAGTACTCGCGGCGGCTTTTCCGCGTTTTCTCACAATAAGCCAGCAGTGTCTCTGCTCTTATCAGTGAGATAAGAGAGCTGGATAAAAATCCTCCTCTGTTAGGATGTGAAAGGAGCTGGCTGACACATACTGAGGAATTACAGACAGGAAGAAATGATCAGCCTTACAGCCTGTGACTAGTATTCAGTGGATGAGAGCTGCAGGGGGACAGAAAGTAAACACACAAGTGATCTCTTGAGATTCAAAAGGAAAGCTGTATACAGCCTGCTTGTGTATGGATGTATTTTCTATGTGTGGACATACTGTACATCAACCTACTTCCTGTTTTGGTGGCCATTTTGTTTGTTTATAAACAAACTTTTTAAAACTGTTTTTGACTACTTTTAATGCGGCGGGGAGCGAAATTGTGACAAAGGGGAATAGGAGATGTCCCCTAACGCACTGATGTGTTTACTTTTGTGCAATTTTAACAATACAGATTCTCTTTAACCCTGATAGATTTTAGTACAGCGGCTCACATCACGTGTCACTAAACAAAGTTGTCTAAACTTCATTGGCTCCTGACCCTGTGATCACTGTGATTGCTAAAGTAAAAAAAAAAAAAGTATAGTTAAAAATAGTCTCTGGTCTTTAATGGCCAGAGCCACACAGTTCCCAGTTGGTTAAAAGTTTAATAGAAGCGCAGCCGGTCACAAATACCTGCTCCAACGCTGGGTCCTCTCGTCACGTATGAGAATTTTGGGTGTCATGGAAACCCCCTCTGGTGGTGCCTAAACCTAACCCCTGGTGCCTAACCGTAAGACCCCGCTAGTGGTGCCTAACCCTAAGATTTCCCTTCGGTGGTGCCTAAGCCTAAGACCCCCTGGTGGTGCCTAACCATTAGACCCTGCCTGTGGTGCCTAACCCTAAGATTCCCCTCTGGTGGGGCCTAAACCTAAGACCCCCCCCTGATGGTGCCTAACCCTAAGACCCCTCCCCCCAGGTGCTGCAAAAAAACCCAAAAACCAATAATTACAGAGTGCTGCTTGGCGCCCGAACAGAAAAAAACCTGCAGTAATGATAATTATCACCTGGCACCCACATTTCTCTTTAGGCACGCATTTGCCAATCAGCATGTACCAATGTCCCTTCGTAAGACTCCCGATGCATGTCATGTGACTTCACTGCTCTGCTACCCGGATGGGGGAGATAGAGAAACGGTTACAGTTACCTTTATGTCCTTTTAAGCAGGGCTGCGGAGTCGGAGTCGTGGTTTCATAAACTGAGGAGTCGGAAGATTTTTGTGCCGACTCCACAGCCCTGCTTTTAAGCCAAGAGCATCCAGAATTTTTAGTTTTATAGCATATCAGGGGCATAATTAGAGGGGAGCAGTCCCTGCGCCCACAGGAGGTCCCAGAGATGTGAGGGAACCCCAACTACTACTTCACTCCCTCCGATACAGGGGTCCATTCTTTACATCGGTGTTTTTTGTGGTTACACTCATTTTGGGTGTGAAGATTATGATGTCCACACTGTTTTATGGCCCTTTCAAGATAGGCCCCAGGCTGTGAGGGCCACAAAGGGAAAGGATGTGAACATTGGGGGGCCCCATCAAAAGTTTCCAGGGGGCCCCCATGATTTGTAGTTACACCACTGACCTTAGCCTATTCATTTTCCAGCTCAAGGGCAGATAAAGGCGTTCCTGGCCTGCCATTGCCTTGGTGAAAGGTCCTTTTTAAAGGATACCCAAAGTGACACGTTACATGATGAGATAGACATGGGTATGGGTGCCTAGCACACAAATAACTATGCTGTGTTCCTTTTTTTTATTTCTATGCCTGAAAGAGTTAAATATCAGGTATGTAAGTGACTGACTCAGTCCTGACTCCTGACAGGAAGTGACTACAGTGTGACCCTCACTGATAAGAAATTCCAACTATTAAACACTTTCCTAGCAGAAAATGGCTTCTGAGAGCAGGAAAGAGAAAAAAATGGTCAACAGTTCACTGATTTTAGCTCTGGCATACTTCAATGAATGTGTCATTGAGCAAAAACAATAAAACAATTAAAACTTAAAAAGTAGATTTACACATAAAATAAAACTGTGGAATATCTTAAAAAGTCATTTTTAGGAGAAGGAGGATAGATACAATTGTTTATTTCATCAGTTTATTTTCGCCTCGGGTGTCCTTTAAGCCCACTTCGCCCAGCAGTTAATCCACTCAGTTTAATCATGTTTGTCTGCAGGTCGTCAGGAGCCACCGCTGAAAACCTTTGTTACTGAAGATGAATAAGATAGAGGAATTATTGGACGATGTGATTAAACAGCTTTGGGATCGGCAGCCCGTGATCCGTTAACAACGCCTCTTCTTTCACACTTCAGGAGGAGATTAGAACCTGACAACGGCAGCGCACTTGGCACAGGAATCAAAGTCCGGCCGCGGTAATGGAAGCGCTTTGGTTGTGTGTGAGATGACAGCCCGAGAGCCCGGCAAAATCGATGCATCGTATATAGCCTGAATGAGGCAGATTAAGCAAATGTCTGCAGGAGATTCATGCTCCCAGCGGAGTTTTTAAGCACATGCTAGCTAACGCTAGAAAGTTCAATCCTAAGCAAGATGCATCAGAACAGCCACTTTCGGTGGATGGCAAATACCAGGTTTTGTTCAAAACCCACAGTCTTAATTTAGAGACAGGGAGAGAGAAAGAAAGACAACTTAAAGATAATCTTTAAAAAGAAAAACATCCCTTCAGGGTGTACTTACCTTGGGAGGAAGAAGCCTCTGTATCGTCTGTCCCTCGGTTCCAGCGCTGGCAGCTGGCGCCACCTGTGCAGTAGAGTGGACCCAATCTGGCTTGGCTGTATCTGCCTGAGCCCGCTCAAAAAGCCGCAACTGCGCTGGAGCCAGGCAAGGTAAATATTGCAGGCACCACTGTCCCTGCACAACAGCCACCATCCCCAAGGGCTGTGGTCTTTGGGGAAGCCAGTGCTGGGACCGAGGGGCAGAGGAGGGTGGGGGAAGCCTCATTAGGATCCAGAGGCTTTCCCTTCCCAAGGTTTAAAGTGTACCTGAGATGGGAAATAAAAAAAAAATATACACGCCTGGTGCTTCCTCCAGCCCCCTCCAGGCTGATGGCTCCCTTGCCGTCCTCCTCCGCCTCCTGGATCATCCACAATTAGCCCCAGAAAGGTCCTCAAGTCAGGGCCTTTCGGCACAGGCACAGGTCAGGGCCTTTCGGCACAGGCACAGTCAAGCCATGCATGCTCCCATGTTGCACTCCCATCGCCAGGAGCTCCCAGAGTGCACCCGGCAACAGGACATTGACAGTGCATGTGGCTGGACAGCAAACGCTGAACGTCACAGACCACACGACTTTCCAGGGACTATTGCAGTTGATCCAGGCAGTGGAGGAGGACGGCAAGGTAGGGATCACCCTGGAGGGGGCTGGAGGAATGTATATATATACTAGCTGATTGCCCGGCGTTGCCCGGGTATGTATTTGGCTGGTGTTGACTCCGCCTACTTTTTCTAACCCTAACACACAATTATTCACTGACCAAGTTTGTGAGCTTTGCGGTCTTTGGTATCAATAATCTGCATTGAAATGAAACAAATCTGATTGGGTGTGTGTGGCTCCACCCCCTTTTCTGAATTTAAACCCCAGTCACCCAATAACCAACTGTACCAGGTTTGAGGCCTGTGCCATTAACAGTTCAAGAATGGTAGCAATTAAATATTCCCCTTGAAAAACAACAGGTGAAGTTTGATTCACTTTTGTAGGCTCCACCCACTTTTCTGAATATTAATTTCAGTCACCCAGTGACCAACTGTGCAAAGTTTAAAAACCCTGCCATTAACAGAATGGCTGCAGTTTACATTTTCTCAGTGAAATTTGTATTTGTCTTCACCCACTGATGACCCGGCGTTGCCCGGGTATGTATTTGACTGGTGTTGGCTCCGCCCACTTTCTAACCCTAACGCACAAACACTCAATGACCAAGTTTGTGAGCTTTGGGGTCCTTGGCATCAATAATTTGTATATTCCCATAGAAATTAAACAAATCAGATAGGCTGTTTGTGGCTCCACCCCTCTCCAGCATTTGAACCCCAGTCAACCAATGACCAACTGTAGCAGGTTTGAGGCATCTGCTATTAACAGTGTAAAAATGGCAGCAATTTAAATATTCCACTTGAAAATCAACAGGTGAATTTTGATTGGCTACTATAGGCTACACCCACTTCCCTGAATATTAATCTCAGTCACTCAGTGACCATCTGGGCAAAGATTGGGAACCCTGAAATAAACAGAAGGGCTGCAGTTTACACTTTTCCAGTGAAATTTGTTTTTGGCTCCGCCCACTTTTTGTAACCTGGACACAAAGTCACTACTCAATGCCCAAGTTTGTGAGTTTTGGGGTCCTTGGCATCAATAATTTGTATTTTCCCATGAAATGAAACAAATCTGATTCACTGTTTGTGGCTCTGTCCCCTTTTCTGAATTTGAACCCCAGTGACCCAATGACCAACTGTACCAGGTTTGAGGCTTGTGCCATTAACAGTGCAAAAATGGCAGCAATTTTAATATTCTCCTTGAAAAGTGACATGTGATTTTTGATTGGCATTTTTAGGCTCCACCCACTTTTCTGAATATTAATCCCAGTCACCCGGTAACCAGCTATGCTAAGTTTGAGAACCCTGCCATTAACAGTGAAGACGGGCTGCAGTTTACAATTTCCCAGAAAAATCTGTTTTTAACTCCACCCACTTTTTGAAACCTTGACACACAGTCACTACTCAATGACCAAGTTTGTGAGCTTTTGGGTTCCTGGCATCAAAATTGTGCTAATATAAGCAGTTTATCCAGCAAAGAAATCTGGCTGTTTTTGGCTCCGCCCCTTTACTGAATTTGAACCCCAAACACTTAAAGGGAACCTGAAGTGAGTAAAATTATTTAAAATAAACACATGACGTCGCTGCAAATGAATATTACATACTTACCTCACTGTCAGTTCCTCTCAGAAGCTCACCATTTTCTCCTTACAGTGATCACTTCCAGTTCTGACAATATTTTGTCAGAACTGAAATATACCAGTTGCTGTCAGTTATATATCAGCAGCTGTCAGTTACAACTGAATGTACAAGGTAATGTCCATGTTTCCCTATGGCTCAAGTCAGCGATATTACAGTTTAACAGTGTGATGAGCAGGAAGCTGTTATGGGGTAATGGCCATTTTTAAAATGGAGGACGGAGAATTCCATTGATCACAGTGGACAAATGGGACACGGGAGAGGAGAAAGAGATTGGGGAGTAGACTGCACGGGAGGTAAGTATGACCTGTGCATGTTTATTTTGACTTTTTATTTTCAGTTCAGGTTCTCTTTAACGACCGACTGTAGCAGGTTTGAGGCCTCTGCTATTAACAGTGTGAGAATGGCTGCAGTTTCAACATTCCCCTTGAAAATCAATAGGTTCATTTTGATTGGCTGTTGTAGGCTCCACCCACATTTCTGAATATTCATCCCAGTCACCCAGTGGCCAATTGTGTAAAGTTTGGGAACCCTGCAATGTAAAAAATGAAGTTGTTGGCACTGCCCACTTTTTCTAACCTTGACATACAGTCACTCAATTATCAAGTTTATCAGCTTTGGGGTCCTTGGTATCAATACTTTGTATATTCCCATTGAAAAATAAATAAATCTGGCTGTTTGTGGCTCCGCCCCCTTCCTGAATTTGGACCCTAGTTACCCAGTGTCCAACTGTACCAGGTTTGAGGCATCTGCTTTTACCAGTATAAGAGAATGGTAGCAGATGAAATATTCCCTTTGAAAATCAAAAGGTGAATTTTTATTGGCTGTTGTAGGCTCCACCCACCTTCCAAAATCTTAATCTGTCACCCAATGACCAACTGTGCAAAGTTTGAGAACCCTGCCATTAACGGTGTAAGAATGGTTGCAGTTTATATTTTCCCAGTAAAGTTGTTTTGGCTCCACCCACTTTTTGTAACCTTGACACACAGTCACTCAATGACCAAGTTTGTGAGCTTTCAGGTTCCTGGCATCAAAAATGTGTGAATGGAAGCAGTTTATCCACTAAGGAAATCTGATTGGCTGTATGTGGCCCCGCCCCTTTAGTGAATTTGGACCCCAGTTACCCAATGACCGACTGTAGGAAGTTTGAAGCCTCTGCCATTAACAGTGTAAGAATAGCAGCAGTTTAAATATTCCCCTTGAAAATCAATAGGTGAATTTTGATTGGCTGTTGTAGGCTCCACCCATTTTCTTGAATCTTAATCGCATTCACCCAGTGACCAAGTGTGGCAAGTTTGAGAACCCTGCGATTAACAGTCTAAGAATGGCTGCAGTTTACATTTTCCCATTTAAAATGAACGGCTGAAATTTGATTGGCTGTTTTATGCTCCGCCCACTTTTCCTGGATTTGTAACCTCGGTCACCAAGTGACCAACTGTGCCAAGTGTGGGGACTTTGGCTTGATTACTGTGAGAATGGCAGCTTTTTACATTTTTTCCATTGACTTGAATGGGTGGAATCTGATTGGCTGTTTGTAGCTCCGCCCACATGTGCAGGGGGGCCGCGAGACCCCCAGAACATATCATCCCAGGTAGTAAGGGATCTGTGTACCAAGTTTCGTTCAAATCGGTCAAGCCGTTTTCGAGTGATCGCGGCACATACACACACACATACACACACACATACACACACACATACATACATACATCCGATTTTATATATATAGATATATTTTTTTTCTTTAAATGTTATATCTTGCCTTGGATTAGGAATCATGCAACCCCCATGCCAATAAGGATGTGTAGGCAAAAGTGTTGGTGTATGTGGACTGTGGCAATGGAGGGTGACTCATCTTGGTTTGCTGCCTCTGGCCACAGTACTCCACAACACTCTGCATCCTCCCAATACTTCCTCCTTCTCAGGTAGAAGGAGGGGGTATTGGGAGAGATAGGAGGAGGTATCGAGAGGATGTAGAGGGGCCTGAAGCACTACGGCCAGAGTCAGAGACCAAGGTGAGTTAACTGCCGCTGCCATAGCCCACGTATACCAATGTTTAGTTTCGCCTCAGGCAAAACTGAATTTCGCTTTCGCCCGCTCATGCTTACGTGCTAATTTTTGGGTCTGTACCACTTTACAAGCAGGAGACCCACACAAAAAAAAATGTCTGACTTTAGTTATGCATGACTTTAATTGGACCCCTATCTGATGAATAACAATATCTGCTACTTGGTGGTTTCAATGCGGGCACAGAGAACCAAGACAAGCAATCCCAATACTCAGGGGCGTAGCAATAGCCATAGCAGCTATTATGGGGCCCTGCAGTATAGGGGGCCCAATGGGTACTTAACTTTTTTGTGTTTCTCCACCCTCTGACTTTGACTCAGAGTGTCCATGAGTCTACTACTATGTGTAGTCTTGATTGCATGATAATGCATAGTGCATAATAGTGTATCCATAGGGTAGGGGCAGATGGAATTGCTTTAAAGGAAAACTTAAGTCAGGAAAAAAAAATGACATTTACTCACCCGGGGCATCCCTCAGCCCCCCGAAGCTGGATGGTGCCCTCGCAGCCCCGCTCCGATCGTCCTGTCCCCGCCGGCGGCTACTTCCGGGTTCGGCGACAGCCGCCGACAGGCTGGGAACGCGGCTGATTTTCCGCGTTCCCAGCCGCTATATCACCCCTCTATGCTGCTATAGCGTATATATATAGCGGGGCTGCGAGGGCACCATCCAGCTTCGGGGGGCTGAGGGATGCCCCGGGTGAGTAAATGTCATTTTTTTTTCCTGACTTAAGTTTTCCTTTAAGTGAACCTCCAGACTAAAAATCTACTCAGCAGCACTTAACTAAGCTCCGCCCCATCAAAGAAAAAAAGCCCGGGCTTTTTTTCCCCTGATGCTTTGCAGAGCATGATGGGATTTCCTATATTGTTATTCACGTCACCTAGCAACTGGGAGAGGTGCTTGGAACTGTGTCTCATGCTCCCTGTCACCTCCTTTCAGCCAAAAAGATGGCTGCCCTCAAGCAATCAAGCATTTGCCTGTTCTTTTAAAACAGGGCGGGTAAGAGATTATATTCCCTATCTATTTTAATTAACATAACTAATATAACTTAATGACAGTATGTTTGTTTAGGCTGGAGTTCCTCTTTAAGAGTGCCTCCATCTGAGGTCCTCATGAAAGTTTTGCTATGGGGCCCTTATGATCTCTAGCTACACCACTGGCCAGCCCCGTTTCTATGGGCGTGCGATGCGTGCAATCGCCCGGGGCGCTGGATTGTTGTGGCCGGAGGGGGGCGCTGTGGTGGTGGGAGCGGGCATAATAGTAATAACTCACCTTTCTTCATCTTCATCCGAATAGCCGATCTCACGCTGCTTCAATGTACTTCCTGTCTCGGCATCTGTCTCAGTAACAGCGCCCCCTGTGATGATGTTCCGCATGGGGGCGCTGTTACTGAGACAGATGCCAAGACAGGAAGTACATTGAAGCAGTGAGATCGGCTATTCGGCTGAAGATGAAGAAAGGTGAGTTATTACTATTATGCCCGCTCCCACCACCACTGCAGCACCTACCTACCTACTTACTCTATACTGCAGCACCTACCTAATCTATACTGCAGCACCTACCTAATCTATACTGCAGCACCTACCTACCTACCTAATCTATACTGCAGCACCTACCTAATCTATACTGCAGCACCTACCTACCTACCTACCCAATCTATACTGCAGCACCTACCTAATCTATACTGCAGCACCTACCTAATCTATACTGCAGCACCTACCTACCTACCTAATCTATACTGCAGCATCTAGTGATGCTCGGATACCCCTTTTTATTATTCGAGTTTGGTCGAATTCGAATAGTAAATTATTCGCATTCGGTCGAATATTCGAATCGAATTTTTTTTACTATTCGATTCGACCTCGGACTTCGAGCTCACTATTCGAGTCGGTATTCGAGCTCATTATTCGAGCTGACTATTCGAATTGGCCTTAAATAGCTTCCAACACTTGTTTTGAGGGTGAATGATGCAAGAAACATCTTTTTTTCCAAGTAACAACAGCAAGTGATTATGTGGGGATGTTCCTTTAAAAAAAAAAAAGGTGGAAAGAGAAGTTGTGTCCAAAATGTTGTTCAGTACTGTATATACTTCTTCTTCTTCTTTATCTTCTATATCTTCTTCTTCTTCTTCTATATCTTCTTCTTCTATATCTTCTTCTTCTATATCTTCTTCTATATCTTCTTCTTCTTCTATATCTTCTTCTTCTTCTTCATCTTCTTCATCATCATCTTCACCTTCTTCATCTTCTTCATCTTCTTCATCTTCATCTTCTTCATCTTCTTCATCTTCTTCATCTTCTTCTTCTTCATCTTCTTCTTCTTCATCTTCTTCATCTTCTTCTTCTTCATCTTCTTCATCTTCTTCATCTTCTTCTTCTTCTTCATCTTCTTCTTCATCTTCTTCTTCTTCATCTTCTTCATCTTCTTCATCTTCTTCTTCTTCATCTTCTTCATCTTCTTCTTCTTCATCTTCTTCATCTTCTTCATCTTCTTCTTCTTCATCTTCTTCTTCTTCATCTTCTTCATCTTCTTCTTCTTCTTCTCCTTCTTTTTCTATATCGTCTTCTTGTTCTTCACTTATTTCTCTTTTATATTTTTTTTTTTAAAGAAATGCAGCTATTTTTGAGCGTAATAAATAGCTGGTGGCGCACGCATGTTGGAAGCGCCATTGTATGTGCTCCCTGGCAGTGGAAACACACAGACAGCAGGAGGTAAATTCAGCAGCAGGAGGAGGAGGATGATTGTGTGGCAGCAGGCAGTCAATGAGGCAGGCAGCGTGACGAGACATAATAGGCTGTGGTACCTAGCGGTGGTACCAGGCCGTAAATACACAGCATGAGGTTCCAGACAGCGGTCGTGAAGCCCACATCATGTCCAATACACAACTGGGACAACACAGTTTTCAACCCGGACACCTCTAAAAATAATATCACACAGTATTAATAAAAAGTATATATAATTTTTTGTTTTTTTTTAAAGAAATGCAGCTATTTTTGAGCGTAACAAATAGCTGGTGGCGCACGCATGTTGGAAGCGCCATTGTATGTGCTCCCTGGCAGTGGAAACACACAGACAGCAGGAGGTAAATTCAGCAGCAGGAGGAGGAGGATGAGTGTGTGGCAGCAGGCAGTCAATGAGGCAGGCATCGTGACATAATAGCCCTGGTACCTAGCGGTGATACCAGGGCTGTAAATAAACACAGCAGGAGGTCCCAGACAGTGGTCGTGCAGCCCACATCGTGTCCAATACACAACTGGGACAACACAGTTTTCAACCCGGGCACCTCAGAAAAATTAAACTTTTTTTTTTTTTTTATGGTTTATTTGTTTTGTTTTTTACAGAAAATTACACAGACAGATATAGCTATTGTTTGACGTAATAGCTGGTGTCAGAGTGGCAGCAGAAGGTAAATCTGTGTACCCTGGCAGTGGGAAACACAGACAGACAGCAGAAGGGCAGTACACAGCAGCCCACTGTAGGTGTAAAATGTGTGGCTGCAGGCGACGTAATAGTCAAAGTGAACCAGGCTGGCTTAGTGAGCAGGAGCCAGGAGGTGGTAAAGGGTGGTAAGGCACATTAACGATGGTTCTTCCGGTAGCCAGTTCATGTCCCCCTCTCGCCGACAACAGGGGCCAGGAACTCGCCTTCCACCCACGCCTGGTTCATCTTGAGAAACGTCAGTCTGTCCACAGACTTGTGAGACAGACTTGAGCGTTTCTCGGTGACCACGCCACCAGCTGCACTGAAGCAGCGCTCGGACAGCACGTTGGAAGGGGGACAGGACAGCACTTCCAGGGCGTACTGCGCCAGCTCGCTCCAGATCTCCAGGCGCTTGACCCAATACTCCATGGGATCAACAGGGGCATCACTGTCAAGCCCGCTGTAGGACCCCATGTAGTCAGCCACCATTCGGGTCAGGCGCTGGCTGTGATCGGAGGAGGATGCTGCTGCATGCACCTCCTCTCTAGTTACTGCTGCCGGAGCCTCTACAGTCCTGTAGAGCTCGTTGCTGAGAGGCAGCAGGTCTGTGGGGCGCTTGCTGCTGGATGCAGGCACCTGCTGCTGCCTCTGTGCTGGCTGGACAGTGGGGGTGGAAGGCTGGGGGAAGGCTTCCTCCAAGCGCTCAACAAGGGCCTGCTGCAAGCTCCTTATTTGTTGCGCTGGGTCTCCTCCTGCAGGCGGCAGGAACTGGCTCAACTTCACCTTGAGGTGTGGGTCCAACATCATGCTGATCCAGATGTCCTCCCTCTGCTTCATCTGGATCACCCTGAGGTCCTTGCGCAGGCACGTCAGCATGTGCGCTGCCATTGGGAAGAGGCGGGCCACGTGTGCTGGCACATCGACGGCAGTGCTGTCCTCATCCTCCTCCTCTGCCTCCTCAGCCTCATCCTCTCTCCACCCCTGCACAAACTCAGCTGCGCTGTGCTGATCCCCCTCATCAGCAGCAAGGTCAGGGACCTCCACCAAGTCCTCCTCCTCCTCCCCCTCAGAGGTGGACTGTGCAGCTGCATGACGCTCCTGCTGGTCCAAGGCTGCCGCTCCCTGTTCCAGCAAAGCATCGAGGGCCCTGTTCAGCAGACAAACCAAGGGCACCCACTCGCAAACCATAGCATGGTCCCTGCTCACCATGTTAGTGGCCTGCAGAAAGGGAGCCAGCACTAAGCACACCTGCTGCATGTGCCTCCAGTCATCATCGGGGACGATGGACGGGATGTTGCTGGTCCTGTCCCTTCTCTGAGCGGCGGACACAATGGCCAGGGCAAGGTACTGGTTGACAGCGTGCTTCTGTTCAACCAGACGCTCCAACATCGCCAGGGTGGAGTTCCAGCGAGTCGGAACGTCAAGGCTCAGCCGATGGCGTGGCAGCTCCAGCTCCTTTTGCACGTCTTACACGCTCACACAGGCTGCAGCCGAGCGCCGGAAGTGACGCACAACGTTCCTTGCCGTTTCCAGCAGTTCGCCCATCCCCTGGTAGGTGCGCAAGAACTTCTGCACCACCAGGTTCAGCACGTGGGCAAGACAGGGGATGTGGGTCAGGTTTCCCCTGTCTATTGTGGCAACCAGATTGGCCCCATTGTCGGCCACCACCTCTCCGACTCTGAGGCCTCTGGGGGTCAGCCAAATCCTCTCCTGCTCCTGGAGTTTGGCCAACACATGGGTTGCCGTCAGTTTGGTCTTCCCAAGGCTGACCAAGTGCAGCAGCGCTTGGCAGTGGCGGGCCTTCACGCTGCTGCTGAGGCGGGGGGTTTGGCCAGGTGTGCCGGAGGATGGCAGAGGATCGGAGGAACCTGCTGCAGTTCCCCTGACCCTGCGGGGTGGCACCACCCACTGTGTTGCTGCTGCTGCTGTGCCCGCTGCTGCTCTCCCATCCTCACCCCCTTCCACCAAGCTGACCCAGTGGACAGTGAAGGACAGGTAGCGGCCTGTCCCGAAGCGGCTGCTCCAGGAGTCCATGGTGACGTGGACCCTTTCACCAACCGCGTGCTCCAGCCCTCACTCCACATTGGCCATCACAAAGCGGTGCAGTGCAGGAATGGCCTTGCGGGCGAAGAAGTGTCTGCTGGGGAGCTGCCAGTCTGGGGCTGCACAAGCAAGCAGCGCACGCATGTCGCTCCCCTCCTGCACGAGCGTGTACGGCAGGAGTTGGGAGCACATGGCCCGTGCCAGCAAGCCGTTCAGCTGCCGCACGCGACGGCTGCTGGGAGGCAGAGCCCTAACCACCCCCTGGAAGGACTCGCTCAAAAGGCTCTGGCGTGGCCTTTTGCTTGCACGGGAATCAGCAGACACAGCAGAGGAGGCCACTGAGGACTGGCTGCCAGAACAGGCCTCAGTGTCGGCGGCAGGAGTTGCAGAGGGGGGAGGAGCTGTCCGTTTCCGCACTCCTGCTGGTGCTGCTGGAGGAGCAGGAGGGCGGGTGGCTGCTGTTGCTGCTGCTGCTGAAGGCTGTGCAGTGATGGGTGTGATGCCACTGCCAGCACCAGATGCCTTCAGCCTCTGGAACTCCTCATGCTGGTGGAAATGTTTCGCAGCAAGGTGGTTGATGAGCGAGCTGGTGCTGAACTTTAAGGGGTCTGCACCTCTGCTCAACTTCCGCTGACAGTGGTTGCAAGTGGCGTACTTGCTGTACACTGTGGGCATGGTGAAAAATCGCCAGATTGGTGACAAAAACAACCCCCTACGGCCTGGAGCCGCTGCTGCCTGTCTCCCTGTGGTGGTTGGGGCGGGGGCTTGGGTGCAGCTGGTGGTGGTACTGGCAGATGCTGCTGCTGCTGCTGCTGAGCCTGAGACACCAGCAGGCTGTGGGACCTGCCTACTGCTGCCAATGCTTGCAATGATGCGCCTCCTTGCAAGGCCCACAAGCGCATCCTCCTCCTCCTCAGAGCTGCTGATGACGACATCCCCTGGAGCTGGTGGCACCCAGTCTTTGTCTGTCACCGTGTCATCATCATCCTCCCCCCTCCTGAAACATGTCTTGCTGGGATGATGACCCCCCAAACTCCTCTCCTGATGCATGGATGGGCTGCTTGACTGTCGCCACAGTCTTGCTGTCCAATCCCTCCTCCCCCAAAGTGCCCATCAGCATCTCCTCCTCAAAATCGCCAACAACAGCAGACAATACCCTGATGGTGCCTGGGGTCAAAAGACTGCTGAGTGACAGGTCGGGCGGCGACTGACGGTGAACTGGCCTCCTCCCCTGGCCCTGCTGGGTGGCTGCTGCGAACAGGGGTGGTGGTGGTGAGGGTGGAGGCCTCGGATGCAGAGCTGATGGCGGGCTGCTCATCCTCTGTCATCAGTTGCACCACAGTGGCTGCATCCTTTTCCTCAATGGGACGTTTCCGACCCGGCTGGAGGAAAATCGGAGCAGGTGCTACACGCTGCTGCTGCTGTGTCTCTGCAGCGTGAGTTGCAGATGCTCCTGCTGGGCGGCGCCCAAGGCGTCCACGGCCAGTGGCTATAGGAGGAATGTTAGCCACTGACGCTGCTGCTGCGGAACTGTGCATGGTGGCGCGGCCGCGGCTTGCCACAATGCTGCTCCCTCTCCTCCTGATTCCCTTGCTGCCCTTACCCTTGCCCAAACCGCGCTGGCTGCCACTTCCAGACATCTTAGATGTTTTGGGCGTAAACACAAAAGTTTTTAAAAAGGGCGGGTGAAAAGTGGGGTACTTTAATGGAGTGGGTTGGTGGGTGAGGTGACACTAATCACTAAGTGATTAAATCGCTAACTGATTAGTACAGTACAAATACAAAATACAATAATCGGTAATCAGTAAGTGTGAACAGTGAACAGTGAGTGTGTCCCCTAGTACACTAACTAGAAAATACAATAATGAGTAGTAATCACTCAGATTCAGTAGAAGGAAATAGAGTGTGTGTACACTACAGACAGTGAGTGCACGCACGCGCACACATGCGCAGGAGCTAGCCTATGAACAGTGACTGAGTGAGTGTCCCTAGTACAGTAAGTAAGTAGTAACAGTCAGGAAGTACAACTAGAAATTACAATAATCAGTAGTAATCACAAGGAAATAGAGTGTGTGTACACTACAGACAGTGAGTGCACGCACGCGCACACACGCGCAGGAGCTAGCCTATGAACAGTGACTGAGTGAGTGTCCCTAGTACAGTAAGTAAGTAGTAACAGTCAGGAAGTACAACTAGAAATTACAATAATCAGTAGTAATCACAAGGAAATAGAGTGTGTGTACACTACAGACAGTGAGTGCACGCACGCGCACACACGCGCAGGAGCTAGCCTATGAACAGTGACTGAGTGAGTGTCCCTAGTACAGTAAGTAAGTAGTAACAGTCAGGAAGTACAACTAGAAATTACAATAATCAGTAGTAATCACAAGGAAATAGAGTGTGTGTACACTACAGACAGTGAGTGCACGCACGCGCACACACGCGCAGGAGCTAGCCTATGAACAGTGACTGAGTGAGTGTCCCTAGTACAGAAAGTAAGTAGTAACAGTCAGGAAGTACAACTAGAAATTACAATAATCAGTAGTATTCACAAGGAAATAGAGTGTGTGTACACTACAGACAGTGAGTGCACGCACGCGCACACACGCGCAGGAGCTAGCCTATGAACAGTGACTGAGTGAGTGTCCCTACCCTAGTACAGTAAGTAAGTAGTAACAGTCAGGAAGTACAACTAGAAATGACAATAATCAGATTCAGTAGTAATCACAAGGAAATAGAGTGTGTGTACACTACAGACAGTGCACGCGCACACACACGCAGGAGCTAGCCTATGAACAGTGACTGAGTGTCCCTCCCTAGTACAGTAAGTAGTAACAGTAAGTACAACTAGAAATTACAATAATCAGTAATCAGAA
The DNA here is from genome assembly GCF_040937935.1 of Hyperolius riggenbachi. Classification (NCBI taxonomy): domain Eukaryota; kingdom Metazoa; phylum Chordata; class Amphibia; order Anura; family Hyperoliidae; genus Hyperolius; species Hyperolius riggenbachi. Next base: position 552,127,638 of record NC_090647.1, read on the forward strand.
GGAAATAGAGTGTGTGTACACTACAGACAGTGCACGCACACACACACGGTCACACGCAGGAGCTATGAACAAACAGTGACAGTGAGTGTCCTAGTACAGTTATATAACTACAATACAAAATACAATCACTCAGTACTAGTAAAGGACAGCAGAAATACTGGTATAGATGAGAAATAAACTAACAGAGGACAGGAGAGAACAGCTGAGCTGCCCACACAGGCAGGCCCTGAGGCCTAAAGTTGTGTAAGCTTGCCTGCAGCAGCTGGCTCTCTAGTAACACACAAGCTACTAACTAAAATACAATGTCTATCTAACTAACAACAATATAGGTGTATATAGGAGGTGTATGTGAGCAAAAACGCTAGGTGAATGACCACAATAAAGCTCTTGCTAAGCCAAAGCACAAAGGAGCAGATCTCTCTCTGTACAAAGTCAGGCAAGGACGGAAAAACCTAACATGGCGGCCGCTATTTATAGGGTAGGGGCTGGCCAGGGTCCCCCTCTGTGATTGGCTGCCGTCAGAGGGCCTGGGAGCCCTCTGATTGGCTCTGAGGACATCAATCTGGGCTATGACGCTATTCGAGCTCGGTATTCGAGCTTGAATAGCGCTGTTAGCTCGAATAGCGCGAATAGTGAATGTGCTATTCGAGTTTACTCGAATAGCCCATTCGAATATCTCCAGCTATTCGGAGCTTGAATACCGAGCTCGAATAGCTGGAAAAGAGCTCGAATATTCAAGCTACTCGAATATTCGAGCTCTGTTGAGCACCACTGGCAGCACCTACCTAATCTATACTGCAGCACCTACCTACCTAATCTATACTGCAGCACCTACCTACCTAATCTATACTGCAGCACCTACCTAATCTATACTGCAGCACCTACCTAATCTATACTGCAGCACCTACCTAACCTATACTGCAGTCACCTACCTATCTAACCTATACTGGCACCTACTTATTGAAGCTATACTGCAGTCACCTACCTAAGCTATACTGCAGTCACCTACCTAAGCTATACTGCAGGTACCTACCTACCTAACCTATACTGCAAGCACTTACCTATCTAACCTATACTGCAGTCACCTACCTATCTATCTATCCTATACTGGCGCCTACTTATCTAAGCTATACTGCAGTCACCTACCTATCTAACCTATACTGCAGGCACCTACCAAACCTATACTGCAGGCACCTACCTACCAAACCTATACTGCAGGCACCTACCTACCAAACCTATACTGCAAGCACTTACCTATCTAACCTATACAGCAGGCACCTACCTATCTAACCTATACTGCAGTCACCTACCTACCTATCTAACCTATACTGTCACCTACCTATCTAAGCTATACTGCAGTCACCTACCTATCTAAGCTACCTATCTATACTGCAGGCACCTACCTATCTAACCTATACTGCAGGCACCTACCTACCAAACCTATACTGCAGGCACCTACCTATCTAACCTATACTGCAGGCACCTACATAGCTAACCTAAACTGTGGGCACCTATACCTGGCTCCATGGCGGGGAAGGTAGGGGGGCGATTTTTACACCCTCGCCCTGGGTGAAATTTAGCCTAGAAACTGCCCTGCCACTGGCAATACTCCCATGCTTTGGGGCTTTGATACAGTTTTCATCTATGTTTTTAGTCTTTCATTTAGAGACTGTTCCTAAATGATACCACTATCAATCTGATTCCTAAATCTGCCCACCATAAAACACCTAACCCCTTTCTAAAGTCTAATTTTACTCCAACCCAACATTAAGTCCATCCTGATGACTGTCCGTAATCTTCTAACCCAGAGTTCCCAAACCCTGTCCTCAAGGCCCACCAACAGTACATGTTTTGCATAAAACCACAAACATGCGCAGGTGAGGTAATTAGTGTCTCAGCAGAGCTGATTAACTACCTCTGTGGATTTCCACAAAACATGCACTGTTGGTGGGCCTTGAGGACAGGGTTGGGGAACACTGCAAAATCTAACCAACTATAAGATCCAGGGCAATGGCTATCAAAATTGGGGCCCCCAACTGTTGGCCTATGTTATTTGTGGCAAGTGGCTTCATCTGTTGGTCATCATCACCCATCCATCGGCACTGGATACCTTTTACATTTTCAGCACATTGGGCCTGCATTGGACTGTTCTCATGGCCAAGGAGCCTTCCGTCAATCTCAGTGGTGGATCCATGATTCATCTCCATGGATGTGGTGTCCAGGTTGTTTATGATGTTGTCTTGTTTTAAATGCTGAACACACATGTAGCAGATGACAATCATTTAAAGTTTTATAGAATGTTCTTTTCTTGTGAACATACAGTATCTGTTTTATGGCCACAGCTTTTCCTGCACACCTATGCAGGAAGAATTGCCTGATGTGGCTGTTAAGTTGGTTGCTGTATTTGGAGACTTTTATTTTTGTGCACCATGCTCTGACTCCAGGAATGTTGCTGCTGCGCAACTTGCCTGAAACCATGATAAGTCAACGATCTCACCATCTACACCTCCTTCTCCTCTTCCTGACTGGGCTCAAGGTCACAGTAAGAACCAGAATGTAGTAACTTATGCATACTAACGTGCGTTACCTGAAGGCCTGTTTTTGGCAGTGTGATGCGGTTTGACAGGCATGCACCGCACCGCTGACGCCGGTTTACAGTGTGAAACCAGCCTAAGATTTGTGCTTTAGTTAATGGTTGCGTTTGTCCTCTACCTATGGTTGTTTTGAGTCCTTCATTAACAGCTCCAAACCTTCTGGAGGATTCAACAGGTGAGGAAGTAGAGGGCTATATGTTCATTAGTACATTCAATAAATGGGTTGCTCTGGATCAGGGAGGAAGAGAAAAAGCAAGTGGTTTGAGGTGACCTTTGTTGGATCATCCAATTAAGGTGCAGGGACTATGAGGGACGCCCAACACCATATACTGTAGAAAAAATGGCAGCCATGTCTGGCCTCTTGCAAGCTGTGACGACTTGTTCCATCATGTCGAGATGGAGTTGATTGAGGAGTCAATATCTCTAGTCTCCTACCGTCTCCACGTCTCCATAGGAGAGGCCATTCATTTTATGAATGTAAAATAATTTGCAAGTGGGTCAGAACCGGTTGACCTACATATAGCTCTTTATGTCAAAATTAAAAAGGCAGACAGCAGAGATAGAGCACTGTTTTGGACCTTGTGGTCCTTTCTCAAACTACACAAAGCCAACTTTAATAATACAGCAAAGTCCCAGTTATGCAGAACTCAGGCAACTGGAAGTCTCAAATTAACCGGCATGCCTCCAGGATAACAGTGACTGGTTTCGGGTGGGTTTCAGGCAGGATTGGAGGCAATAAAATACTTACCGAGCCTCCAACTACATCTTGTAGCCTCCCTGCAGCTCCTAGTGGACTCTTAGCGACTTTTCGTCGTCCGTGCATGGAAGCCGGAGTGTCACCTGACCGGATGTGTGTCAGGTGACACACTGGTTCACTTTCACGGAGGATGCCAGAAAGCAGCTAGGAGCTGGAAGGAGGCTGCAAGACGTCGCTGGAGGCTCGGTATGTATTTATGGGGAGAGTTTTGTGCTTTTTCGGACAGTTGCTCAAGCAAACCGGCAAGCACATGTATCCGGCGTCAAGTGATTCTCGCTGATGCCAAATACTCTGGACTCTGCTGTATTTGGTAAATTGGTTAATTTTATTAATATCTCAATTTAATTATTATCTCAGTTGTCGTGTTATTCCTGCTTCGGGTTCAAAGAACTCTTTAAATCATCTTTTTCCTCAGTTACGATAAGTGACCCCTTTTGTTATTTGCAAATACAAAACAAACTCCAAGTGCAATGGAACAGATAGTGTAACAATTCCAACAGGCTTTCATAAAGACAAAGCGAAAGCGTTTATTTTAACAATATATTTCCCTTCAATAGACATGAAAATAAAAACCATATAATTAACTCTCCATTTATTAGTCATTGCCGCTCAATGCGTCATGCTGCTCGCCTGTTCCTGTCGCTCGCTGTTCCTGCCTTTCTTGTTATTCTTTCTCTCCGTGTGTTATATTTTTTTTCATTTTTTTTTCCCTTTTTTTTGTTTTTTCTACAATAAATATTAAACTAGCAACTATTGTAGGGCTTTGTATTTCATTAAGTACAAATGAGTTGAAGTGCGTTTGCATTGAAATCCTTAAAAACCCTTAGTTCTTGATTTAACCACTTGAGAACCGCGGTCTTAAACCCCCCCTAGTGACCATGCCATTTTTTACTAATAGGGCCACTGCCGCTTTAAGGCCTCGCTGCAAGGCCGTACAAGTCAGCACACAAGTGATTCCCCCCCCCCCCCCTTTCTGCCCACCAACAGAGCTTTCTACCAGGATATTTATTTATTTTTTTATAATAAGTTTCTCGATTTTTTTTTGCAACCCCGCCCTCCCTCCCCCCGCCAGCCAATCCTAGCAATCAGCTCTCATAGACATCAGCCGGATCACTTTCCTGCTGCCCAGGGGGGCAGCCGTGTCACACAGCTGTCCCCAGTACAGCGCTGCCGTGCATCACAGCGCTGTACTATGTAAATAAACTGCGTTTCGCCATCTAACAGTTTCCTAGCGGTGATCGCCGCTGGGAGGCTGATGACGGAGGTCCGCTCCGTCATTCCAGCGGGGATGCGCACGCATCGGCGCGCGCGATCCCCTGCAATCTCCGCCCCTAACACTTCACGCCAGTTGGCGTGGACTGGTCCTGGGGCTTCCGTCGCGTTCACGGCAATCGGCGTGGAACGGTCAGCAAGCAGTTAAAGAATAACTTAGCGCTAAATATTTTTCAAAAAGGATGCCTCATGTGTGTGTGGGGAGTTGTGCAGATGCTTACCGCATCTCCCGTGCCCCGACATCTCCCTCTGTTCTCGGGTAATTTTCCAAATTCTTTATTTCCTGGTTGGTGCCCTCTGACCCAGATATAATATGCTGCACATGGGCAGTATGTTCACTTGGGTGCCCGGTGAACACACTCCTCGTTGACCCCGTATGGCATAAGCGTACTTGTGCGGTCGCAAGGCGCCCAAGCAAACATACTGTGCATGCGCAGTGTAGTATGTCCAGGTCAGAGGGCACCGACCGCAACCAAGAAGAAAGTTAAGAACTTAGACAACTACCGGACAATGGAGGGTGATGCCAGGGCACAGGAGGTGCGGTAAGCATCTGCACAGCTCCCCCCACACACAGTGGATGTCCTTTTTGAAAAACATTTACCACTAAGGTATCCTTTAAAGGATAGGTGAATTTATGCCACACAAGAATTAAATGCAGCCCCAAATTGATTAACTTGAGCAGTGAAAGGGATAAGTCTCAGTATTTACTGTATGGGGAGAGGTGATTTGGCAGTGCTCCAGCAGTCTATTCACAGTTGCTGATAAGTACTAATTAGACACTGGCTAAATAAACACAGAACACAAGGCAGTGAAAATCTGCAATTATATGTGCAATAAAGACTTTTCATTGTGTACTGTGTTAGAGTTTGGGTACGCTTCAATAAAAAGAATGTTTGCACTTACTCACTTTTTTTCTGGCCACATGAGGGTCAACAGCCCAATGTGGCCAGAAAAAAACCCAGCAGCAGTTAAAGAAAACTTGTAAGGGGAGAAGTGCCCCGGTGGTACTTACCTTGGGAGGAGAAAGCCTCTGGATCCTAATGAGGCTTCCCCATCTCCCTCCATCGGCCTGATCCTGCAATGGCAGCTCGTTCAGGCTTTGGTGGAAATTGCTCGTGCCTCTGCAGTAGAGCACACCCGATCAGGCTTCTGCATGTGTGCATGTCGACAAGCATGTAAAAGAGATCTTCAGGCAGTCTCAGCACTGGAACCCCTCTATTGTGGAGCACAGGAGAAGCCTCTTTAGGAACCAGAGGCTTCTCTCCTCTGAGGTAAGTATCCCCCTAGGGGCTCTTTTTGCCCTTACATGTTTACTTTAAAATAAAGACTTGCAGGCTCACAGTGGATCAAACAACTTGATTGAACAAAGTATCAATCATTTCTTGATTTATCTTCTATTTCTTTCCTTCTCACTTTGCAATGTCTTGATTTATTTTTTTTCCTTCACTACAATCTTTTGGTAAACTTCCTGCCCAAAAAATGCAGTGCAACGCGTTTCGCAGGCCAAGCCCGCTTCATCAGGCAATAAACGCGGGGACAAAACAGAATTTTGGCAATAGCAGGTGTAGCGCCTTGTTTTGTCCCCACATTGATTGCCTGTTGAAGCGGGCTGGGCATGCGAAACGCGTTGCACTGCACTTTTTGGGGTACTATATAATAAATGTGATTGCCACTATTCAGACAGTCTTTCGTGTCTACTTTGTGGAGAGACAGTCCACCACTTCCTCCAAGCAAATTTTAAAGGTTTTATCCATTTATATCCAGCTGGCGCCTCTGTTCTCCTACTGCTATACCGTGTCCACCCCTGGTGGAGGGGTGATCTACCCCTTTTTCTGATCTACAGAGAGCGACTTCTTATCCCTGAGTGAGGATAGGTCTAATCTCCACACCTGCCTATACAGTGGTTGCCTATGTGGTAACCCAGGTTTGTGAGTATACTCTTCTCACTGATTATCCTTACTTTATTTTTGCATAACATACTACACTGGATTGGGCTCTCAGTTTCTCTAAATTTTATCCTCTCCAATGTTCTCCCAAATTTTTTAATAGCCCCCAATGCCTAGATCACACTATTATTGAGGGATTTACAGCACATTTTTTATTGTAGCCCTGACCATTTTCTCGCTTTCTCTTTGCTGTCCACGTCAAGACAGAGAGAGAGAGTTGTACCGAGGTGCCAAAGGGATGATGAAACACATGCTGTGGTCTTCAAAAGCAGAAGCAACCTTGAATGATCAAGTCTATCTATAACATACAGTACATACGAAAGTGTTGCTCTGGGTAATCTTGAATTATTCGAGAGTTACTTGACACAAGCTGGAAGATATTGGCATGCCTCTTAGAATTAGCATTCGGCAATCTGCCTGTTGACAGACAGCTGTTCTCCCTTTGGCCCCATTAAATATCATCTTGGTCTCCAAGCAACCTTCAAAAAACGATCTCTCAATTCTCAGCCCTGGAACTGGAACTGGTGGTCAATCTCATCCTCCGAGTCTAGATTATTCGATTGTGTTTTTCTCATTAATAAAAGAGAGGCACTGTTCCAGAAAGTGGAGAAGTACGTTGGGACGCTTTGACGGAGCTCGTGGCATGATAGGGAAGTATGGAAACACTCAGAATTCTTCAGAGGATGCCAAGATCCCCTGCTTGGATTGACATGCACAGTTTGCAAAGGATAATTGTGAAATGTGTGTCTTTTTCCCCCTCTACTGCAATCATTGAATAGAAAACTATCTGCAGAGATGACTGTAAAAAATATGCCATAAAAAAATAAATGAAAAAAATAAATTAAGAAGTCACTGCAGGCAGTAGCTAACTTACTTTAGTCTGCAAACGATAATATTTGGCAGAATCCAATAGAATTTTTTGGGCCTGATATGAGGTTGATTTTGAAGGGGGGGGGGGGGGGGGTGGTGCGGATGGGGGACAGTTAGTGGTTTCATACTACAAACCAATTATTTAACTGAAAATATATTGTTTATGCATGCACATTAGACAATGTGCTTCATAGGTCTTGGCCTGATTCCTCAGGTCCCCAATACAAGTGCCTGTGGGTATTTCGGTCATAAGCATGAGCGCCTAAAAGAATACGCTCATGGCCTAAATTCCCATAAACAATATCTTTTCCATTAACAAAATGGTTTGTTCTTCTGAGAAGGTAAGATATTACATTTCTCATCCATATAAATCTCACAGTTTCAAGAACGCCTCCACCAGTGTTTTTGGCATAGTCCATACGCCCAAGGGGTTTATAGTCACGAGGACCCTACGGTCCTCAAAACTAATAAAAGAGAGCGACCGACCAGCATCAGCACCAACAGACCTGGGTTACCGAGCGGGGCCGGTTATATTCCCACAGGCTCCCACAGTGGTTGTTTTTGCAACCCACCCTTGTCAGTATTTTACTATATCTCTTTGTCCTATGATACTGCACCATTGGGCTCCTAGTCTCTCTCATTTTACAGATACTTAGAGGTTACAGGTAACCGTCAAGGCTCGAAACTCTTTCAGACTACAAAGCTGTTTTTATTGGCGGGTTCCAAGTTTTTTTTTTTACCTTACCCTAACTTCCCCCGTAATGCAACAATCTTTCCCATTTCCCAATTATTGACACATTTACTGAGGCCTAACCTTGTTAACATAATTTTATGTGGACAGAGAAAACATGTGGACATAAAAAAGATACAAAGGGATAACTGGAGCTCAGTCTTGTAGTATTAGAGTACACACAGGTCAATAAGCATAAAATTAGGCACTAATGCTGGGCATACAGGGCTCGACTTTGCCGCTAGATTCTCCCGCTTGATCGATTCTCTGCTCAGTTCCACAGGCGCCTCTCTTATCTTCCACTCGTTTTTCTTATCTTTGTGCATTGTCTTCAATGCGGAATTGAACGCGGCGAAACAATCGGGCCGGAGATCGGACATGTTGGAAATTATCTATCGAGCCATCTAAATGGCTCAGAATCGAACCGGGTATTCCCAGCATAACACTTCTAGTTGCTCCAGTATGTGGGGTACCATCCCCATCCCGACTGACTCAGCCTTTAGAAGGTAGTGTTGTCACTTCTCCAAAAATAAGACGTTTTGAATCAGGATGATACCATTTATTGGCTATTGGCTAACTTATAAACAAGAGTAAGCTTTTCAGCTTTTGAGCCTTCGTCATACTCTCCTAGTCTGATGAAGGCTCAAAAGCCGAGAGCTTACTCTAATATATATTTTTAAGTTAGCTAATAAATGTTATCATCCTGATTTAAAACGTCTTGCTTTTACTGATGGCTAACACGGTAATACTCTACTTCTCCAGAAATAGACATTTTAAAAGCAAAAATAAAAATTTATAACCCTCTAACCAGGGTGGAAACACAAAAATTCTGTTAGCTGGAGGCGCCGAAAAAAACTATAAACATTTATAACAGAAGTCAGGTTTAGGCTTACATTCTAAAGGTGGCCACACACCATACAATTTTTTAAATATCTGTTCAATTTAAGAATTGCAATCAATTTTTCTGACTGATTGTACCATTTGAAAAATATGACCAATGTACCACACACGTATGTTCAATTTTCCCCAATTATGATAAAAAATGATTGGAAACTCTGACAAAATTGCTAGGATGTGTATATTAATAAATTGACAGTCTAACACACACCATACAATCTTTAGAAAGATTGAAGAAAAATATCTGGCATTCCGGATTGATAAAAATCAAAGAAAACGGAAATCCGATCGGATTTTTCAGTCAAATGAAAAAAAAAAAGCTTTCTATGTTTTTGGGAGATACAATCATTTTTATCGAATTGCCGTAAAATCGGATCATTTTATTGTATCGTGTGTGGCCACCTTAAGTATGACAACTGTTCAATAGGAATGCTCATTCAGATTTCACGGGAAGAGAACTTTCTGCATTTTTGTTTTTTTGATCAGAAATCGGCGATTCCATTCGAACTCGGATATTGGATTTTTGTGTAAATACCACCTTACCGCAATTTGGTAATTTCAGCCCCTTCACAGAACTCGGTAGCATTGGACCAATCAGAGGATGCAGAAGCAACTCAAATGTATTTGTCCAATCAGAGAACGCAAACAATTAACAAAGAAAAAGGCTCTGATTTCACAGATTTCCAATTGCCAAGGAGTCCTTGGCAATTGGAATTCTGTGAAATTGGTAACCGGCATTGGCGTAAGTTGGAAATTTCCACGGAATCAGAAATTGGCAATTCCTACCATCCCTACTGTTCAATAACATTTTCACAGTTTATCATAACAAGGAAAAGCAATGTTCATGACTTGCTTCTTGTTTTGTCATTTCTAATTTGTACACACGGGATGTTAACCCTATGTCTGCCTCCATGAAAGCAGGAAGTAGACACACAGCAGATTTATTGCAGGATCTCTATCAGCTGTAACAAAGAATGTTTTTCCTGTAATGGTTATTATGCTGTTGCTTATATTTTAGAGCAGAAAGGAGGTTCTGAGTTCAGGTTTGCTTTCAGTGAAGGATAAGAACGATGAAACAAAACAACAGTATTGTGGCAACTCCATTCCTCCCACCCCTTCCTTCGAGTCTGGCCAACCAGGTCCTGGTCTCTAAATCAACCGCTGTTTATCTCTCCGTCTTCCTGAGCACTGAAGTCTTGTAATTTGCCTTTCACAGACCATCATAGTAAAACAAGACTGACTGCTCTTCCGCGGTTAGGCCAATACTCGCGCCTACATTGATGTATTGATGCCTTGTTTCAATAGTCCTCCCGCCTTGATTGGTTTATTTACACCCGATAGACCGTTCCCCGTCATTATTTCTCGGGGTCACAGGAACGGCGAGCGAATGGCGCCGGCCGCGCAGCCCATCAGCCAGGAGCTTGGCTTCTCGTATGAGCGAGCACAGTACATTGGCAGGAAGGTAATTTAGCAAACACATATTTTCCTCTTTAGTATGTAATGATAACCTGAATAAAAGGTTTGAATTACCAGGCAGGCAAAGCGCTCACCGCCGCTGACTGATGAGGGCCATTTATGTCACGGGGGAAGAAAGCGCAGCCTGTCGAGGAGCTGGAAATCCGGAGAAAACAGAGAGAAAATGAAGTCGGACAAATTGGCCGCAGAACTAAAGGTTGATCATTCCATCATATCTTTTCTCCTTCCTGATGAAGATGGGGAAATTGGTTTTTCTACAAAAGGTGGAGTTTTAGGCTAAGATGGGAGGGGCTTATTATGAAGACTAGAGATGGTCAATAAGAGCTTACGTATTAGTACGCCGTCAGTGAGTTGGGTGCAGGAAGGGCCGAAAGGCGGCTCTCCCTACTGCTGTTAAACTCCCCGACAGCATTAAAGTGTACCAGAGCTGAGCTAAAGTACAAGTTTTATACATACCTGGGGCTTCCTCCAGCCCCATCAGCACGGATCGCTCCCACGCCTCAGCCTTCTCCCTCTTGGGTACTGGGTCCCGTCACTTCAGCCAGTCGTGGCCAGACTGCGCAAAAGCCACCGCTGGAGAGATAGTTAGAGGGCACACTTCTCTTGCGTCAGACTGGCCGCGACTGGCTGAAGTTAAAGAGGAACTCCAGCCTAAACAAACATACTGTCATTAAGTTACATTAGTTATGGTAATTAAAATAGATAGGTAATATAATCTCTTACCCACCCTGTTTTAAAAGAACAGGCAAATGTTTGATTTCATGATGGCAGCCATCTTTTTGGTTGAAAGGAGGTGACAGGGAGCATGAGACACAGTTCCAACTGTCCTGTGTCCTGAGCACTTCTCCCAGTTGCTAGGCAACGTGAATAACAACATAGGAAATCCCATCATGCTCTGCACAGCATCAGGGGCAAAAAGCCTGGGCCTTTTTTCTTTGATGGGTGGAGCTTAGCTAAAAATGCAGCTAAAAATGAGGCTTTGGTAAGAAAAACAAAGTTCTGATGCTGGGAAACTGTTAAAGAAACACCAAGACTTTTCAGTGCTGCTGAGTAGATTTTTAGTCCGGAGGTTCACTTTAAGGGACCTGGTACCCGAAGAGGGAGAAGACTGAGGACGGCGGCGTGGGAGCGATCTGTGCCCATGGGGCTGGAGGAAGCCCCAGGTATGTATAAAACTTTTATGTCAGCTCAGCTCTGGTTTCCTTTAAATACTATTCCCCCTCTGAGTCATAGCAACTCAGAGGGAGGTGTAATTTGGAGTCTGGTGATTGTTGGAGCCCCGATCTACTCATACCCCCCCCCCCCCCCCCCCCCCCGCCGCCACCCCCCGCGCAGCATAAATGTGCTGCTATGGGGCACCTGATTCGCAATAAGATGTTTAGGATTCAGTCAAGTAAACCTTAAAAAGTCAGATACTTACCTTGGTAGTGCCTCCATAGGCTTCCCATGTCCTCCTCGAGACCACCCATACAGTGTTAGGACCCTCTGAAAGTTTGCGACTAGACTCCCATCCATGAACAAACATGCCCACGCTGTGCAATAGCCAATGCCGGGTTTATACTTTGAGTGCCCCTAGGCCAGTTTCTTGTTTCCCTAGGATGTGCAGACCCCATTTACATAGTTACATAGTTATTTTGGTTAAAAAAAGACATACGTCCATCGAGTTCAACCAGTATAAAGTACAACACCAGCCTGCTCCCTCACATATCCCTGTTGATCCAGAGGAAGGCAAAAAACCCCGACAAGGCATGGTCCAATTAGCCCCTAAAGGGAAAAATTCCTTCCCGACTCCAGATGGCAATCAGATAAAATCCCTGGATCAACATCATTAGGCATTACCTAGTAATTGTAGCCATGGATGTCTTTCAACGCAAGGAAAGCATCTAAGCCCCCTTTAAATGCAGGTATAGAGTTTGCCATAACGACTTCCTGTGGCAATGCATTCCACATCTTAATCACTCTAACTGTAAAGAACCCTTTCCTAAATAAATGGCTAAAACGTTTTTCCTCCATGCGCAGATCATGTCCTCTAGTCCTTTGAGAAGGCCTAGGGACAAAAAGCTCATCCGCCAAGCTATTATATTGCCCTCTGATGTATTTATACATGTTAATTAGATCCCCTCATTTCATGTGCACGACCCATGTACAGCCGCCCCCCTCCCCTTTCATGAACAGGTCTCTTGGACAGCAGCACCTCTCTTCTATGCAGCCCCTCTTTTCAATTTGCAGCCTCCCCATTCCTATAGTGCAACCCCTATATGTCTCATGTCCAACGTGTGCCCCCCCCTCCCCAGGCAGCAGCCACCCAAGGCATGGGCCTTTCTGTCCCTTTACTCAGGCAAGGCAGACAGAGCAGGACAGGAGAACGGCTGCGCACATTCTGCGACAAGCCCCTGTCAACGATGTTCAGGGGGTCCCAGTGCTGGATAGGTGGAGGTGAGGGGGACAGATTGTCCAGAAGCTTCCCTCTACTGGGGTAAGTATCAATTTGGGACACTTTTTATCCCTACAGGTACACTATATTTTATTTATTTATTATTATTAATTTATTATTTATTTTACGTATTTATATATCGACATATCACGCAGCGCTGTACAGAGTATATTGTCTTGTTATGAATTATCCCTTACAGGGGCTCACATACATATGTCTATGTATGTATCGTGTAGTGCATGTATCATAGTCTAGGGCCAATTTAGGGGGAAGCCAATTGACTTATCTGTATGTTGTTTGGGATGTGGGAGGAAACCGGAGTGCCCGGAGGAAACCCAGGCAGACACGGGGAGAACATACAGACTCCTTGCAGATGTTGACCTGGCTGGGACCCGGCTCTGCAAGGCGAGAGCGCTAATCGCTACGCCACCATGCTACCCACTATGCCACCGTGCTGCCCACTACGCCACCGTGCTGCCCTTTAAAGTAAATTGTGGGTAACTGGGTAAGCAATATATGTTTTTTCTTCTGTCCGGCTCAGATGAAGGACTTGACCTAAATCTGAACACTAACTTACCTCAGCAAAACTCAGTAGAGGGGTGTATTGAATCAGGACCACAGTGACATAAACAAGTACAACCTTTGAACTTTGCACAAATTCAACCCGCAAAAAAAAACAAAAAAAAAAAACAATCTAACAAAGAAACTAAAAAAAAACAAAAAAACACACCCCCTTCAAATAAAAAACAACTAGCTAAATAATGTTAGACACAAAGCAAGTAAGGCACTATAGCAAAAAGAGATGCAAAAACACTGTATCCCAACTCTGCCTGTTCCTGTAAAATCACACCTATCCTTGCTTCTGTCTATGCACAATTCCTCTCTATAACTATTTCAAACTCTCCCTGATATGAACTCCGCTAATACCAACAACTAATAAAAAGAATAATAATTATAAAAAATAGGAGAAGATGTCTCAACTCTTATAGACCAGTGCCTAAGTATGATAGAAAAATCAGGTTGGAAGTCGATTTGTCCTTTAAAACAAGGAAGCCATTTTTTTTCTACACCTCTCTGTAAGAAGTACCTTCCGTTATTAAACCGATTGCCAAAACGATGAAACCATGGTAAATGAAGCAGAAATTCTGGCTTAGAGCAAGTCACAGTGCAAAGCAGAGGACGAGGCCAACAAGTTGAGTAATGGCGTCTTTCACCTCCCTCGATGATCATGGGCAGTTTAAGTTAAGAAAACAGTTCTTGAAGCAACAAAATGATGCCCACTGGCACAACGACTCCATAATATGACCATATATACTGTACAGCCAAATAGTGCAGAGCTGGTGACTTATCATATATTTCAGGAAACAGTGAAACATAAGTGTGAAGTTAGGCATGGTATAATTTGTGCATGTGCTGGTCTAAGTATGCAGACTGCTTCCCTCTGTCTGTCTCTCTCTCTCCAGACCTAATTGTTGGTATTAAAGAGGAACTTCAGCCTAAACAAACATACTGTCATTAAGTTACATTAGTTATGTTACTTAAAATAGATAGGCAATATAATCTCTTACCCACCCTGTTTTAAAAGAACAGGCAAATGTTTGATTTCATGAGGGCAGCCATCTTTTTGGTTGAAAGGAGGTGACAGGGAGCACGAGACACAGTTCCAACTGTCCTGTGTCCTGCTCACCCCTCCCAGTTGCTAGGCAATGTGAATAACAACATAGGCAGTTTTATTTGATGGGTGGAGCTTAGCTAAAAATGCAGATAAAAAGTATGCTTTGGTAAGAAAAACAAAGTTCTGATGCCGTGAAACTGTTAAAGAAACACCAAGCCCTTTCAGGTCTGCTGAGTAGATTTTTAGTCCGGAGGTTCACTTTAAGCTCCATTCTACTTGTTGCACTGCTTGGAACATTTCAATGGGAGAGAGGGTGGGTGGAAGCTTGGCCGCACACTCTCACAGTGGATACCCAATGGCGGAAGAAGACCTCCAGTCTTTGCGTTGCCAACTTCTGTAGACCACCGCAGGAGAATGGTGGTGGTTGGTTGGCAGATCAGGCAATGTCCTTCTCAGAAGCCCATGCAGGCAGGGAAATATTGCTATAAGAGCCTAAGGCAGCTGGACATTATTATTATTGAGTATTTATAGAGCGCTGACATCTTCGCTACGCGGTCGTAGCTACGGTAGCATGATAATATTAACAAAGTTTGATGAATCAAGGCCAAGGTGCCCATACATCTAGCAATGTATAGGCAAAATTGCCAAGAGACAGATCTCTCTTTGATCAATTCTAATCATATAAAGATCTTTTTGATGCCCACACATACTCCGCAGGCCATTTACCGATCGATTTCAGAATGGAATCTCTCAGGAATCGGCCTTGTGACACCTTATCCACCCACCACCTCCATGCCTCCTTTGCTGCCCCCAAATTTAAATGTGCCCACGTGCCTGTACATTTAATACTTTATATGTCCATTGTCTCCCAATGCAGTGCCCATACATGTTCTGCTTTCGCATTGCAGTGAAAACTGATTTAGACGTGATTATAACCTGAAAACCCGCCAACTTTAGTGGTTAATAGTAGAGCCCACTTACATGATATAAACACCAAATTTGCAGGATATTAGTAACAGTGGGAACAAGGGGAAAAACATTCTTCAAAAAGGCCGTATAGTTTCTGAGAAAATCGATTTTAAAGTTTCAAACAAAAATAGTATACATTGAAATGCGGTAAATGACAGTAAGGCTACTTTCCCACCAAGACGTTGCGTTTTAGGGGACGGTAAGGTCACATAACGTGCCCCTAACACAACGCATGATGGTGTTGAAGTTGGACGTCAGACTGAGCCGCGTTATGCAGCTCTCAAAGCAGCCGCTCCAGGTTAGTAATAGGAAGTCCGGATCTTTTTAAGGATTCGGATCATTTGAATCGGATCATTGAAAAGATACGGATCTTTGAACCAAATCATTTGAATCATTTTACTAGGGAAGCAGGCTGGGTGAAATGACTAGCAGGACAGGACTTTCCCTGCTCTGTACATTCTGTATGTTCCTGTTTCTTCCAGACAGACATCCACTGTGAACCGAATCTTTCATTGTGATGATCCGGATGATTCGACTCACAAAAAAGATCTGGATCAAATGAATGATTCGTTCATGATCCGGACAACACTACAGTCCCACCACCAGTCTCTGCAGTGCAGTGAATATTAATTAGCCATGTGACTGGCTGCGGAGGAGGAGGGGAGACCTGCCTAGCACCCAAATAACTATGCTGTGTTCCTTTTTTTCTTTCTCTGCCTGAAAGAGTTAAATATCAGGTATCTAAGTGGCTGACTCAGTCCTGACTCAGACAGGAAGTGACTACAGTGTGACCCTCAGCGATAAGAAATTCCAACTTTCCTAGCAGAGATAAACACAAGAAGGTTTTGGATCAGCACCCATCCAACGTAGAGAGAAACGTGTGCCCAAGCTTATGGCGTTCCACACCACTGGAGCCGTTAATTCAGTAAATCCACATGGAGCAGGCACCAGCGATGAAAAAAAGTAATCTCTTTATTGATCACATGGATTAAAATCAGCAGTGATATTACAACGACAGACCGCTGTTTCGAGCCATAGGGCTCTTTATCAAGTTGTCAAAAAACTGCAATATTGCAGTTTTTTGACAACTTGATAAAGAGCCCTATGGCTCGAAACAGCGGTCTGTCGTTGTAATATCACTGCTGATTTTAATCCATGTGATCAATAAAGAGATTACTTTTTTTCATCGCTGGTGCCTGCTCCATGTGGATTTACTCAACTTTCCTAGCAGAAAATGGCTTCTGAGAGCAGGAAAGAGATAAAAAGGGTCAATAGTTCATAGATTTTAGCTCTGGCATACTTCAATGAATGTGTCATTGAGCAAAAACAATGAAACAATTAAAATGTAAAAAGTAGATTTAAACATAAAATAAAACTGTGGAATATTTTAAAAAGTCATTTTTAGGAGAAGGAAGATAGATACAATAGTTTATTTTATCAGTTTATTTTCGCTTTGGGTGTCCTTTAAATTGGATAGACAATATAGAAAGCTCCGGCAGAGCTAGATAGCATCAATCAGTTGTTAAAGCAGGCCAAGCCAATAGCATAAGTGTAAAGCATGGAACATGTATGCTTTTAAAGGAATACAGTAACCCCTAACACAACCCCCCACAATAAATATATGTACCGTTCCATCTATTTCTCCTGGAGCTGAATCGGCAGATTTCGCCGCTCTCCATCCCCATTCTGCCGTTTTTTTCCCCTGAGATTGTTCCTCCGGTTACCAATATGGCGGCTAACCCCTCATCTACTTCCGGGGCATTGAGCAGTACCCATGATTCGGGCACCTCCCTATAGCGCTACGCACGAAAGGACTTCATTATCAAGCATGCGCAGAACGTCCTCTCATGCTTGCGCAGAGTTACAGTGCTCTCTCTCTCTGTATTGCAAGCAGGGACGAGAATTCTGAGTGAGAGAGCATGCATGAAGGGGCGGGCGGAGGAGCTGGAAGGGGCGTGCATGGAGGGGCGGGCGGGGGAGCTGGAGGGGCGGGCGGAGGAGCTGGAGGGGGCGTGCATGGGCTGGAACGCAGGACTAAGGCAGGGAAGAGCGCGGCTTCTTCCTGGGTTGAAATCTCAGACTTTAAAGTCGGAGATTTCAAAGGACTATACCGAGGCCACCGGGAGTGCGGGCACATGGACTGACTGGCGAAAAGGTATGTCACAACATACCCTGGTAGTCCTTATTGCATTGAAAAAACAGGGTTACAGTATCCCTTTAAGCTGAAGCATAAGCTATTGTAGAAGTTCTACTCTGCACAGCAAGTTATGCATGGCCGGGTTCTTACCACATGATGATTCAGATCACTGTTCTTGCTTGTCAAGAGTCCAATGGTGTAGTTCTCCACCTCTGTCTTCAGCATACACAGCCACTTGTGATGTAAGTCAGGTAACAATTGCTCGGCATTGGTCTCTAAACACAAACTCCGCGGTGTGAAGCATGGTGCATGGGATTTTGCTCCTCCTCCAACATGTTTCACTCCTCCATTGGAGCTCCATCGGGTGTCTAGCTTTCTTTTCCTTCACCTCACCTCAACTGGAGAAACCACCCATGCTAGTGACAACATGTCTTTCTAGAAGAAAAAAAAAAGTGCCTATATTAAACCCCCTTTATCTTGCTTTGGCTATGCTATGACCTGAATAAACGGGAAAGCATCGCTGGCAAGATTCTATTTACTTCAAGGTGATGACCACCCAAATATACCTTAACAATAAGAAAAAATATTATCAAGATGATAAACGCGCTTAAAACATTATTATTATTTTTTTCAGAGTTTTGTTAAAGGTTTCCATTTTCATCATGTGTTCTGTGAAAATAATTTAGTCTTCTAAATGTTTCAGCCATAGAGAAGGGAAATTACTGTTACATTAAATGGATGGTATTTTTATTCAGCAGAGACAGAAATTCAAAAGTGCCTCCTACATCTCATAATGGCAGCCAAACTTTTAAAAGCTTCTGAGATTTTCTTCCTTCCAGAGTTATTAGTTTGCTTTCTAAGTGTTCTGCTCTTTTCTAATTATCACCGTCTGCAAAAACACAGAGAGGTTAAAAAAAATTGTTTCCAGAAGCATTTTGCCTTGTCAGAATGTGCTTTTTTGTCTCTCAGCATATGCTAAGCAGGTGAGTGTTTGACAGCAAGTGCTGAAACGCGCCGGAAGGGGGGAGGGACTTTTAAAAAGGTATTCTAAAAGTTCTAAAAAAATAAAGCTCCTAAGTGAATATAAAGCTCCTGAGTGAGGAAATTTCAAAAATTAATTTATATTCCTTTAGGAGTACGGTATATAGATCACCCATGGGCGTAAGTCTTTAAAGTGTACCCGAGGCGACATCATGTCACATGATGATGTAACAGGCTGTTTGGGGTTTTTTTGCTGCCTGAAAGCGTTACATTTCAGGCATGCAAGTGACAGCTTCTGTCTTGTCAATGGAATATAGTACACCTTATTGATAAGCAAATTACAGCCATTAAAGTTTTCCTGGCAGAATACAACTTCTGAGGGCAGGAAAGAGATAGAGAAAGGTCAACAGTTAATGTATTTTAACTCTGGGATGCTTAATAGGCTGCCATTTTCAAAGACAATAAAACATGCAATCTACTTTGTACATGTTGAAATATGAAATAACACCATGGAATATAAAAAAAGTCATTTGTCAGAGTAGGAGGATAAATACATAAATACAAGTGTTTATCTCATTAATTTATCCTCACTCTAAGTGCACTTTAAATGCATATTTGCAATATATATATATATATATATATATAGATAGATAGATAGATAGATAGATAGATAGATAGATAGATAGATAGATAGATAGATAGATAGAAGTTTTAAATCAGGATGATACCATTTATTGGCTAACTAAAAATGAATAAAAATAAGCAAGCTTTCGGCCTTGCATCCTCCGTTGGGCTTATATCCTGTTAGTTTGCAGGCTGGTGTTACAGACAGCTATATACATGCAACATCAAAAAGGGAAAACAGATATTTTTTTCAAGCATAAATACATGTCATTAAGATGCCTTAAAGGAATACTATCAAACTTCACCAATTTCTGGAAGTAGCATAAATCAAAATTCCATGAACAGTCTGTACGAACACAGCTTATCTTTTAGCTGCTCAGTGTATCTTTTTTTTAATTTTTCCTTATATACGGCATCCTCTGACAAATTGACAGTGACGGGTAATGGGGCAGCTCAGAAGGAGGCTTCCGTGTGCCGGGCTGCCGCCGCATCAATGACACGCCCGTTTCCAGTTTATTTGTTTGCCGTTGCATAGCAACGGCAAAACAACCAGTGACGCGGCGGCGGCCCGGCACACGGAAGCCTTCTTCTGGGGCGGATGGACGCAAGCTGATAACTCCCGGACTCCTAGGAAGAAAATGAGAGGAGTAAGAACGTTATTGGATGGGCAGAATAGGAGCGAGAGCGAATGTCTCTCGCTGCTCATAGCAGATTACCTCGGCGGGTCACACGCTGTATAGTTCGCATTGATGTGGGGAAACATATGAAAATAGGATAATCCACTGCCACACACTAAAAAAGGACTCCCCTCTCACATGAGCTGCCCCATTACCCGTCGCTGTCAGTTTGTCAGAGGATGCTGTATATAAGGAAAATTTTAAAAAAAGATACACTGAGCAGCTAAAAGAGAAGCTGTGTTCGTACAGACTGTTCATGGAATTTTGATTTATGCTACTTCCAGAAATTGGTAAAGTTTGATAGTATTCCTTTAATTCAAACAGACCATCTAAATGGGGTTAAAGGTTGTTAGCTAAGATAAGGATCCTTGTTTACGCCATGCTCACAGACCTGGGATTAGGATTGACCCAGAGGTATCGTAAATTCTTAGTTCACAAGTTTAGCTAGAATGGCTGAGAAAGTTCAAATATCATCAGCCCCATACCAATATAAAAAGTTGTTGTCCTTATTCAAACCGTTCTGCACAGCTTTGAACCAATTTATAAATTTTGTTTCTGCTATTAATCGATCATTTGACGTTTTGAAGCCACCCTTCAGGGCGTGACACGAAGATCATCCATGCTGTGTCCGTTGGACCGAAAGTGTGTAGCAACTGGGAGTCCAGATTTGGTATCGTTAATAGTGTGCCTGTGTCCATTCATATGTTTGCGCAGTTTGCCCAGTTTCTCCCACGTACATAACATTGGGGCATTTCGCACACATGATCAGATACACCAGATTGGTGGAACCACAGGAAAATGTACCTTGTACTCTGTACTCCTGTTGTGAACCTGGTATCGTTACCCTGTCAGTGCAGTAAATATGTCTGCAGGTCCCACATATTTTTTGTCGGCAGGGTGATGTTCCGTTTTGTTGAGGCCTATTCAAAGAACTCCTGACAATCATCTGTTTTAGATTGTGTGGTTGCCGATATGACAAGAGGGGAGGTTTAGGGAATATCTTTCTCAGTCTGTGATCCTTGTGTAAAATGGGATGAAGTTCCTTAGCAATCCTCCTTAAGATTTTCAGGTGTGGGTTGTAGGTGACAACCATACATAGATTATTACCTATAGCATTTTTCTATTTAACATACATTTCCCACAGACTCCCACAATTTCAATACGTATCTTTACAAATTCTCACATTAACCTCTTGACGACCAGCTAACGCCGATTGGCGTAAACTGGTCGTCTGCGGGTTACCATGGAAACGGCCTTTCCATGTCAGTTCACGGAGGGTGTCTTCATGAACAGCCGGAGAGCCGCCGATCGCGGTTTGCCGGCAAAATGTAAACACGCGGGGAAGAAATCCCCGCTGTTTACATCATACGGCGCTGCTGCGCAGCAGCGCCGTAGGGCAGATCGGCGATCCCCGGCCTCTGATTGGCCGGGGATTGCCGGCATCTGATAGGCGGAAGCCTATCCTTCAATGTGCAGGACGGAACTCCGTCCTGCGCATTACGGAGAGAAGGAGGGAGGGAGGTAAGGAGGCAGAGGGCGGAAATGGCTGCGGAGGGGGGCTTTGAGGAGCCCCCCCCCCGCAAAACGCAGATGGCCGGGGGCGATTAGACCCCCCTGGCAGGACATCCCCCTAGTGGGGAAAAAAGGGGGGAAGTCTGATCGCCCTGCCATAATACTGATCTGTGCTGCGGGCTGGAGAGCCCACGCAGCACAGATCAGGCAAATCACCCCTGGTCGGCAAGTGGTTAAAGGATACCTGAGGTGACATGAGACATGATGAGATAGACATGTGTATGTACAGTGCCAAGCACACAAATAACTATGCTGTGTTCCTTTTTTTCTTTCCCCGCCTGAAAGATATCAGATATGTAAGTGGCTGACTCAGCCAGTGTGATAGCAGGTAAAAAGGGCGCAGTACGAGGGTGGACGAAAAAGTCGCCGCCATAGATATTGATGCAATTATCGTGAATACGGCAAAAAAAACAGAAAAAAGGGTGCCGCAAAAAATATCGTTTACAACATTAGAAAATCATAGTTTTTGAAGTAGTTATCATTTTAATAGCTTGCAACCTTATAGTTTTTGTCATATTATTTCATTTATATGCACAGATTTTACGTTATCAAAGATATTATCGTTTCTATGTGCAAAAGGGTGTTTCTGCACAGGAAGTGGTTAGGGTTAGGCAATACCAGGGGGAGTGGTTAGGGTTAGGCTTCACTGGGGCGGCGGTTCGTTTTAGGCAACAGCAGGGGGGTATTTAGGGTTACCACCTGGAGGGGTTAGGGTTAGGCACCAACGGGGTTTAATTATGGTTAGGCACCACCGGGGGGGGGGGGTAATTAGGGTTAGGCGCCACCGGAGAAGTGGTTAGTTTTAGGCACCACCAGGGGAGGGTTCTGTATGAGAGTAGGGTTGGGAATACATTCAAATATTCAAATTCTCTGACTGTATTTGTTCAAAACTAAGTTTAGGACGTTATACGTGGCACCATGTGGGTCGAGAGAAAAAATTAGGATTTGTCAACTCAATAAATAAATATCACAGCACTGGCACCACACTAGTTTCAAGGATTATTATTTTACTTCAGGCCCTGTACTCTGTAGGTATTCCTGACACAGCCCACTATTGGTTCGCTTCTTACTTATCCAACCAGGGCCGGCCCTAGACTTTTTGCCGCCTGAGGCAAATTTAGAAAAAAATTGCCGCCGCATAGCCCAATCCCCCCCGTGGGGGGCCGCCGAGTCGGAGGGGTAGCGGGCAGGACAGGGGGATTGGGCCTAGCGGTGCGGTCCTCCCTCACCTGGGTGCCCCGATCTGCGCTCCCCTCCGGCTTAAATAGGAAGCAGTGGATACCCAATAGTAAGAGGCACGGGCGGGGAGGACTCACCTTTTCCGCGTTCCAGCGTGCGCTCCACTGACGTCACTTCCTGCATCGCCGCCCACTGTATTCTAAGTGGACGGCGATGCAGGAAGTGACGTCAGTGGAGCGCACGCTGGAACGCGGATAAGGTGAGTCCTCCCCGCCCGTGCCTCTCACTATTGGGCATCGGCTGCTTCCTATTTAAGCTGGAGGGGAGCGCAGATCGGGGGACCCAGGCGAGGGAGGGGGGGGTCCGACCCCCCTCCCCACCGCTAGGCCCAATACCCCCGTCCTGCCCGCTACCCCTCCGGCTCGGCACCCCCCCGCACCCACGGACGGGCGGGTGCTGCCCCTAGAAGTTTGCCGCCTGAGGCAAACGTTTTACCCTGCCTCATGAGCGGGCCGGCCCTGTATCCTACCATTTGTTCTTCTGCCATGCTTATTCCCTTCTGGATGTTCCACAAGGGTCAGCCTTTGTCCCTGAAGTATTTTCTTTTAATACCCTTTTCCTTGACAAAGTCGGTTTCTCTTTCAGCCTTTAATAATACCATTTGCATGCAGATGACAGCTAGACTAGCTACCCACCCCTAACAGGACTCCCTTTATCCTGAAATACATTTCCTACTGTCTGTCTGTCAGCCATTTCTATGTAGATATCTGTCAGATGATACTAATCATCTATCTTCACCTTTCTCAATGCTCAAAAGCGTGTGGACTGGAATGATTGATCCGGAGGGGTGCACATGCAAACTGCCTACCCTATCCTGGCCAGCCAGGCTGCATGGTTGTATAAGGTTCGTGTTGGAATATTACAGGGACCCCATGCTGTTTTGTTTTCACTTTAAAAATAAATAAATTAAAACAAAAAAAAAACAAAACATTTTCTGCAGTACACTGAGGGCAGAGGGGGACAGAGGTGACACAGTGGAGGGACAGAGGGGGACACTGAAGGCTTAGGGGAACAGAGGTGACACAGTGGAGGGACAGAGGGGAACACTAAAGGCACAGGAGAAAAGAGGTGATGCAGAGGGGGTCACTGGGGGCACAGGCTGGCAGAGATGACACAGTGAAGGGACAAAGGGGGACACTGAAGGCACAAGGTAACAGAGGTGACACAGAGAGGGGCAGGGGAGCAGAGATGACACACAAGGAGGACACTGAAGGCACAGGGGAACAGAGGTGACACAGGGGAAAAGAGGTGACACAGAAGGGGACACTGGAGGCACAGGGGACAGAGGTGACAAAGAAGGGGACACTGGAGACACAGGGGCAGAGATGACACAGTGAAGCGACAGAGGGGGACACAGGGGAACAGAGGTGACACGGAGGGGAACACTAAAGGCACATGGGAACAGAGGTGATGCAGAGGGGGTCACTTGGAGCACAGGCTGGCAGAGATGACACAGTGAAGGGACAAAGGGGGACACTGAAGACACAAGGTAACAGAGGTGACACAGTGGGGACAGTGGAGGCACAGGGGGAAAAGAGGTGACACAGAGAAGGACACTGAAGGCACAGGGGAACAGGGGTGACACAGAGGGCGACACTGGAGGCATAGGTGAACAGAGGTGACACGGAACGGGACAGTGGAGGCACAGGGGAACAGAGATGACACAAGGGGGCAGTGGAGGCACAGGGGAAAAGAGGTGACACAGAGGGAGACACTGGAGGCACAGGGGGACAGAGGTGACACAGAGGGGCAAAGTGGAAGCACAAGGTAACAGAGATGACACACAGGGGGGGGGTGGAGGCACAGGGGACACAAAGGGGGACACTGGAGGCACAGTGGAACAGAGGGGACACAGAGGGGGACACTGGAGGCACAGGGGAACAGAGGGGACACAGAGGGGGACACTGGAGGCACAAGGGAAAAGAGATGACACAGAGGAGGACACTGGAGGCACAGGGGAACAGAGAGGGACAGTGGAGGCACAAGGGGACACACTGAAAAAACAAAGGAACAGAGGTGACACAGATAAGCACAGTGGAGACTTATGAACAGATTCAGGTTAGGATTAGGAACGAACCTACAGTCCCTATGTTGTTAGTTAACTGAGGACTACTTGTATAAGTATATTTCAGGCAGCTGGGGTTAACTCAGTCCCAAACTGAGAGCTAAAAATGCAGTCCTTATACTTCACAGTAATGATGCAATAATGTGCAGCGGTCTCAGCAAGGAAGCCACAAAAATTCAGTATTTGCTCTATAGGTCTTCCCTAAAAAAATATCCAGGGTTGTATAAACACACAGCCGGCAGAAGTGTGATCATTGCAGAATCATTCTGCCATCTTGGCAATAAGTCAGACTCTCATGCAGGAAAGTATTCCGTGCTGGCGGGAGTTCAGAAGATAGGTGCCAGAGCATCCCCTGATAGACTTTGATCTCGGATACCTGTCTGACTTGCTCTGCTGTCATTTTTTCATTTGGATTTGAATCTCTTCTTGGTGCTGTTATTGGCCGAGTTTCCTAAAACCAGTGTTACCATTTTTCTGCATGGAACCTTTAGATGTATTACAGCCCCTCAGCTTTATTTGGGAAATCTGACGCTTAATTACATTTTCCTACCGCCACTTACAAAACCCAGTCATGTCATCATGCCATCTCATCCCTCAGCGCCAGGGCCGGGCCAAGGCAGGGGCTGAGGAGGCACCATGCCTATGCTATCTAATACTCGGGGCACATGAGGGGGCAGGGCAGTTTCCGGGCTAAATTGCACCCAGGGCGCGGGTGTAAAAATTGAGCCCCCCCACTCCCGTGGACTTGAGAACCCTTTCTCTACACAGCCACAGATCACAAGTAGATCTGCCTACTTACTAGTGACCAGCCGCTCATCCAGGAAAACACACAGGCAAAGAGAGCCCGGAAAGCCGACTCCTCCATGGGTGCCACGCACTGACAGCCTGCAGTACCGCTACAGGACAACAGGTGTCATCATGCGGTGGTGATGTGATAATGACTTAACCTTCCTGGCGGTAACCCCGAACGTAGTTCGGGGTAAGCCGCGCAGGAGGTTTTCTCAGGCCCTGCTGGGCCGATCTGCGTAATTTTTTTTTGCTGAACGCAGCTAGAACTTTGCTAGCTGCGTCAGCACACCGATCGCCGCCGCCCCGCGCCGATTCGCCGCTATCCGCGCCGCCGCAGAGCCCGCCCTACACTCCTGCGCTGCCTGGCCTATCAGCACCAGGCAGCGCTAAGGGGTGGATCGGGTCTCCCTTAGACGTCACGACGTCCATGACGTCAGTGACCTTATCCCGCCCCGTTGCCATGGCGACGGGGGAAGCCCTCCAGGAAATCCCGTTCTTTGAACGGGATTACCTGATCGCCTATCGCCGGAGGCGATCGGAGGGGCTGGGGGGATGCCGCTGAGCAGCGGCTATCATGTAGCGATCCCTAGGCTCGCTACATGATTTAAAAAAAAAACAAAAAAACGGCATCGTTGCCCCCTGGCGGTTTTTAATAGACCGCCAGGAGGGTTAAAGAGAATCTGTACTCTAAAATTCTTACAATAAAAAGCATACCATTCTCTTCATTATGTTCTCCTCCTGGGCCCCTCTGTGCTGTTTCTGCCACTCCCTGCTGCAATCCTGGCTTGTAATTAACAGTTTTAGGCAGTGTTTACACACAAAAGACATGGCTTCTAACCAGAGTATGATAGGCTGAGAACAGCTTACTATGTGACTCAGGCAGAGCTTGGAGAGGGTGTGTAAAGCTTCTGCCAATGACAAGCAGTGCTGCACATTCCACACATTCCAGCCTGAGCCGACAGAGCAGACACAGGAAAGAAGATAAGATTTAATACAGAGACAGTGCCACTAGAAAAGGCTGCAGTAAGACAGACCACATTAGAACAGGCATAGGACCTTATAAGATAGAAGAAATAAGGCTCAACATTTTGTTACAGAGACTCTTTAACATCTGACGCAAGCAGCCCAGGTTTTAACATCTGACGCAGGCAGCCCAGGTTTTAACATCTGACGCAGGCAGCCCAGGAGGAGTCAAGGAAGGTGATCACGTTGGTAATATTCTTCTTCTATTTGGCTGCATCACAAGTTACCAGCTCCCTAGTGGTTATGTCCTTTTGCCTGCGCCCCCCTTCTTCTGCTTGCCAGTCTGCACCCAGGGCGGATGCCTTGCCCGCACTGCCCAAGAAACGGTCCTGTTAGGGGGAGACCTAATTCTCAAGGCACATCTGCTCCCTACACTTGGTTAGGTACAATTCGGGGGTCATCTGACTATCTAAACAGTGGAGAGGGACCTACCTAATACAAGGGAAAAATTGTTAATTATTAATCAGAGGACAACCAGGGGATGATCCTCTGTCTTACATGTTATAAGTGCGCCCATTCTCCAAATGAAAAGAGAAAAAAGAGAAAGCCTCTCTCTTACAGTTGATATTTGGTAGTGCTGTTTAACAATCTGATCTCAGCATTGTTGCGCTTGGCTACACACACCGTCTCCAGAGGGTTTAACAATGGTGAAGTGTCCACAGATACATCCAGATTCACTGCACGGAACTGACAGTGACAGCACTGTTATGTGATAGGCTGCGCGGGTCATTGCAGTTTGTTTTTCTGAAATGCTTCACTGCTGTTGGTTACGTGTCTCCACCACATCCGCCCGTCAGCGGGTTTATTTTTTTCACAGTTTTTACTTCAGACTGAAATTAAGAGATACATGCAAATAAAAATGAATGACGCAAATAATTTTACACAGCCAAATGTCAGTAAGATGTAAGAGACATCAGATAAATGATACCCATTTTATTGAGATGTCACTGAGAATGCAGCCTATCCATTCACTAGAGAGCAGTGACATCACTGAGAATGCAGCCTATCCATTCACTAGAGACCAGTGACATCACTGAGAATGCAGCCTATCCATTCATTAGAAACCAGTGACATCACTGAGAATGCAGCCCAACAATTCACTAGAGACCAGTGACATCACTGAGAATGCAGCCTATCCATTCACTAGAGACCAGTGACATCACTGAGAATGCAGCCTATCCATTCACTAGAGACCAGTGACATCACTGAGAATGCAGCCTATCCATTCACTAGAGACCAGTGACACCACTGAGAATGCAGCCTATCCATTCACTAGAGACCAGTGACATCACTGAGTATGCAACCTATCCATTCACTAGAGACCAGTGACATCACTGAGAATGCAGCCTATCCATTCACTAGAGACCAGTGACATCACTGAGAATGCAGCCCAACAATTCACTAGAGACCAGTGACATCACTGAGAATGCAGCCTATCCATTCACTAGAGACCAGTGACATCACTGAGAATGCAGCCCAACAATTCACTAGAGACCAGTGACATCACTGAGAATGCAGCCTATCCATTCACTAGAGACCGGTGACATCACTGAGAATGCAGCCCAACAATTCACTAGAGACCAGTGACACCACTGAGAATGCAGCCTATCCATTCACTAGAGACCAGTGACATCACTGAGTATGCAGCCTATCCATTCACTAGAGACCAGTGACATCACTGAGAATGCAGCCTATCCATTCACTAGAGACCGGCGACATCACTGAGAATGCAGCCTATCCATTCACTAGAGACCGGTGACATCACTGAGAATGCAGCCTATCCATTCACTAGAGACCAGCGACATCACTGAGAATGCAGCCTATCCATTCACTAGCGACCGGTGACAACACTGAGAATGTAGCCTATCCATTCACTAGAGACCAGTGACATCACTGAGAATGCAACCTATCCATTCACTAGAGACCAGTGACATCACTGAGAATGCAGCCTATCCATTCACTAGAGACCAGTGACATCACTGAGTATGCAGCCTATCCATTCACCTGAGACCAGTGACATCACTGAGAATGCAGCCTATCCATTCACTAGAGACCAGCGACATCACTGAGAATGCAGCCTATCCATTCACTAGAGACCAGCGACATCACTGAGAATGCAGCCTATCCATTCACTAGCGACCGGTGACAACACCGAGAATGTAGCCTATCCATTCACTAGAGACCAGTGACATCACTGAGAATGCAGCCTATCCATTCACTAGAGACCAGTGACATCACTGATAATGCAGCCTATCCATTCACTAGAGACCGGTGACATCACGAGAATGTAGCCTATCCATTCACTAGAGACCAGTGATATAACTGAGAATGCAGCCTATCCATTCACTAGAGACCGAGACCAGTGACATCACTGAGAATGCACCCTATCCATTCACTAGAGACCAGCGACATCACTGAGAATGCAGCCTATCCATTCACTAGAGACCAGTGACATCACTGAGAATGCAGCCTATCCATTCACTAGAGACCAGCGACATCACTGAGAATGCAGCCTATCCATTCACTAGAGACCAGTGACACCACTGAGAATGCACCCTATCCATTCACTAGAGACCAGTGACATCACTGAGAATGCAGCCTATCCATTCACTCGAGTCAGTGCAGGGGCGTAACTAGGCCCACCGGGCCCCCCTGCAGAATTTCTGAGCAGCCCGCTCGGGGCCGTTTTGTGGGGGTTGGAGGAGATGCAGCATGAGAGGAAAGCCACGGCCACATTTGGCGGGGAGGGGGGACTTCCCCCCTCCCCTCCCTCACCTCGGGGCTCTACCCTCTGCGCTCCCCTCCAGCTTAAATTAGAGTCCGGGCAGCGGCGGGCAGCAGACAGATAGATACCTTACGTGCGCTCCAGCGTGCGTTCCACTCTCTAGTCTCTGACACGACTTCATGTTATACAGGGGGGGGGGGGGATCAGGGGCTGCAGGCCCTATTGTTACGCCAGTGGTCCAGTGACTTCACTGAGAATGCAGCCTATCCATTCACTAGAGACCAGTCACATCACTGAGAATGCAGCCTATCCATTCAGTAGAGACCAGTGACTTCACTGAGAATGCAGCCTATCCATTCAGTAGAGACCAGTGACATCACTGAGAATTCAGCCTATCCATTCACTAGAGACCAGTGACATCACTGGGAATGTAGCCTATCCATTCACTAGAGACCAGTGACATCACTGAGAATGCAGCCTATGCATTCACTAGAGACCAATGACATCGCTGAGAATGCAGCCTATCCATTCACTAGAGACCAGTGACATCACTGAGAATGCAGCCTATCCATTCACTAGAGACCGAGACCAGTGACATCACTGAGAATGCACCCTATCCATTCACTAGAGACCAGCGACATCACTGAGAATGCAGCCTATCCATTCACTAGAGACCAGTGACATCACTGAGAATGCAGCCTATCCATTCACTAGAGACCAGTGACATCACTGAGAGTGCAGCCTAAACATTCACTAGAGACCAGTGACATCACTGAGAATGCAACCTATCCATTCACTAGAGAGCAGTGACATCACTGAGAATGCAGCCTATCCATTCACTAGAGACCAGTGACATCACTGAGAATGCAGCCTATCCATTCACTAGAGACCATCATAGTTTCCTTGGTTAAAAAAAAAAGTTACAGCATTTTGAGAATTGTGAACCAGAGAGGTCTTAGAAGCTGCTGTTTCCTCATTTTGTTTCTGTTGAGGTATTAAAACGGGACAGGCATTTACATTTGTAGCGTGAAACAGATGGTAAAGCCCAAATACAGCTTTGGGATATCAGCTTTGGATAGAAAAATCTCCTGCTGTTTGTTCCAGAAACAGCTTAAAAAGATAAGTATTTATTGAACGCTTTCCCTCGTCATTGAAATTATACAACATGCCAGCTTGTCGATAAATATTCCTAAACAAAGAAAACCCATCCGGATGCCACAGTTTGCCATCAGCCCGCGCTGAAATGTCTCCACCAACTTATAACTCACCACAAAAAAAGAGGCTTTCATTAAAAGTTTGTGAAGTTTTTCAATTGCCCAGGTCAGGATATATCCACAGATGAAATAAGGCTCAACTCAATATCTTTTTATGCTCAAATAACATGAACAAAAGAAGCCACCTAGTAAAAGCGAGGAAACATTTTGAAATTACAGCGCCTTTCCTACTACAAAAAGGTTTCCCAGGTTTTAATATGAACAACTCATGTTCAGGGCCAGTTCTAGACATTTTGCTGCATGAAGCAAACTTTGGAAGATGTGCCAACCCGCGTACATTAAAAAAGGGCGCCGGGAAAAAAGGGTGCACGGTTTTAAACGCTAAGCATGAATAACGTTTAAAAAAAAATTGTGCTATATTTCGTTTAAAAATAATGTTTTATAAAGTTATAAATCATTAAATAATGTGTATAAAATCGGCAATTGTAAAAACGTTAATCGTCCGTTTAAAAAGTGAAACGTATAACGTTTAAAAAAAAAATTACTAAGTAACCCTCCCTGTACCTGCCCCTAACCCCTAGACCCCCCTGTTGGTGCCTAAACCTAAGACCCCCCTGTTGGTGCTGCCTAAACCTAAGACCCCCCTGTTGGTGCCTAAACCTAAGACCCCCCTGTTGGTGCTGCCTAAACCTAAAACCCCCCTGTTGGTGCCTAAACCTAAGACCCCCCTGGTGGTGCCTAAACCTAAGACCCCCCTGGTGGTGCCTAAACCTAAGACCCCCCTGGTGGTGCCTAAACCTAAGACCCCCTGTTGGTGCCTAAACCTAAGACCCCCCTGGTGGTGCCTAAACCTAAGACCCCCCTGTTGGTGCCTAAACCTAAGACCCCCCTGGTGGTGCCTAAACCTAAGACCCCCTGGTGGTGCCTAAACCTAAGACCCCCCTGGTGGTGCCTAAACCTAAGACCCTCCTGGTGGTGCCTAAACCTAAGACCCCCTGTGATAAGCATTAATAACGTTTTAAAAAATATTGTGTGCTTTTTCGTTTAAAAATAATGTTTGAAAAAGAAATATTTTACAAGTTTTCGTTTAAAAATAATGTTTTAAAAAATATTGTACTGTTTTTCGTTTAAAAATAATGTGTAAAAAATTATAAATCATTAAATAATGTGTAATCATGAGAAGCAGTTATAAAACATTAAAAGTCTCCGGGCGCCGCTATTAAAACGTTATTTTTCTCCGGCGCCCTTTTTTCCTGTTGGGCGCCCATTAAACGATATTTATAATGGGAGTGAATGGCGGCGCCCTTTTTGTCCACCTGCCTCATGCGCCCAAATTTCCTGCTTCCGTGCCAACCCACCCCCAGCGTTCTCTAAAATAAGGACCATATTCAAAAGGTGCTTGCTAATGGGAAAATAAACAGGATCTAATGTATTTTCACTTCATATTAGGACTCCCATGATTCCCTGCAACACTATCAACCCCAGAACCTCATCACTATGAACCAATCAGACAACAGCTAAAATTAAAAAAACTTGCTCTATGCTGCTGTCTGCAAACGTATTTTCACAATTGTGCTGCTTCCACGAAAATACATTTGTGGAAGCCACAAACATTTACGGAATACATGAATGTTCACCTTTTTAGTACTTGAAAGGTGACTCAAGATTCAATTTTTTAAAAACAAATCTAATTTTGTATTATTTTTGTGGAAATTTGTGCAAAATGAATGTTGGCAACTTGGCATTTGGAACACTATGCAAAGTATACATGGCACAGGTCCTAAATGCTTTGTCCCAGCAGTCCCACTGTACATAATTATTAATATGATATTCATATCTTTGATTTGGTTTTAACAGATGCACACAGTATTTATTTACCATGGTAGGGTAGCAGGAATGGCATAGGGGGGCTTTAAAGAGAATCTCCGACCAAGGATTGAACTTTATCCCAATCAGTAGCTGATACCCCCTTTTACATGAGAAATATATTCCTTTTCACAAACAGACCATCACGGGGCGCTGTATGACTGATATTGTGGTGAAACCCCTCCCACAAGAAGCTCTGAGTACCAAGGTACTTCTGGCAGTTTCCTGTCTGTGAACCCTGTTACATTGTGGGAAATAGCTGTTTACAGCTGTTTCCAACTGCCAAAACAGCAAGCAGCAGCTACATTACTTGCCTGCAGTAAAAATGTCACCATGTAATAAATGTCAGAATATAAATCAGGGATTTAAAATATCTTACAATGGGCAAACACTGACTAAATCATTTATGCATAAGTATTGTAAAAATGAAGCACTTTTTTATTACATTATTTTCACTGGAGTTCCTCTTTAAGGTTAGGCAACAGGTAGAGTGTTTGGGCAAAAGGTGACAGTTCGAGTTAGGCATCAGGAATGGTGCTTGTGTGGGGATGGTGGTTGGGTTTAGGTGTCAGGTAGGGTGTTGGTGCGTGGTGGTGGTTAGGCGTTAGGTAGGGTATGTGTGTGTGTGGGGGGATGCTTAGGTATAGGCTTCAGGTAGGGTGTTTGTGCAGGGAGGGAGGGGTGGTTAGGGTTCAGCGTTAGAAAGGGTGTTTGTGAGGAGGGTTGGTTAGGCATCAGGTAGGGTATTTGTGCAGGGGGCGGTTAGGGTTAGTCATCAGGTACTGTGTCGGGGGAGGGGGTGTTTAGGCGTTAAGTTGGATGTTTGTGGTGGTTAGGGTTAGGTGTCAGTTAGGATCTTTGTGTGTGGGGGTGGTGGTGGTTAGGACTAGGTGTCAGGTAGGGTGATTGTGCTGGGGTAGTTAATTAGGGTTAAGCATCAGGTAGTGTGTTTGTGCAGGGGGTGCGGTTAGGGTAAGTCGTCAGGAGGGGTGTTTGTGCGGGGGAGGAGTTAGGGTTAGGTGTCAGGAGGGAGGATTCTGTGTGAGAGTAGGATTAGGTTTAGCTATAGTAAAATATTGGTATTTATTACCAATATTTTATGATCTTTCTGTATACTTTAATAGTACAATATCTGTAAATACTAATGGCTTTCCTGGGCGCCCAAATTTCCAGGCGCCCTTTTATTACTTACGCCTGGGTGGTTGTCACCTCTCTGTTCCCACCCAACTTATTAATATTAATTACCTCCATCCTTGAAGGGGGCATGGCTTAAAAAAAAATGATGACTGACAAACAGCACATAATACTGTATTCCCGCTTTGTCAAAACCACGCCTCCTCAACAGGATCTAGGAGAAGTCTCTGAAGTCTCAACAACAGGAAGTCAAGGATTAGTTGCACTATGGGGCATGGATTAAAGTATAAGTTCAAGGGGGCTTTAAAGTGTATTTATACATCATTTTTTTATATTTGACTTTAGGTGAGCTTTAAGCGCTTCGCTCCTCTATTGCAGGAAACTGAATTCCGAACTCCCTGGGCATTTTTCAGAAACCCTCGCTGGCTGCTAATCGACATGGAAGGTTAATTTTTAATGGCATTGCATTAGAAAATGATCCGCGAAGCATCAATCTATGTCGTATCAATTTTTTAACAAAAGCCGAGTTACACGTAATGATTTTGCTACACGGGGCCCACATGACGCTACGCTATAGGCGCTCATTACTGCTTTACAACTCACCAGTCCATGACCAGTTCGCTCCGTCCCATGGGGAAACCCGCGTGAAACACATCTAAAGAAAGAATGGTGGATTGCGAAGGAAATCTTTATTACCAGTCCGCACATATCGCTCTCCATCCCATGTGGACAGATCTCTGTATCTGCAATGATCTACGCCCTGCATATCAAACATTCAGGGCCATCTATATGCATGAATTATCAACTGCTTACAGCCACCTCTCTCCTGGATTAGCGAGATATCCTAAGCAAACAGTCATGGAGTGTCATTAGTACCCCATATCACGGCAATGGCTGTCATCATGTCCCACTGAGCTGCAATGTCAAACTACACTGGTGTTTAACACATTAAATGTACTATAATTGCATGTTTGCGAACAGAGCCTGTAAAGATTGCTCAATAATTGGGATATCACTGTCAAAAGAAATCCCCTACAACACTGCTGTCAGTTCCCAGCCCTCAAGAGCTAAGGTCTACACTAGGGTGCTTCTTCAGATTCCCAGGGCTGGATTTGTACTTTTTACTGCCCAAGGCCACTGGCACCAGTCGCCCCCCTTCGGTATAGGTATCGAGTTGACCCCTCCCCCTTTCCCTCCAGTATAGGTAGCCGGATGACCCCTCCCCTTCCCTCCAGTATAGTTAGCCAGATGACCTCTCCACCTTTCCATCCAGTATAGGTAACCAGATGACTCCTCCCCCCTTCCCTCCAGTATAGGTAGCCGGATGACCCCTCCCCCTTTTATATAGGTAGCCAGATGACCCCTCCACCTTTCCATCCAGTATAGGTAACCAGATGACTCCTCCCCCCTTCCCTCCAGTATAGGTAGCCTGATGACCCCTCCCCCTTTCATATAGGTAGCCAGATGACCCCTCCCACCTTTCCATCCAGTATAGGTAACCAGATGACTCCCTTAATCCCCCCCCCCCCCTTTCACTATAGGCAGCCAGCTCACCTTCACACTGTAGTAGCCATCAGTGTCCCTTATTTCTCCGCTCGTCTCCAGTGCCACCTGATCTCCCTGCATTGTAGCATTTGCAAGCTTGCAAATCCTGCACCAGTTTAGCCTGCTGCTTTGGTGCCCTTCCTCCTGTGGTGCCCTAGGCCATGGCCTAGGCAGCCTTGGCCTAAATCCGGCCCTGCAGATTCCACTGTAATAAATTCCGTATTTCCAATCCAAAATCTGCATTTTCGATTGGAACTTTGAAACCGAAATCAGATTTCTGCAGAAATACCACATTACTGCGACTCGGTAATTTTAGCTCACCAAGGCAGGTTACATAAAGTCCATCCATGGAAATGATCAAGTCCTATATTAGCATAGCTCCCAACTGTCCGTCTTTTGGAGGGACAGTCCCCCTTTGGGAGCCATGTCCCTCTGCCCCTCTTTCTTCCTCATTTGTCCCTCTTTCAGGACTGATGCATAGATCTGTGTAAAGATATGTATTTTTCTACTGAAAAATGTGTTTAATGTACTCTAAATGTTATTTCTATCATTTAAAGTACTTAGAACAAAATTGTTGCTGCACCAATGGTAACAATATGATGTGCCAGGATCCACTCTGGAGCACCGAGTATCAATCCACAATTCCTCAAGATATGCACCATCAAAAAAGTCCAATTTTATTAATGTATCAAAATCATAAAATCATGATAAAATAGCATGGGAACATGGCAGATGATGCACAGGTGTTTCAGACCATCACAGTCCTTTCTCAAATCATCATAGACCCACACTGTCTATGATGATTTGAGAAAGGACTGTGATGGTCCGAAACGCCTGTGCGTCATCTGCCATGTTCCCATGCTATTTTATCATGATTTTATGATTTTTACATTAATGAAATTGAACTTTTTTGATGGTGCGGATCTTGAGGAATTATCATTTAAAGTACAGTATACCTCAGTGCAAACCGAAATCAAAAGCAGGGGGAGGAGCAGGTATGTTTAGTGAGCTCTCCTCATGCCCACCGCTCCCCCTGTTGTCCTCCACCCCCTTCTAGTACCACCTAGCGAGCACCCGAATTTACTTCCTGGTCAGGGTGGTTGCGGCTGACGCGCCCGGCCACATGCAGCCTTGTTTGCGTGGTCGCGGCCGGGAGCGCTAGTAGTTGTGACATCAATTTGCACTAAGGTATCCTTAAAAGGAAACCCGAGGTAGTGCAGGGTGGTGCATGTTCTCTGCGTCATGACATACCTCTCTGCCCCCACCACCACCGCGCTATAGGCCCCCCCTCACCACACCACCACCTCTGAGCTCCAGCCCCCCAAAATTGCAACAATATTTGTTGCTATCTCGGAGGGTAAATAGAGGAGAGGAATTCCCTGTTCAAAACGCCCACTAGGTTCCTGCAGGTTTTCCAGAACTGCCATTGGGCAGCTCCCTCTCCCTGGTTCCACCCACTGCCACTCCCCGGCCTCCCTGCTCGCTGGGAGATAGAGAGATCTCTCTCCTTGCAACATCATGACCCAGAGGTCACAAAAGTGAAAGTGGACCAGTGCAGCATACAGGAGCGGCGTAGAGCG
Organism: Hyperolius riggenbachi; assembly: GCF_040937935.1. Lineage (NCBI taxonomy): Eukaryota > Metazoa > Chordata > Amphibia > Anura > Hyperoliidae > Hyperolius > Hyperolius riggenbachi. Next base: position 552,164,369 of record NC_090647.1, read on the forward strand.
GCGGTTTTGGCGGCTACCTGATCCACTCAGCCCCCCGGATCAGGTAGCATAATTTTCTTTTTTATGTTATGAGCCCACCTTGGGCTCTCTTTAAATGTATATGTTATGGCCAGATCCCGAAGTCTGGCCAGTTCGGGTTCTGGCTGCTCAGAATGCGAAGTGGCCGTGTTGCAGTGGCCAACTTCAGAAATGAGTTTGATGCCGGCTCCGGCTCCACCCCCTGCCTCCCTCCTCTCACTATTCGTCCATAGAGTCCTGCAGCTCCGGCTCCTGCCCCGCCCCTTCCTCTCACCAGTCGGCCTTTATTATGCTATTGTGACAGCGGCAATCCGGCTTCTCCCCTATAACTTTTGGCACCCGCTATCCCCTAGCTACCCTCTATCTCTTGTTGCATGCCGTTTGTCACCGCAGGCAAGAACTTGAAGGAGCATGCAGACATTGCTTCTGCCAGCACCCGCTCTGGTGGCACGAATCCTGCTCCTTGCACTTCCCTGCAGTGACAAATGGTAGCGGCGAAGATACCAGCTGCCGCCTGCCAGTGGTGAGAGGAGGGGGGCGGAGAGGAGCTGGAGCCGCAGGACTCTATGGACAAATAGTGAGAGGAAGGAGGCATGGGGTGGAGCCGGCATCAAACTAATTTCTGACGTTGGCCACTGCAACAGCAACACGGCCACTTTGCATTCTGACTGGCCAGAACTCGAAGTGGCCACACTTCGGGTTCTGGCCGTAACATATACATTTCTTATTTTTAAATGTTAAAATGAAGGAGAACTAATGATGACAGTGATTTAAAAAACGTCATCTTTTTGCTTCTGAATTCTTTCTGATATCTGTGACTAGAAGTGTTTTGCTGGCGTGATTAGGGGTGTGGCAGTACTCCACAGCTAGTCTGCTGGGATTTGTAGTAGTTTCCTACCTAGCTATCCTGTCCTGCTGCAGTTTCTGAGAGTTTCGGGCACACCCAGCATGCTTTGCAGCGCCTGACTTGGACTCACTGGCATTGCCTTTAATTTAGCCTCTTCTGCACAGAAACCCCATCGCAGTCCCTGCAGAAAACACATCAATCACGCAGAGTTAAACACTAAACAGGCAGCCTTGATGTTAATGTTTCTGTAAAAGTTCTGCTCACGCCTCAGGCCCATTTTCCTGAAATACTTTCCGCGGAGAGGCGTCGAGCGCGGCCCTGACCCATCATGTACAGATTTACTGGCAGCCTTCTCCCGCCGATGATGAAAGCCGCCTCTCGCAGGCGGAGGTGTTATGGCCTTTTGCTTATTTTAATATTATAGTTATAAATCTTGGAACCGTCACCGTGGGTCACCGGTAATGTTGGCAGGTCTGTGTTCATGCCGGTGCTGAGGGCTCAACATGGTGCTGCCCGATAGCGTGAAACAATAATTGTATCGGTGACGGAATGTAGATGAGAGCCATACATTATCTATCTATCTATCTATCTATCTATCTATCTATCTATCTATCTATCTATCCATCCCTCCTCTATAATCCATCAATCCATCTATCTATCCACAAGGCCGGGTTAATACTTCTTGTGCCCCTACTCCAAGTATGTTGTGGCTCCCCTTCTATGTACAGCAGCCCCCTCCCATTCCATCTGCAGCCCCCTCTTCCATGTGTATCATCCATGTACAGCAGCCCCTCTCCCATTCCATGTGCACCCCCCTTTTCCATGTGTATCATCCATGTACAGCAGCCCCCTCCCATTCCATGTGCAGCCCCCACTTCCATGTGTTACATAGTTACATAGTTATTTGGGTTGAAAAAAGACATACGTCCATCGAGTTCAACCAGAGAACAAAGTACAACTCCAGCCGGCTCCCTCACATATCCCTGTTGATCGAGAGGAAGGCGAAAAACCCTTACAAGGCATGGTCCAATTAGCCCCTAAAAGGAAAAATTCCTTCCCGACTCCAGATGGCAATCAGATAAAATCCCTGGATCAACATCACTGGGCATTACCTAGTAATTGTAGCCATGGATGTCTTTCAACGCAAGGAAAGCATCTAAGCCCTCTGTAAATCTAAGCCCCCTTTAAATGTGTATCACCCATGTACAGCAGAACCCCTCTTATTCCATGTGCAGCCCCCCTCTTCCATGTGTTTCACCCATGTACAACAGTTCATTTCTTTCATGAACAGCTCCCTCAAGCATCAGTTTCCCCTTTCCATGTGTTAAGCTTGGGACCCTCTAGCAGCTCTTTTCTGAGCACTTGTGATTTGAAAAAGCTCTTGCTAATGTAATGCTATGGGGGATTTTTTTACAAAAAAAATCACATCCCTGAGGCCTCTTGCACACTACATGCAATTCCGATTTTTTATACGATCCAATTTTTTATTTCAAATGAAAAAAAGTAGTAGCATGCAGTACTTCTTTTAATCGGAATCAAAAATCGGATCGTATCAAAAATTGGAATCACATGTAGGACTTGTTTCACTAAACCGTGATAAGACAAATATCACACCTTATCAAAGTTATCACACGTTATCAAAAGTTATCACACGTTATCAAAGTTAACACGCCTTATCAGAGTAGCATAGCGAACGCTACAAACTTGTGCCTGCTAATTGGCAATGACACTCGTCCTGCCCTGAGCCCCTGCGGGTTCGTAGTGCTCGCTATGCTACTCTGATAAGGGGCTTGAGTCACTAAAGTGTGAAGACTGTTATCGCGGCTGCGCTATTCGATTCTCGCGAGTTTGCCGCTATTTTCGCGTGTACATTTTTTTACGCGAAAATAGCGGGGATTCCTTCAGGACTTTCATGCCCTACAGTCTCTCGGGAGTTTAAAGAGTGGCAGTCCAGATAAAAACTTCAAGCGATAAGGACTATTCTGGTCGAATAAGGCTGGTGAACAAGAGATGTGAAAGGCGAGTAGCACACATAGTCCACAGCAACAGAAGGGCCACAACACACCAAATTACAGCTGAATTCAATGCAAGTGCATCACAAAGCATATCTAATCCCAACTCATAACAAGGTGATCTATGCAAAGGATGGGCTTTAGCAGCAGGAGACCATCAAGAGTGCCTTTGGTATCAGAGGAAAATAGGAAAGATGGCTGTTGTGGGCCCTTGCCACCATGCTCGATTAGTCTCAAATTGGTTTGAGGAACATCAATCAGGGTTTAACCTGCTTCCATGGCCAGATTAGTCCCTGGCTTTAATTATATTGAGCATTTGTGGGATGAAGTTGAAAGATCACTTCAAAGTTTGTAAACGCCACCATCCAATGTGACCCAACTTAGAGCTGCCATTATGTCAGCATGGGCCAACCTTCTTCAGCAACGGTATCAGCATCTTGTTGAGTCCATGCCAACAAGAATATCGGCTGTGATCAGAGCTAAAGGAGGACCAACTCATTATTAGAGGATGCCTCTAACTTTTTGGCCACTCAGTGTGAGCCAGTGCGTTCCTAGGGTCCTTGGAGATCAGTGGCACCTGGGGGCACTAGGTGGGGGTTGTGTGCGGCGCACTCAGCGCGCCGCGGCAAAATGGGCGTGGTCATGCAGTGAGTGGGCGTGGCCATGGGTGGGGCCAATCGTACATTAGATAAGGACAGTGGTGGCGAACTTTTTGGAGGCCCAAACTGCAACCCACAAGTCACTTATCTATCGCAAAGTAGCAACAGCAATTTAAACTAAATACTATACAAACGTTTTAACTCATACATGAACATTATGGAAAATTCAAGTTGAAAAACTGAAAAGATAAACAATTTCATCCATCCTACTCCTGAAAAAATATATTCATTTTTTTAGAACCTCCCAGTTTTATTTTCTGTTTTAAAAAGCTAAAAAAAGTAGGTTTAATGCTATTGTCTCATATGATGATGATTCATTTTTTTTCCATAGTCTCGCAGTTAGCAATCATGTGACCCCCAACAAGACAAATTCAGCAATCATGAGGCCCCCAACAAGACAAAATTCAGAAATCATGAGGCCCCCAACAAGACAATTCAGCAATCATGAGGCCCCCAACAAGACAAATTCAGAAATCATGAGGCCCCCAACAAGACAAATTCAGCAATCATGAGGCCCCCAACAAGACAAATTCAGCAATCATGAGGCCCCCAACAAGACAAAGTCAGCAAGCGTGAGGCCCCCAACAAGACAAATTCAGCAATCATGAGGCCCCCAACAAGACAAATTCAGCACTCTTGAGGCCCTCAACAAGACAAATTCAGCAATCTTGAGGCCCCCAACAAGACAAATTCAGCAGTCATGAGGCACATAAATAGACAGCTTTTCACATAAATAGGCAGAATGCCCCCTTAATATGGTAGACACCTCTCACCTGGCTTCTGAATTCTCCTCTACTGGCTGCTGTACCTGGCAATACTGTTTTTGGCTGGATTGGGGATGATGTGTGGGCTGAAAGGCCTGGCAGTGATGCTGTGGCCTGGCTGGCGGTGATGCTGTGGCCTGACTGGTAGTGATGCTGCGGCCGATGTTGTGGCTGGGTTGGCTGGCAGTGATGCTGGGCTGTGCTTGGCTGGTTGAAGTAAATGCTGGCCTGACTGGTGGTGATGCTGTGGCCTTTTTGATAGTGATTCTGGGCTGGTTGGCTGGTGGTGATGCTGGGCTGGCTGGCCTGGATAGTTTAGGTAGTGACAGGTGCCCCCTAGTTAAGGTAGCACCAGGAGTACCCCAGTTTAGGTAGTGACAGGAGCCCACAGTTCAGTTAGTGACAGGAGCCCCCCAGTGTAGGCAGTGACAGGCACCCCCCCCAGTTAGGTAGTGACAGGGACCCCCAGTTGGGTAGTGAGTGACAGCAGGGACCCCCAGTTGGGTAGTGAGTGACAGCAGGGACCCCCAGTTGGGTAGTGAGTGACAGCAGGGACCCCCAGTTGGGTAGTGAGTGACAGCAGGGACCCCCAGTTGGGTAGTGAGTGACAGCAGGGACCCCCAGTTGGGTAGTGAGTGACAGCAGGGACCCCCGTTTAGATAGTGAGTGACAGCAGGGACCCCCGTTAGGTAGTGAGTGACAGCAGGGACCCCCGTTAGGTAGTGAGTGACAGCAGGGACCCCCGTTAGGTAGTGAGTGACAGCAGGGACCCCCGTTTAGATAGTGAGTGACAGCAGGGACCCCCGTTAGGTAGTGAGTGACAGCAGGGACCCCAGTTAGATAGTGAGTGACAGCAGGGACCCCCAGTTAAATAGTCAGTGACAGCAGGGACCCCCACTTAAATAGTGAGTGACAGCAGGGACCCCCAGTTAAATAGTGAGTGACAGCAGGGACCCCCAGTTAAATAGTGAGTGACAGCAGGGACCCCCAGTTAAATAGTGAGTGACAGCAGGGACCCCCAGTTAAATAGTGAGTGACAGCGGGGACCCCCAGTTAAATAGTGAGTGACAGCAGGGACCCCCGTTAGGTAATGAGTGACAGCAGGGACCCCCGTTTAGATAGTAAGTGACAGCAGGGACCCCCGTTTAGATAGTGAGTGACAGCAGGGACCCCCGTTAGGTAGTGAGTGACAGCAGAGACCCCCGTTAGGTAGTGAGTGACAGCAGGGACCCCCGTTAGGTAGTGAGTGACAGCAGGGACCCCCGTTAGGTAGTGAGTGAGTGACAGGGACCCCCGTTAGGTAGTGAGTGGCAGGCGTGCTCTCCACCCCACCTACCTTGCCGCTTCAGGCCTCAGGATCAGCGGGCGACCCGATCAGATACAGCGGGCGCCGGGCACAAATATGCGGAAGTGATGTCACTACCGCATATCAGCGGTGTCCGCTAGGTCCTAGCGCCCACTCTATCTGGTCGCCCGGCGCTGATCGAGGTCTGAATGGCAGCGCAGCGGGGACAGCAGGGCAGAGCGGGGCAGCGGTGGCCGGGAGATCCGTGGCACCCCAGGACAGATTGGGGGCACGCCCTCCCCCCCCCCCAAAATAGGGCTAGCAACGCCCCTGGTGTGAGCACAAAGAATCCCTTGGTTCAGAGTCCTGCCCTTTATTATTTCCAGAGAAGAGATACATACATGGCCTATACTCATGTAACAAGTGGCTGGAGTGCTACCCCAGAATCTAGACCAGCCTCTCTCAAACAGGGTTCCCTAAAACCTGAGGGTTCCTTGAGGACTTTGCAGGGGTTACCTGGCATTTTTCCCCTTCGAAGTGAACTGAATCAGCTGGCAGGTGGAGAAAGTTTCAACATTACGTCCCTAGCTTCTCAATGTCCTTTCCTGTCCATCCTGAATTCTAGCTGTCTTACTTGTTCTTCTCTGGTGCATTGGTCACAAGGCAGTTATGACACAATACATTGGTGATGAATAAACTGTGGCATGTGGGATGCCAGAACTAAGGATGTGTGTACAGAAGAGGAAAGAGAGAAAAGCTAACACTAGAAAACCACAATGGGGAGTGCAATAATGGATGGCATGAAATGAGTGTCCTGTAGCGACCAATCAAAAATGCCTCTCCCTTCGTTAAAGGACATCCAAGGTGAAAATAAACTCATGAGAAAAACAATTGTATCTATTCGCAGTCACCTAAAAATGACTTTTTTTGAGATATCCCACAGTTTTATATTATATTTAAATCTAGTTTTTACTGTTTCATTGTCTCTGCTCAATGGCACCTTCATTGAAGTATGTCAGAGCTCAAATCTATGAATTATTCACCCTTTTTATCCCTTTCTTGCTCTCAGAAACCATATACTGACAGGAAAGTGTTTTATGGCTGTAGTTCGTTATCAGTGAGGGTCACACTGTAGTCTGACCCAGTCCGACCCAGGCAGAAACTGTCACTTGCATGCCTGATGTTTAACTTTTTCAGGCAGAGAAAGTAAAAAAGGAACACAGCCTAGTTATCTGTGTGCTAGGCATTGTACATACCCATGTCTATCTTTAGATTGTAAGCCTCCGGCAGGGCCCTCCTCCCTAACGTATCCAGCTTGATTATGCAATCTTACTCGCAACCACCCCTCTTGTAGTCTCGAACAGTCTCTATTTTGACCTATGACACTGTATTGTTATCCAATCATTTGCATGATCTTGTTTTTTTGTGAGTTTCCGTATGTTCTACCTGTATGTTAACCCACTTATCTATTGTGCAGCGCTGTGTAAGATGTTGGCGCTTTATAAATACAATAAATAATAATAATAATAATATCTCATCATGTCACACGTCACTTCTGGTGTCCTTTAATGCAGGGGTTCCCTCCCTTAAAATCCCAAAAATATTTGAAGGGCTTCCTCCAGAATAAAAAGTTTGATAAAGGCTGATCTAGACCACACCACTTGGACTCTGACTACGATCTATGACAAGAATCACAAAAAGAGACTCTCAAGACGGGCTTGATGTCTTTGGTGAGTATTCTTTTATGCACTTCCCAGACTTGCTCTTTTTGCCGGTTTGAGGTCGAGGCAGGAAGGAAAGGAAACAGTATCGACTATAAAAGCTTTACATGTTTACAGCTTAAACTGGAGCCTTGGCTGACAGACGGAAAATGTCACCGATTCACCTGCATTCACAATATCCTTGACAGATCTGCTTAGAGAAAAATACTTTATGTACTGAGCCAAATCAATACAGCCGGCTGACACAATAGAGGAGGAGAAAAAAAGAAAAGTAAAATATAAAAAAAAAGGCTAAAGTTTGTGTGAATAGAAGAACAGTGTCCTCAGAACAAAAGTGTACTTTATAAGGCAAATGAAGGCTGACGAATTAACGTGCGGTAAGGCTGCCATAATCAGTGCGTTAATTGCTATTACTGTTAATTATCTCACTTTAATAAACCCCGAAGTTAAAAGGTAGGATTCATGATACTAAGGTGAGGTTTAATTCAATTGATTAGTTATCTGTCGCGGTAGCTTGAGCCCTCAGTTTCATTAATAACCAGGCAGATGCTTAAAATATTCAACCGTAAACAATGCAGGAAAAAAAACAGCATTAGCACCCGTCTCCCCTTCTTTCCTGATGCTGTACATGGTCCTCCGTCAGTTTCTGAAGCTGTTAACAAGCAGACATGGACTCCTAGCTACTAGCCATCAAAATTGGGAAGAGCTGTCTTGTAAGGGGACAGAACAAATATCTTTAGACACACCCCTGTCCTGGAGGGGCACCCTGTAATGAGGGGTGAGGTTCAGGTTAGAGCACCCCTACCCTATTGAATACAAGGGACCCTTTTAAGACCCCTTGTACATTTACATTCAATTACTCCAGGAAAAAAATCAAGTCCCTCCTTAAAAAGAAGCTGTACTCTAAAATTCTTACAATAAAAAGCATACCATTCTATTCATTATGCTCTCCTGGGCCCCTCTGTGCTGTTTCTGCCACTCCCTGCTGCAGTCCAGGCTTGCAATTGCCAGTTTTAGGCAGTGTTTACAAACAAAAGACATGGCTGCTAACAGCATGCGATAGGCTGAGAGTAGCTCAGTCTGTGACTCACACAGAGACTGCAGGGGGCCTGGAGAGGGTGTGTATAGCTTATATCCTATCACAAGCTGATTAGCACATTCCTGCCTGAGTGCCTGAGCCCGACAAAGCCGTCAGAGGAAAGAAGATTAGAATTTACAACAGAGATAATACAGCCTCTGTGCAACTAGAAAAGGCTGCAGTAAGACAGAGCATATTAGAACAGGTATAGGAACTTATAGGATAGAAGAAATAAGGATGAAAATTTTGTTACAGAGTCTCTTTAATAACTGTGTCTATGGCAATCTTGAACAGTCACAGTGTTCGCCCCAGAATTTTTTTCCAGCCAGTGGCATGAAAAAGTAGTCAGGTGGGGCGAGATGAGAGAATGGAAGGCCGGCGCTTCTCTGCACAACTCTGCTTACAGCATGGTATGAGGAGATGAGCCGATGACAGCCGGGTGCTCACCAAAACTAGCCAAGTGAAGCATCCACTAAAAGAGACTGGGGAGAACACTGAGTCAGTTGTAAAAAATGATCGCATGGCAAAACATCCCTGCCGACAACATCCTGGCCCTTCTTCAGTTCACTTTTTCTCTAAAGTTTTCTCTAATAAGATAATTTTTTATCTTCTGTTTTGAAATAATTTTCAGCACTCTTGAGGCCGTCAGATTTACCGTGCCTATAGTTTCCTGAGATATAAATGCAGCCTTTCATTGTAATAAAAGGCAGCTGCGCACCTGGGGTTAATATTTAGTTATATTTTTTAATGAACCTCAACATAAGTGAGGTTCATAATAGTCTGCCCATGGTGGTTCAGAAATGGGCTAAGTAATTACTTACCTTCGTGGGTGGGCTGCTACTCTGGCACAGTATGGGATTGGCCAGTTTATCAGTAGTACAAAAAAGGATCCGCAAGCCAGAACAGGATGAGGTAAAAAAAAGGCTGAAATGTTTATTTGAAAAATCCACAGACAAGGCAATAAAATCACAGGATCAACTAACGCGTATCGGGCCTACCATCTGCCCTTAGTCTAAGACTACGACTAAGGGCAGATGGTAGGCCCGATATGCGTTAGTTGATCCTGTGATTTTATTGCCTTGTCTATGGACAAATAAACATTTCAGCCTTTTTTTTACCTCATCCTGTTCTGGCTTGCGGATCCTTTTTTGTACTTCTCTACTACTATGGCCTGGCTTGCCTGATCCAGCACCGACTGGTATGATGGTTGGGGGTAGAGCGTCATGAACCTCCTCACTGCATTGGCCAGTTTATCCATGGAGAGCCTGTGTGTACAGTTGAGGTAATGCATGCTGGGTGATGTACTCCATGGATGCAAGGACATTTTTCACTCAAATCCATGGACTACATCTCCCAGAATGCATTGCAGTGGGCGCATGCGCATATGACTTTGACGGGGAAATGAAAATGTGACACAGTGCGGGCTCTCCGTGGAGAAGATGGCGGATCTCATATGGGCGGGGCCTAGAGGAGCAGCCCCTTCCCCCATAGGTAAGTAATAACATTCACTCCAACTCCCTCTCCCCAGCATACTATTATTATTTAATATTTATATGGCACCCATATCTACCGCAGTGCTGTACTGCCCCTCAGAGGGACTCACAATCTAATCCCTACCATAGTCTTATGTATGTGTATGTATCATGTTGTGTTTGTATCGTAGTCTAGGGCCAATTTTTATGGGGAAGCCAATTAACCCAGAGGAAACCCACGCAGACACAGGAAGAACATACAAACTCCATGCAAATTGATGCCCTGGCTGGAATCGAACCTGGGGCACAGCACTGGTGAAAACACTAACTACTACACCACTGCGCTGCACATTATGCCACCGTGCTGCAAACTATTAAAAAACGCCCTTATGGGGAGGTTCATCTTTAAAAAAAAAAACAACAACCCCAGATTAACTTTTACACATTGCATAATTGGGTTCCTTTCCTATTGTTTATAGGGCATTTCTCAAACCAAATACAAATACTTTTTTTGTTTTTGTTTTAATACTGTAATTCCCAATAAACTAAACAAGCCACGCCCACAGGTTTTCAGAGAGCCAAGGCACTTTCAGACAGTAGCAAGGGCTCATGGGAGCTCAGTCTGGGCAGGAGGAGGGGGAGGTATTACTAGCCAGAGATTTCAGAGGCAGAGGGGAGGAGGGAGGAGGAAGGGGGGATTAGGTTGTTTTGCTCAAGATACAGATAAGCCTGCCTCTGTGTAATGTTTACAAACAACATGGCCGCTGTCATTGTATCACAGGAAGAAATAATCATATTCTATTAAAGCTGTTTGCAGCCAGATTTGTTGTGTAAACTATCTAAACTTTAGATAAGATATATAGACAAGTTACTTCTTATAGTTAGTTTTTCATCTCGGATCCACTTTAAGGAGAAATTTTCGGGAGCAAAAAAAAAAACCTGAATGACGAGTCCCGACAGTGAGCAAGAATTTTCGAAAGGAAACTTTTGCTTTTTGAAACTTCTCACAAAGCCTAAACCTGGGCTGCGGGGACTCTTCACAGATAAAAACGCGCAGAATAAGCGGAATATGGAGCTTCCTCAGATGAAGAGCTCAAAAGACGAGGAGGGCCATTTATCACCATCACTGCGTTCCCACCCCTGCTGTTGTCCCGTCCTTATTAACTTAACACAGATGGATCCCAGCCATTAGCTTTCCATGTCTGCACAAACTACCTTTCTTCATTACAAAAACCTTCCCTCACTAATATCTCGGCTCCGACGCTGATTAGGAAGATTGCCGACTAAGCGCGATGTTGAGGGAACTGTCTTGGAAAAAGTAAACAAATGTAGCCAGAAAACAGATTACCGTAGCAAAAAATCATGGCTGAACCCTCCAATATCGTCATTAAAACTCCGGAGACTGTTATTATTCAAAAACGGTTCTGCTCAAGCATCACGGGGATATTCATCTCAGATCAGAGACGTTTGTAGGTATTATAACCGTAATTCACCCGCAGGTAGGATGTGACAAAAACTCTACGGTCGCTTTGAATGCTGTGCCAAATTTCCATGAACATTATTCATGTACAGTTTGTACATCCTCCTTTTTGTGGTTGTTTCAAATGGCATTTTGAAATTCGAGAAAATTTTCACAAATACACATATTTTTGTAATATGGTGTAATTTTGCTAAATTGTGAATTTTTATTTTTTTTACAACAAAACGCAAAAAATCATTTACTTTAGTGTGAAAAATAATTTACTTTACTGTGGAAATTCAGCAAAAATGATTTTCATTGCATTTTTGCTCAAAAGTCAAATTTAACATTATTTTTGCAAAACATTATGTATCATGCGTTATTGTGATGTTACCTTTGTCGCATGTCTAATTTATTTCAAGGGTATCTCATTTAACCACTTGAGGACCGTAAGCTTGCACCCCCCCCCTCCTCCCCCCTAGTGACCAGGCTATTTTTTACAACTTAGGCCACTGCAGCTTTAAAATATTAAAATGTAACGTATTGGTTTTTACCAAATTTTTTACCAAATCTGTAATATTTTGTGGATGTAAAATTACCGAGTTGCAGTAAATCAGAAATCCGATTTCGATGCCATTTTCCGATTTTACGATCAGAAAGACGATTTCCGAAATTTTCATCCCGGCGGAAACTTCTTACCATCCCTACAATTTTGAACTGATTGTGGGCAGCACTATCTTTCTCTTTCCTTTTAATTGTTCTATGCCATAGCTGGCCCACCCCTGTATTAGGGGGCGGGGAGGGGGGTTTAAAGGTTACCTCAGTGCGCAATTTTTTTCAAAAAAGACACCTACTGTGTGGAGGGGGAGTTGTGCAAATGCTTACCGCACCTCCTGTGCCCAGCATCTCCCTCCAATCTCCTGTGATTGCCCAAGTTCTTCAATTCCTGCTCCATGCGGTCAGTGTACACTGATCTGGACATACTATGCTGCGCATGCGCAGTAAGTTCACTTGGGCTTCTTGTGACTGCGCAAGCACGCTTACGTCATATAGAGTTTGCAAGGTGCCCAAGCGGACTTACTGCACATGCGCAGCATAGCATGTCCAGGTTGGAGGGCACCGATCACACAGACCAGAAAGTGAAGAACTTGGGCGATTACAGGAGAATGGGGAAAGACCCCAGGGCACAGAAGGTAAGTCAGTAGCAAACCCAGGATTTTCAAGGGGGGGACTCCTGAAAGGTCTCCCTCAGCCACGCACAATACAGTATAATTATATGGTAGGACATCATATCATGCTGGGTACACATCATGCAATTTCCTGTTCTACTGACAGGAATGTCCGATCTGCTCCCGATCAACAACGTAATCAATCAGGAGCAGTTTGGATACAGATAATAATGAGGACAATCGACATTGGTAATGAAGGGTATAGTGAAGCATTCACACAGCAGGGCACAGGGCTGTGCTCATACCTGACTCTGTAAGTTCTCCAGAGCTGCTCCATGTTTTGTACACACATGCTGCTGCTCCATGCTCTGTACACACGCTGCTGCTCCATGCTCTGTACACACGCTGCTGCTCCATGCTCTGTACACACATTGCTGCTCCATGCTCTGTACACACATTGCTGCTCCATGCTCTGTACACACACTGCTGCTCCATGCTCTATACGCACGCTGCTGCTCCATGCTCTGTACACACATTGCTGCTCCATGCTCTGTACACACATTGCTGCTCCATGCTCTGTACACATGCTGCTGCTCCGTGCTCTATATGCACGCTGCTGCTCCATGCTCTGTACGCACGCTGCTGCTCCACGCTCTGTACCCACGCTGCTGTTCCACGCTCTGTACACACGCTGATGCTCCACGTTCTGTACACACGCTGCTGCTCCACGTTCTGTACACACGCTGCTGCTCCACGCTCTGTACACACGCTGCTGCTCCATGCTCTGTACAAATGCTGACGTTCCATGCTCTGTACACACCCTGCTGTTCCATGCTCTGTACGCACGCCGCTGCTCCATGCTCTGTACCCACGCTGCTGCTCCACGTTCTGTACACACGCTGCTGCTCCACGTTCTGCACACACGCTGCTGCTCCATGCTCTGTACAAATGCTGACGTTCCATGCTCTGTACACACCCTGCTGTTCCATGCTCTTTACCCACGCCGCTGCTCCATGCTCTGTACACATGCTGCTGCTCCATGCTCTATACGCACGCTGCTGCTCCATGCTCTGTACGCACGCTGCTGCTCCACGCTCTGTACCCACGCTGCTGCTCCACACTCTGTACACACGCTGATGCTCCACATTCTGTACACACGCTGCTGCTCCACGCTCTGTACACACGCTGCTGCTCCATGCTCTGTACAAACGCTGACGTTCCATGCTCTGTACACACCCTGCTGTTCCATGCTCTGTACGCACACCGCTGCTCCATGCTCTGTACCCACGCTGCTGCTCCACGTTCTGTACACACGCTGCTGCTCCACGCTCTGTACACAACTACACACGCTGCTGCTCCATGCTCTGTACACACGCTGCTGCTCCACGTTCTGTACACACGCTGCTGCTCCATGCTCTGTACAAACGCTGACGTTCCATGCTCTGTACACACCCTGCTGTTCCATGCTCTTTACCCACGCCGCTGCTCCATGCTCTGTACACATGCTGATGCTCCACGTTCTGTACACACGCTGCTGCTCCACGCTCTGTACACACACTGCTGTTCCACGCTCTGTACAAAGGCTGCCGTTCCATGCTCGGTACGCACGCTGCTGCTACATCCAAAGTCAAGTGTGTACTGTAGCAAGGAAAGAAAGGGGGCGGTGCTGTAAACTGCAGGATACCTGCAAATATTCTGGTGTCCCAACCTTTGCCCCAGACACTGGTCTGAGGGGGGATTCTGGGCAGCTGTAACCCCCCCCCCCCCCTCCTTCCCGCATTTGCCTATGGTAAGCATCTGCACAACTCCGCCCACAACCAGTAGGCAACCTTTTTGAAAAATGTTGAGTGCTAAGGTATCCTTAAAGGTGTCTTCATTAGTCCCCCCCCTTGGTGGTGCTCTTTCCTGTTACCGGTAATTGTTTTAATAATTTTTGTCAAGATTATGTGCCTTTTCTCCAGCTCTAAAAAAGTTGTAAGTTGTTGTGATAAACTTGCACAGAGATGTCCTGAATAACAATGGAAAAGTGATATAAACCATTGTTACACCCTGAAGCCCTTTCTTTTTGTAGAAGCGGACTTTCAGATCTTACACTTGAGAGTGAAATGTGAAGTCTTTATGAAGCTGGCAGCTGTCAAATCACTCCAGGGTCAAACTCAAGTCGTAGCGTTGTTGAGAATAGTGAGAGCTTATCCTGAAAGTACATTTATAGGAAATAATTGCACGCTGCAAAGTAAAATGAGGAGATATCGATGTGAAGTTGGATCTGAAAGAGGCACTTTCTTGCTAAAGTGTACCTGGTGTCTTCATGCACATTTTTCCATTTTCTCAGAAATATTAGTTATTGTCAATAGTAAAATGATTTCCGCCTCTTTCCTCCACTTCTAGGGCTAGAAAGCATATTTTGTTTTACAAAGATTTATTTTCTTGTACAGGAAAAAGGAGGAATCCATACTGAATTCCACTGATTCTCTGAATGCTTATCGAACATGACAAAAGACTACATACCCGGCCCTCTTCCCCAGGTGTCTGACCCTTTAACCATCACCAAACTACTCATTTATTAACCACTTAACGACCAGCCAACCTGATAGGTGGCGGCTGGTCGCAGTGGTGTTTCCATGGAAATAGCCTGTTTCCTGTCAGTTCATGGAGGGAGTCTCCGTGAACAGCCTGCGAGTCTCCGATCACGGCTCGCAGGCAAAATGTAAACACCCGGGGAAGAAATCCCCAGTGTTTACATCGCACGGCGCTGCTGTCACAGCAGCGCCGTAAAGGAGATCGGCGATCCCCGGCCTCTGATTGGCCGGGGATCGCCGGCATCTGATAGGCTGAAGCCTATCAGAGGCGGTACAGGAAGGATCGCTGTCCTGTACCGCCTATCTTGGGCAGGAGAGGGAGGGAAGGAGAGGGAGGGGGGAATAACGGGGACTGGAGTTCTGCAGGAGGCGGGGAGAGCAGCAGACTGACACTATAGAGATAAACACAGCCAGCTCTGACAAGCTTTTTGTCAGCAGCTTGGCTGTGATTTATGAGGGATTGCAGAGTGAAGGGGGACCTTAGGGGGTTTGGGATAGCAACAGAGGCTGGGCTGTATAGGCAGATCCAGCCTCTGTATGCAGATAATATTCTTCAAACCCACCTCGGGTTCTCTTTAAGCAGCAAAGCGGTGTAGGTTGAAAGCTGCAAAGCAATAGGTTATAGTAGAGGACCCCAATGGAGTCCGCAGCGTACACTGAAAAAGGCTGTAGATATAGCTGTTAGTGATAGAAGCAGCTCAGCAACACAGTAGCATGTATAGTTCGAAGTATAACAACTCCCAGCAAGGCAACAGGTATAGTAGTAAGTAAATGAGTCCGGCTGTGTGTGGCTGTGCACTGATCAAAAGCCTCATGCACGCCGTGACAGCGTCACACACACAAAAATAGGACATGAGTCTCCATAGGCATGAAATGATGAGAATAATACTATACAGCTCTGTTGACCGGTGTCAGCTGTACAATTCATAATAGTCTGCCCTTGGTGATTCAGAAATGGGCTAAGTAATTACTTACCTTCGTGGGTGGGCTGCTACTCTGGCACTGAATGGGATTGGCCAGTTTATCCATGGAGAGCCTGTGTGTACAGTTGAGGTAATGCATGCTGGGTGACGTACTCCATGGATGCAAGGACATTTTGCACTCAAATCCATGGACAACATCTCCCAGAATGCATTGCAGCGGGCGCATGCGCATATGACTTTGACGGGAAAATGAAATTGGGACACAGTGCGGGTTCTCCGTGGAGAAGATGGCGGATCTCATATGGGCGGGGCCTAGAGGAGCAGCCCCTTCCCCCCATAGGTAAGTAATAACATTCACTCCAACTCCCTCTCCCCAGCATACTATTATTATTTAATATTTATATGGCACCCATATCTACCGCAGTGCTGTACTGCCCCTCAGAGGGACTCACAATCTAATCCCTACCATAGTCCTTTGTCTGTGTATGTATCATGTTGTGTTTGTATCCTAGTCTAGGGCCAATTTTTATGGGGAAGCCAATTAACCCAGAGGAAACCCACACAGACACAGGAAGAACATACAAATTCTATGCAAATTGATGCCCTGGCTGGAATCGAACCTGGGGCTACAGCACCGGTGAAAACACTAACTACTACACCACCGCGCTGCACATTATGCCACCACGCTGCAAACTATTAACCCCCTTGCCGGTTATCCCGAGCTCAGCTCGGGGTAACCTGCGCAGGAGGATTTCTCAGGCCCCGCTGGGCCGATTTCTATCAAATAAAAAGCAGCACACGCAGCCGGCACTTTGCCAGCCGCGTGTGCTACCTGATCGCCGCCGCAGCGCGGCGATCCGCCGCGTGCAGCAGCGAAAGAGGGTCCCCCCAGCCGCCCGAGCCCAGCGCAGCCGGAACAAACAGTTCCGCCCAGCGCTAAGGGCTGGATCGGAGGCGGCAGACGTCAGGACGTCGGCTGACGTCCATGACGTCACTCCGCTCATCGCCATGGCGACGAGGAAAGCGAAACAAGGAAGGCCGCTCATTGCGGCCTTCCTTGTTACTTTTGATCGCCGGAGGCGATCGAAAGTGCGGATCCGGAGCGCCCTCTAGTGGGCTTTCATGCAGCCAACTTTCAGTTGGCTGCATGAAATAGTTTTTTTTTTATTTAAAAAAAACCCTCCCGCAGCCTCCCTGGCGATTTTAATAGAACGCCAGGGAGGTTAAAAAGCGCCCTTATGGGGAGGTTCATCTTTAAAAAAAAAAAAAAAAAAAACCCAGATGAACTTTTACACATTGCATAATTGGGTTCCTTTCCTATTGTTTATAGGGCATTTCTCAAACCAAATACAAATACTTTTTTGTTTTTGTTTTAATACTGTAATTCCCTATAAACTAAACAAGCCACGCCCACAGGTTTTCAGAGAGCCAAGGCACTTTCAGACAGTAGCAAGGGCTCATGGGAGCTCAGTCTGGGCAGGAGGAGGGGGAGGTATTACTAGCCAGAGATTTCAGAGGCAGAGGGGAGGAGAAAGGAGGAGGGGGTGATTAGGTTTTTTTGCTCAAGATACAGATACTGTAAGCCTGCCTATGTGTAATGTTTACAAACATAACAACATGGCTGCTGTCATTGTATCACAGGAAGAAATAATCATATTCTATTAAAGCTGTTTGCAGCCAGATTTGTTGTGTAAACTATCTAAACTTTAGATAAGATATATAGACAAGTTACTTCTTATAGTTAGTTTTTCATCTCGGATCCGCTTTAAGGAGAAATTTTCTGTGTGGACTGTGTGGACTCCTGAGCACCATCACAGCGGGGGTAGAAAGTCACATGTATCACCTGTGTCCAGATCCATAAACATGGATGCCGCCTCGCAGATGCTATGCAGCTAGATGGTGTCCACCGCTAATGTATTACAGTGCTGCTGCTGTAAACATATTCCCACAAGGCCGAGACTATGGTCCTCATGTGCAGGGATGAGCAGCCAGAGCGGGAGGGGGGAAGGAGAGAACCTGCCGGTCGGCCAGAATCCATCAGCAAGAACACGCCAGACCTGACATGTTTCGCCGGTTTCCACTTCCGGCTTCCTCAGAGGGGCGTGGCTGATAAGAAACAAGCTGTGCAGTGAAGAATGAAACAGAAAGCAGGGTAGGGGTTTTCTCTAATGTTCCCACTGATCTATATGGTAAAATACACGAGGATGTCGTCTCTGGTTCTATTTAACAAATGATCAGTTTTTATATAAAAAGTGCGTTGTTGTTTTTTGTTTTGTTTTTGTTTTTATAAATGTAGCTTTTCCAAAGTCCTATAGAGTGACTGATAAAGCTATAGATAAGGATTTCCTATTTTGAGTTTTGATGTGTGATGCAGTCTGATATGCGTGTGAGCTAAAGTCTTGCATAAAAAAATCTGTAGCACTCTTGTTTGTTCTTTGCTTGTTAGGGCAACATTTTCGGCCAGTGGTCATTGTACAGACATGCTGTTTGGCTATAACCAAGCAGTGTGTGCAGTTCTACAGAGAGGGGAGGTAGAACGATGGGTGATGAATGTGTGAGTGGTGCCCTATGGCTCAAAGAACAAAGGGAGTAAATGTCAATGCCACTTGCTCATCCAACACCCTCCATCGTAAAAGTTAAAGAGGAACTGTAACCCAGTAATGATCTTCATCCCAATCAGTAGCTGATACCCCCTTTCCCATGAGAAATCTATTCCTTTTCACAAACAGATCATCAGGGGGCTCTGTATGGCTGATATTGTGTTGAAACCCCTCCCACAGTGTGATGTCAGCACCTAGGTACACTGTGGGAGCCTTGTTACATTGTGGGAAATAACATCTGTTTCCAACTGCCAAAATAAGCAGCATCTCCTTCCACAGACATCACCTGCCAGCAGTAAAGATGTCGCCATGTGATAAATGTCAGAATGTAAATCAGGGAGAGGAAAGATTTTACAATGAGCAAACACTGACTACATAATTTATACATAATTGATTATTGTAAAATGTAAGCATTTTTTTTATTACACTGCAGTTCCTCTTATAATGTTACTTGAAATCAAAAAAAGAATATTAACTCTTTATTAAACATAATCCATGTTTTTTTTCTGTGTTATTTTCTGCTTTATCTGTATTCATTTTCTGTTCTATACACTTCTTTCTTCTTCCAGGAAAATTCATCTGTTAAAAAAAAATATGTTGTTTGTTCTGGACCAATAGGAATGCTTGGCCACAATTTTAAATGTTACATTTTCTGGCAGGGAACTTGTTTTCAAATTTCCCCATCAATATTAATTCTAGACCCCCCCCCCCCCCCCCCCCCCCCTGAAACAATCAAGTTTCCTGCCCAACCAGGGCTAACCTCCTCTTATTTAAAGTGGACCTGAACTCTTGCACAGGACAGAAGGAAAACAAAGAGAAATGCACCCTGTATGTATTTAGAGAGTTTGATTTCCCCTCATCTGGTCTTGATTCACTAACCGGCACTAAGCCTTATTACTTAGTGGGCACAAACTACAGCGCTAACCTTATGTGCCTTATCTGAGGTTAGTGTGCCTTATCTGAGGTTAGTGTGCCTTATCTGAGGTTAGTGTGCCTTTTCTGAGGTTAGTGTGCCTTATGAGGTTAGTGTGCCTTATGAGGTTAGTGTGCCTTATGTGGTTAGTGTGCCTTATCTGAGGTTAGTGTGCCTTATGAGGTTAGAGTGCCTTATCTGAGGTTAGTGTGCCTTATCTGAGGTTAGTGTACCTTATCTGAGGTTAGTGTGCCTTATCTGAGGTTAATGTGCCTTATGAGGTTAGTGTGCCTTATCTGAGGTTAGTGTGCCTTATCTGAGTTAGTGTGCCTTATCTGAGGTTAGTGTGCCTTATCTGAGGTTTGTGTGCCTTATCTGAGCTTTGTGTGCCTTATCTGAGGTTAGTGTGCCTTATCTGAGGTTAGTGTGCCTTATGAGGTTAGTGTGCCTTATCTGAGGCTAGTGTGCCTTATCTGAGGTTAGTGTGCCTTATCTGAGGTTAGTGTGCCTTATGAGGTTAGTGTGCCTTATGAGGTTAGTGTGCCTTATGAGGTTAGTGTGCCTTATGAGGTTAGTGTGCCTTATGAGGTTAGTGTGCCTTATGAGGTTAGTGTGCCTTATGAGGTTAGTGTGCCTTATCTGAGGTCAGTGTGCCTTATCTGAGGTCAGTGTGCCTTATCTGAGTTAGTGTGCCTTATCTGAGGTTAGTGTGCCTTACCTGAGGTTAGTGTGCCTTACCTGAGGTTAGTGTGCCTTATCTAAGGTTAGTGTGCCTTATGAGGTTAGTGTGCCTTGTCTGAGGTTAGTGTGCCTTGTCTGAGGTTAGTGTGCCTTGTCTGAGGTTAGTGTGCCTTACCTGAGGTTAGTGTGCCTTACCTGGGGTTAGTGTGCCTTATCTGAGGTTAGTGTGCCTTATCTGAGGTTAGTGTGCCTTACCTGAGGTTAGTGTGCCTTATCTGAGGTTAGTGTGCCTTGTCTGAGGTTAGTGTGCCTTATGAGGTTAGTGTGCCTTACCTGAGGTTAGTGTGCCTTATCTGAGGTTAGTGTGCCTTATGAGGTTAGTGTGCCTTGTCTGAGGTTAGTGTGCCTTGTCTGAGGTTAGTGTGCCTTGTCTGAGGTTAGTGTGCCTTATCTGAGGTTAGTGTGCCTTACCTGAGGTTAGTGTGCCTTACCTGAGGTTAGTGTGCCTTATCTGAGGTTAGTGTGCCTTATCTGAGGTTAGTGTGCCTTACCTGAGGTTAGTGTGCCTTACCTGAGGTTAGTGTGCCTTATGAGGTTAGTGTGCCTTGTCTGAGGTTAGTGTGCCTTATGAGGTTAGTGTGCCTTATCTGAGGTTAGTGTGCCTTATGAGGTTAGTGTGCCTTGTCTGAGGTTAGTGTGCCTTATCTGAGGTTAGTGTGCCTTACCTGAGGTTAGTGTGCCTTACCTGAGGTTAGTGTGCCTTATCTGAGGTTAGTGTGCCTTACCTGAGGTTACTGTGTCTTACCTGAGGTTAGTGTGCCTTATCTGAGGTTAGTGTGCCTTATGAGGTTAGTGTGCCTTGTCTGAGGTTAGTGTGCCTTATGAGGTTAGTGTGCCTTATCTGAGGTTAGTGTGCCTTATGAGGTTAGTGTGCCTTGTCTGAGGTTAGTGTGCCTTATCTGAGGTTAGTGTGCCTTACCTGAGGTTAGTGTGCCTTATCTGAACTTAGTGTGCCTTATCTGAACTTAGTGTGCCTTATGAGGTTAGTGTGCCTTATGAGGTTAGTGTGCCTTATGAGGTTAGTGTGCCTTATGAGGTTAGTGTGCCTTATGAGGTTAGTGTGCCTTGTCTGAGGTTAGTGTGCCTTGTCTGAGGTTAGTGTGCCTTGCCTGAGGTTAGTGTGCCTTGTCTGAGGTTAGTGTGCCTTGTCTGAGGTTAGTGTGCCATACCTGAGGTTAGTGTGCCTTATCTGAGGTTAGTGTGCCTTATCTGAGGTTAGTGTGCCTTACCTGAGGTTAGTGTGCCTTATCTGAACTTAGTGCCCCTTAAGTAGCTTTGTGCACACTAAAAGATGCACAAAGCTACATCGTGCACTGCACCGCGCACAGTGTAATGCGCCGATCTTTGTGCGCAGTGCTATACTGTATATGATGCGACCATAAGGTCGCATTGGATGCGACGATAAAGGTGCACTGATGCGACGTTTAGGTCATATACAGTATAGCGGGTGCGATGTTATCGTGCAGTGCGCGATGTAGCTTTGTGCATCTTCTAGTGTGCACAAAGATACTTAAGAGGCACTAAGTTCAGATAAGGCACAATAACCTCAGATAAGGCACACTAACCTCAGATAAGGCACACTAACCTCAGATAAGGCACACTAACCTCAGATAAGGCACACTAACCTCAGATAAGGCACCCAGATAAGGCACACTAACCTCAGATAAGGCACAATAACCTCAGATAAGAGTTAGTGTGCCTTATCTGAGGTTAGTGTGCCTTATGAGGTTAGTGTGCCTTATCTGAGGTTAGTGTGCCTTATCTGAGGTTAATGTGCCTTATGAGGTTAGTGTGCCTTATCTGAGGTTAGTGTGCCTTATCCGAGGTTAGTGTGCCTTATCCGAGGTTAGTGTGCCTTATGAGGTTAGTGTGCCTTATGAGGTTAGTGTGCCTTATGAGGTTAGTGTGCCTTACCTGAGGTTAGTGTGCCTTACCTGAGGTTAGTGTGCCTTACCTGAGGTTAGTGTGCCTTACCTGAGGTTAGTGTGCCTTATGAGGATAGTGTGCCTTGTCTGAGGTTAGTGTGCCTTGTCTGAGGTTAGTGTGCCTTGTCTGAGGTTAGTGTGCCTTGTCTGAGGTTAGTGTGCCTTACCTGAGGTTAGTGTGCCTTATCTGAGGTTAGTGTGCCTTACCTGAGGTTAGTGTGCCTTACCTGAGGTTAGTGTGCCTTATCTGAGGTTAGTGTGCCTTGTCTGAGGTTAGTGTGCCTTATGAGGTTAGTGTGCCTTACCTGAGGTTAGTGTGCCTTATCTGAGGTTAGTGTGCCTTATCTGAGGTTAATGTGCCTTGTCTGAGGTTAGTGTGCCTTGTCTGAGGTTAGTGTGCCTTATCTGAGGTTAGTGTGCCTTACCTGAGGTTAGTGTGCCTTACCTGAGGTTAGTGTGCCTTATCTGAGGTTAGTGTGCCTTATCTGAGGTTAGTGTGCCTTACCTGAGGTTAGTGTGCCTTATGAGGTTAGTGTGCCTTGTCTGAGGTTAGTGTGCCTTATGAGGTTAGTGTGCCTTATCTGAGGTTAGAGTGCCTTACCTGAGGTTAGTGTGCCTTATCTGAACTTAGTGTGCCTTATGAGGTTAGTGTGCCTTATGAGGTTAGTGTGCCTTATGAGGTTAGTGTGCCTTATGAGGTTAGTGTGCCTTGTCTGAGGTTAGTGTGCCTTGTCTGAGGTTAGTGTGCCTTACCTGAGGTCAGTGTGCCTTATCTGAGGTTAGTGTGCCTTATCTGAGGTTAGTGTGCCTTACCTGAGGTTATTGTGCCTTATCTGAACTTTGTGCCCCTTAAGTAGCTTTGTGCACACTAAAAGATGCACAAAGCTACATCGTGCACTGCACCGCGCACAGTGTAATGCGCCGATCTTTGTGCGCAGTGCTATACTGTATATGATGCGACCATAAGGTCGCATTGGATGCGACGATAAAGGTGCTCTGATGCGACGTTTAGGTCATATACAGTATAGCGGGTGCGATGTTATCGTGCAGTGCGCGATGTAGCTTTGTGCATCTTCTAGTGTGCAAAAAGATACTTAAGAGGCACTAAGTTCAGATAAGGCACAATAACCTCAGATAAGGCACACTAACCTCAGATAAGGCACACTAACCTCAGATAAGGCACACTAACCTCAGATAAGGCACTCAGATAAGGCACACTAACCTCAGATAAGGCACAGTAACCTCAGATAAGGCACACTAACCTCAGATAAGGCACACTAACCTCAGATAAGGCACACTAACCTCAGATAAGGCACACTAACCTCAGATAAGGCACAATAACCTCAGATAAGGCACAATAACCTCAGATAAGGCACACTAACCTCAGATTTGGCACAATAACCTCAGATAAGGCACACTAACCTCAGATAAGGCACTCAGATAAGGCACACTAACCTCAGATAAGGCACACTAACCTCAGATAAGGCAGAATAACCTCAGATAAGGCACAATAACCTCAGATAAGGCACACTAACCTCAGATAAGGCACAATAACCTCAGATAAGGCACTCAGATAAGGCACAATAACCTCAGATAAGGCACAATAACCTCAGATAAGGCACACTAACCTCAGATAAGGCACACTAACCTCAGGTAAGGCACACTAACCTCAGATAAGGCACTCAGATAAGGCACACTAACCTCAGATAAGGCACAATAACCTCAGATAAGGCACACTAACCTCAGATAAGGCACAATAACCTCAGATAAGGCACACTAACCTCAGATAAGGCACACTAACCTCAGATAAGGCACACTAACCTCAGATAAGGCACAATAACCTCAGATAAGGCACAATAACCTCAGATAAGGCACAATAACCTCAGATAAGGCACAGTAACCTCAGATAAGGCACAATAACCTCAGATAAGGCACAATAACCTCAGATAAGGCACAATAACCTCAGATAAGGCACACTAACCTCAGATAAGGCACACTAACCTCAGATAAGGCACACTAACCTCAGATAAGGCACAATAACCTCAGATAAGGCACAATAACCTCAGATAAGGCACAATAACCTCAGATAAGGCACAGTAACCTCAGATAAGGCACAATAACCTCAGATAAGGCACAGTAACCTCAGATAAGGCACAATAACCTCAGATAAGGCACAGTAACCTCAGATAAGGCACAATAACCTCAGATAAGGCACAATAACCTCAGATAAGGCACAATAACTCAGATAAGGCACAATAACCTCAGATAAGGCACAATAACCTCAGATAAGGCACAATAACCTCAGATAAGGCACACTAACCTCAGATAAGGCACAATAACCTCAGATAAGGCACAATAACCTCAGATAAGGCACAATAACCTCAGATAAGGCACACTAACCTCAGATAAGGCACAATAACCTCAGATAAGGCACAATAACCTCAGATAAGGCACAATAACCGGCTTAGCGCCGGTTAGTGAATCAAGCTCATCTGTGTCTAATCACAAGTTGTAATTTGATCCCTCAGCTGTGTCAGCTCAGAATTTTTGGTCTGCCACGGCAGATGAGCTCATTTGAAAGTACGGGATGTTAACAATATCTGTGCTTCCATGAAAGCAGGAAGTAAACAAACTGCAGATTTATTACAGGATTTGTATCAGCTGTAACAAATAAATGATTTTTCTTTAAACGGTTATTATGCTGTTGCTTATCTTTTAGAGCAGAGAGGAAGTTCTGAGTTCAGGTCCGCTTTAACTCAAAATGTTATCAAAGCTTACATTTTGGAACAGAGTCCAGACAATAGCTTCAGTGTGGCTCTGCTCCCAGACCTCAAGCCTAGGAGCGTGTTGTTTTATTCCTCGTGAAGCAACAGACATGCACAGTTTCCTTCCAGCAACACCAAGTCAACAAGGGACAGAATTAGGGCAACCTTCCAGTTAAGTGGTCGTTAATTTGCAAGTGGTCGAACTTCACAAATAACACTGCAGATAATACACAGAGATAATAGGATCTAAAGGGATATTTAAAGTTGCCACACATTGGTTTATCTGCTACCAGACTGACCATTTTAGATAGATCCCTCTCAGTACAAATCTGATTAGAGAGGGTTCTATTGCCTGCCCACACACTACACAGAAATTTCCAGTACATTGGATGAATCAAATCTATTGGAAATCGCCCTAGTGCCGCCCCCAAGTGTATATTTCCTCAAAAGGATCTAATAACTTGGTCACCCCCAGAGTCCATCTCAAGACCTTTGAAGCAGGAGCCTTCTGTTATGCTGCCTTTACACTTTGAAACTCCCTGCCACACCCACTCAAGACAGCTCCAAACCCTAGAAACATTTAAAGAGAAACTCCGACCAAGAATTGAACTTTATCCCAATCAGTAGCTGATACCCACTTTTACATGAAAAATATAATGATTTTCACAAACAGACCATCAGGGGGCGCTGTGTGACTGATTTTGTGCTGAAACCCCTCCCACAAGAGGCTCTGGTACCGTACGGTACTCTGGGCAAACTGCCACAATGTAACAATGACACACACAGGAAATGGCTGTTTATAGCTGTCTGTTAAAGCCAGAACAGCTACATAATCTGCCCACAGTAACAATGTCACCATGTAATACATGTCAGAATGTGAATCTGGGAGAGGAAAGATTTTACAATGAGCAAACTCTGACTAAATCATGTATACATAATTATTGTAAAAATTAAGCACCTTTTTATATTAAATTATTTTCACTGGAGTTCCTCTTTAAGTCATCTCTATTTAGTCTGGCATTCATGAACACTTGACTATTACCTCTGTAGCACATTCCACCCTGGAACTATGTATTAATCTGAGACATATTTATACGCTTTGAGTCCTATGAGAGAAAAGCGCTTTAGAAATGTTATTCTACTGTATTTACTGGCGTAACTATGTAGGGGCAGGCCTCGCCATCACAGGGAGTCTCTGCCTGAAAGAGTTAAACATATGGTATCTGGTATGCAAGTGACAGTTTCTATCCGGTTCCAGACCGGGACGGACTGGGTCAGACTATAGCTTAATAATCACTGATAAGTAATTACAGCAATAAAACACTTTCCTGTCAGTAAATGGCTTTGGTTCTGAGAGCAGGAAAGATATAAAGAGGGTCAATAATTCATAGATTTGAGCTCTGGCATACTTCAATGAAGGTGTCATTGAGCAGAGACAATGAAACAGTAAAAACTTAAACACTAGATTTAATTATAAAATAAAACTGTGGGATGTATTAAAAAGTCATTTTAGGAGGAGGAGGATAGATATAATTGTTTTTTTTTGTGAGTTTATTTTCACCTCGGATGTCCTTTGATCATGTAATGTATGCAGATGCACTAAAAGCATTTATTTTTCCCCTCTTGACAATAGGGAAAATTCATTTTAAATGTGAGTTGTCCATGCCTAGCCGTACAAAGGAAACAGGGCCATTTTCTCTTAAATAGTTTTCCCATGATGCCGCGCTCCTAATAACAGTGTCAGCGCCTGGTTCTAAATGTCGGTCATTGCTGCAGACTGTTGCGCGCCTCTCTGTTAGGGACGTAGTTAGTGTATATAAAGCAACACTAATACAAACAGCATGTAATGTACAGAACAGACTGTTCCCTATTGTGAGAGCTGACAGTTAATAAAAACACTGTTGTAGTGTATTTTAGGGCTAATGGGCTGCCATGACAGGCTCGTTGTGCCGCTCTATATTCTTGCTGGCATTATTATCCCTTTATACAGAATACATCAGCAGCCCTGTCAGCCGTACACCGATGTGAATAAACCTACGGACGCCTCTCACCGCTGCGACAACGTGGCATTTCCCCCCGGTCACGTGGACATGTTGTCGCAACAAGATAAACAGCATTTCTTTCACAGACAGCGTATTATTACAGCGAGCGGAGATTTGTCAGGACAAAGCGGTGAAAAATGGAGGAAACAGAGGGTTCGGTCGAAAAAGCAGAAAAAAATATTAAGCCCTGTGCGCAAAGCACATAGATTCCCTAAATAAGAACCTCATTGAAGAGAGGTTTGTGGCATAGCTGAATTCAGGAATGCGCCTTCTGTTTTAAACACAGGCATTGGTAAAGCCTCAAACACACGCATAGCTACCAACTGTCCCTCTTTTGGAGTGACAGTCCCTCTTTGGGAACCTCGTCCCCCTGTTCCTCTTTCTTTCTCATTTGTCCCTCTCTCAGGACTCATGTACAGATCTTTGTAAATATATGTATTTTTCTGCTCAAAAATGTGTCTGATTGACTCCAAGGGCTTGATTCACTAACCGGTGCTATGCCTTAGCCGAGGTTAGTGTGCCTTATCTGAGGTTAGTGTGCCTTATCTGAGGTTAGTGTGCCTTATCTGAGATTAGTGTGCCTTATCTGAGATTAGTGTGCCTTATCCGAGGTTAGTGTGCCTTATCTGAGATTAGTGTGCCTTATCTGAGATTAGTGTGCATTATCCGAGGTTAGTGTGCCTTATCTGAGTTAGTGTGCCTTATCTGAGATTAGTGTGCCTTATCTGAGATTAGTGTGCCTTATCCGAGGTTAGTGTGCCTTATCTGAGTTAGTGTGCCTTATCTGAGTTAGTGTGCCTTATCCGAGATTAGTGTGCCTTATCCGAGGTTAGTGTGCCTTATCCAAGGTTAGTGTGCCTTATCCGAGGTTAGTGTGCCTTATCCGAGGTTAGTGTGCCTTATCTGAGTTAGTGTGCCTTATCTGAGGTTAGTGTGCCTTATCTGAGTTAGTGTGCTTTACCTGAGGTAATGTGCCTTATCTGAGGTAATGTGCCTTATCTGAGTTAGTGTGCCTTATCTCAGTTAGTGTGCCTTATCTGAGGTTAGTGTGCCTTATCTGAGGTTAGTGTGCCTTATCTGAGGTTAGTGTGCCATATCTGAGGTTAGTGTGCCTTATCTGAGGTTAGTGTGCCTTATCTGAGTTAGCGTGCCTTATCTGAGGTTAGTGTGCCTTATCTGAGGTTAGTGTGCCTTATCTGAGTTAGTGTACCTTATCTGAGTTAGTGTGCCTTATCTGAGGTTAGTGTGCCTTATCTGAGTTAGTGTGCCTTATCTGAGGTTAGTGTGCCTTATCTGAGGTTAGTGCCCCTTAAAGAGAATCTGTATTGTTAAAATCGCACAAAAGTAAACATACCAGTGTGTTAGGGGACATCTCCTATTACCCTCTGTCACAATTTCGCCGCTCCCTGACGCATTAAAAGTGGTTAAAAACAGTTTTAAAAAGTTTGTTTATAAACAAACAAAATGGCCACCAAAACAGGAAGTAGGTTGATGTACAGTATGCCCACACATAGAAAATACATCCATACACAAGCAGGCTGTATACAGCATTCCTTTTGAATCTCAAGAGATCATTTGTGTGTTTCTTTCCCCCTGCAGCTATCTTCCACTGAAGTGTCAGGCTGTTTCTTCCTGCAGAGTGCAGACAGCTCTGCCTGTCTGTAATTCTTCAGTATGTGAAAGCCCAGCCAGCTCAGAGGAGGATTTATCCAGCTTGTAAAAGAGAAGAGAGAAGCTGCTCTAATCTAAATAACACACAGGCAGTGTGCATAGAGGGGCCTGGAGGGGGGAGTTCATAGCAGAACCACAACACTGAAGAACTTGGCAGCCTTCCAGACACAGGCCGACAAGTCTGACAGGGTAAAAGATACATTGATTTATTACAGAGACTGTGATAGTACAAAGTGCTGCAGTAAGCCAGAACACATTAGAATAGCTTTTGGAACTTGTAGGATGATAAAAAAAACAGGATGCAATTTTTGTTACAGAGTCTCTTTAAGTAGCCTTGTGCACACTAAAAGATGCACAAAGCTACATCGCGCACTGCACGATGACATCGCACCCACTATACTGTATATGGTGCGACCATAAGGTCGTATAGGATGCGACCTAAACGGCGGATCAGTGCACCATTATCGTCACATCCTATGCGACCTTATGGTCGCACCATATACAGTATAGCTGGTGCGACGTTATCGTCGCACCGCGCGCAAAGATCAATGCATTACGCTGTGCGCAGTGCAGTGCGTGATGTAGCTTTGTGCATCTTTTAGTGTGCACAAAGCTACTTAAGGGGCACTAAGTTCAGATAAGGCACACTAACTCAGATAAGGCACACTAACCTCAGATAAGGCACACTAACTCAGGTAAGGCACACTAACCTCAGATAAGGTTAGCGCTGTAGTTTGTGCCCACTAAGTGATAAGGCTTAGTTCCGGTTAGTGAATCAAGGCCTAAATGTTGTTCCCATGGTTTCAATTGACGTATTTCTTACGCTGGGGCTCACAAAGTTGTCCCTACCATAGTCATATGTCTATGTATGTATCGTGTAGTCAAGTGTTTCTCAACATTTTTTCGGTATGTACCCCTTTTAAAACCCTGTACTCACCAAGTACCCCCTAGCATAGTAACCATTATCACAAGTACCCCTTGAGAAATATATATTTAATTGTAGTACATTATAATTGGTTCCAAACCATTTCCAAGCCTTTACTATCTATATATATAATAGAGTAAGTGCCTCAACCTTCAAACAAGAAGAAGTACTTTGCATGAGAAAATTTATGCGTGCTCAAACACCAAGTTTAAGGCCTCTTTTCCACGGACTGTTGAGCTGTGTGCTCAGCAAGCAGTTACCAGGCAGCAGTGAGCAGATACCAGGCAGCAACAAGCAGTTACCAGGCAGCAGTGAGCAGATACCAGGCAGCAACAAGCAGTTACCAGGCAGCAGCAAGCAGTTATCAGGCAGCAGTGAGCAGATACCAGGCAGCAACAAGCAGTTACCAGGCAGCAGCAAGCAGTTACCAGGCAGCAGTGAGCAGATACCAGGCAGCAGTGAGCAGATACCAGGCAGCAACAAGCAGTTACCAGGCAGCAGCAAGCAGTTACCAGGCAGCAGCGAGCAGTTACCAGGCAGCAGCGAGCAGTTACCAGGCAGCAGTGAGCAGTTACCAGGCAGCAGTGAGCAGATACCAGGCAGCAACAAGCAGTTACCAGGCAGCAGCAAGCAGTTACCAGGCAGCAGTGAGCAGATACTAGGCAGCAACAAGTAGTTACCAGGCAGCAACAAGCAGTTACCAGGCAGCAGTGAGCAGATACCAGGCAGCAGCAAGCAGTTACCAGGCAGCAGCAAGCAGTTACCAGGCAGCAGCAAGCAGTTACCAGGCAGCAGCAAGCAGTTACCAGGCAGCAGTGAGTAGTTACCAGGCAGCAGTGAGCAGTTGTGAGAGTTTGAGAGCCATTTCACTGCCTATTCACAGTCCATGGAAAAGAGGCCTTACCCTAGCAAGTCTGACATTGCAAATCTGGCCTAATTGGCTATTCATGAGGCAATGCTCATGCAAATGCATGCACAAACCAATACCACAAAGCAGTCACCCTGCTACATGCTACATTAGCACTATCCGGCTTAGTGCACACCAGAGCGGTTCGGCAGCATTTTGCGATCCACTTGCGGCTGCGGATACGCTTGGGTAATGTATTTCAATGGGCTGGTGCACACCAGAGCGGGAGGCGTTTTGCTGAAACGCATACTCCCGAGGTGAGGCATTTTTTGGATTGCGGAGGCGTTTCTGCCTCCAATGTAAAGTATAGGAAAAACGCAAACCGCTCTGAAAAACGGCAGTTCAGAGCGGTTTTGCAGGCGTTTTTGTTACAGAAGCTGTTCAGTAACAGCTTTACTGTAACAATATAGGATACAAACCAAAGGATACAAACTGCACAAAATGCTTTCCATGAGAAAATTAATGCGCATGTAGCAGAACCCATTGGATGTTAAGGTAAGTGGCTGTTTTTAATATTAGGAGGTGGGTGCGGACGGCTCTCCCCAGCGCTGGCCCCGCTTTGGGGGGGGGGGGGGATGGGGGGGTGGCTGCGCCACCCAGCCTCCCACTCCGGGGTGCCGCTGTGGTTCCCAGGCAGCGAGAGAGCACTTTGCAGTATTGGTTTTTTGACCCTGCATAGTTTGGCATGCGAAAGCAAATGCATATTTGCATGAGCATTGCCTCATGAATAGCCAATTAGGCCGGATTTGCAAAGCCAGACTTGCTAGGGTTAAACTTGGTGTTTGAGCACGCATACATTTTCTCATGGAAAGCCTACTTCTTCTTGCTTCAAGGTTGAGGCACGTACTCTATTAGATAGATAGATGCGGCGTATGCTACGACGCGGGTTGGCTAGTTGCTTTTAATTAGCTAAAATACTAATTTGGGGTTGTTTAACCATCTTAGCGGTATGGACGAGCTCAGCTCGTCCATCACCGCCGATGGCTGCCGCTCAGGCCCTGCTGGGCCGATTTTGCTGAAATAAAGAGCAGCACACGCAGCCGGCACTTTGCCAGCCGCGTGCGCTGCCCGATCGCCGCCGCTCTGCGGCGATCCGCCGCGAGCAGCGGCGAAAGAGGGTCCCCCCAGCCGCCTGAGCCCTGCGCAGCCGGAACAAATAGTTCCGGCCAGCGCTAAGGGCTGGATCGGAGGCGGCGGACGTCAGGACGTCGGCTGACGTCCATGACGTCACTCCGCTCGTCGCCATGGCGACAGGAGAAGCCAAACACGGAAGGCTGCTCATTGCGGCCTTCCGTGTTAATTTTGGCCGCCGGAGGCGATCAGAAGAACGCCTCCGGAGCGCCATCTAGTGGGCTTTCATGCAGCCAACTTTCAGTTGGCTGCATGAAATAGTTTTTTTTTTATTTACAAAAAACCCTCATGCAGCCGCCCTGGCGATCTTAATAGAACGCCAGGGTGGTTAAAATAAGATTTATCATTTTCTAAAACTCTAAATTTGTTGTTTTTGGTTAGTATATCAAGCCCGAGTACCCCCTAGAACCATTAGAAGTACCCCCTGGGGTACGCATACCACACGTTGAGAACATAGGGTGTAGTGCATGTATCATAGTCTAGGGCGAATTTTAGGGGGAAGCCAATTAACTTATCTGTATGTTTTGGGATGCTTTTGGGATGTGGGAGGTGCTGCCCTTTTTAGATACTTACCTCAGTACAGGGAGGTTTCTAGGTAATCCAAAGACTTCCCCGGCCCCGCCCCACCTCACTGTTCCTGCGCTTGGATCCTCTGAACCTCTTCAACAAGTGGTGAAAAGTGTGCGCAGCTGAGCTCCCATCCGTGAATGACCCTGGTCCTATTTTTGACATACCTGAGTGTGTCGTGCTACTGCTCAAGTGCGAGGTGTCCTGCAATGCAGTCAGTGGCCACACTCATTCGAGGAGGATGGGCTCAAAGAAGACATGGAAAGCATCTGTCTGGAGGATCCCTCTACCAGGGTAAAGGTGTGAAGCTCCCATTGCCGTAAGCATCCTGTGCATGCGCGGTTCAGTCTTTTGAGAACGGCGCATGCACCGGATGCTTACGGCGATAGGCTCATGATGGAGCCAGGTGCACGGATGGCCCGCACATGCGCAATTGCGCACGTCTTCGGCCGTAGTCACGCACCTTATTCACGTGGCTGCCAGCGGGACCACTAAAAGGATGCCAAGGGACCTCGTGGGCTAAGGGGGGCTGGAGGAAGCCCCAGGTAAGTTCAGATTTTCGTTTTATTCCTCTGGAGGGGTCCTTTTAAAGTCACAGGTTTACTTTAACCTCCTTAGCGGTATGCCCGGCACTGTGTCGGGCATACCGATTGCTGGCCCCAGGTGTCCCCCATGCATAATGAATGCAATCAAATGGTGTAAAACATGTAGCTAGCACGAGGCTAGCTAGTACAAGTGTCCAGCTCCCCCCGATTGCTGGTGATCCCCACCAATCCCCCGTTTATACATTACTCAGCCTGGATCCAGCGATCGCGCAGTCTCCCTGCACAGCTACGATCTCTCTATGGGGAGGATCAGGTTTGTGCATGACGTCGGCGACGTCATGACATCATGTGCGATCCTCCCCATAGTAAAGACCGGAGGCTGTGCCAATCGCTGGATCCAGACTGGGTAATGTATAACCGCGGGGTACGAGGGGGTGTCGGACACTTGTACTAGCTAGCCTAAACGTTTTACACCCATTTGATTGCATTAATTAACTTATGGACACAAACTGGTAAAAACCTCCTGAGCGGCGTAACGCTCAGGAGGTCAAAAATGATTAACGTACTAAAATTGTGTTTTTGATCCGGGCCAACCCGAGGTTAATTCCTACAGTTATCCTTTAGCTCAGTGTCCGTTACATCCCCTCCTGTACATCTCACATCTTCAGGACTTCTGGAAAATGGAACATCTCGATGAGAGATCCGATACCGCCCTTGATGTTGCACCGTCATTATCTAAAGACTGCGGCTGGGAAAATGAAGCGTCCTCATTGATGAAAGTCTTGGATTTCGGCTTGCTCATGTGTCCAGCTGTCTGAGGCTGGATGTGTTATAGAGCTGCAGGTTTGATACATGGCAGGGACTCGGGATATTTCTCGTAAGTCTCCATACTTCTTGGCTACCAACTCAGCAGGTCAGGCTCTTACTCATTTGTCATCTGGGCAAAAAAAAAAAAAAGAGAGAGAAGAAATTGTATCAGTAAGAGGATAATGTGATGGACCGGGTGTCTTATTTCCAGAACGGCTTCGGCAGTGGATTAAACACGTTTTCCTGAAAGTGCTGCAGTAACAATTTCATTTTTGAAACAGTAGAGCTTTTTCTTTTTTTGCAGGGTGCTGATAAAGCACCAATCAAAAAGTTTCAGATCTGCCAACTCTTGCCAAGTAATATGAAGAGGTGGGCGTGCTACCCAACAGTTTGGATAGCGATGTAAAGAGCCCACGGCCATCTATGGCTTGCCTGATAATTAGAGATAATTGCACTGATGTGGCAAACTCATTTTTGAGCAGAAAACACGTTCGATTTTCACCATGTGGTGCTCGTAGGCGAAAACGCACTTTTTATGCATCTTAAAAAAAAAGCTACTTTTGTGTTAATTTTATCCAATTTAGAGTTTTTAGGAGACTTTAGAAACCATATTCAGCTCCAGAAACCAATCGGAAACATTTTTCTGGGGTTAGTCGTAGTAGTTTAAAGCTAATGTAAATTGTAAAAAAAACTGATACTTACCTAACGAGAGGAAAGGCCCTGGGTCATATAGAGCCTTCACATTACTCTCACAGTCCCCTCATTCCAGCGCGGTAACCGCCATCCCAATCTGCCGCCAAGGAATGCTTCGAAAGTCTTCGGGTGGTTCTGTACCGCGCATGCGTGAGAATGCAAGAGAGTGTGCTCGCGCAGCATGGAGCCGCCTGTCTTCGAGAGCCAGAGTACTCCTGAATTTTTCCTAAGTCTCCTATGGCAGCACAGAGCAGTATTCGACCAATCAGTTGGATGCTGCTACCGGGTTTGACAGCGCTGGAAAGAGGGGACTGTGAGAGGAGCGGGGAGGCTCTATAGGACCCAGAGCCTTCCCTGCCCTTAGGTACAGTATTATTCACACCCCTGGCAAATTTTGACTTAAAGTTACTTTTATTCAACCAGCAAGTCATTTTTTGAGGGAAATGACATAGGTGTCTCCCAATAGATAATAAGACGATGTACAAGAGGCATTATTGTGGGGGGAAAAAAAACATTTCTCCACTTTTATTTACATTTGAGCAAAAAGTCCAGTCCAAAATGATTCATACCCTTCACAAACTGTCACGGTCTGTGGGAAAATCCAAAGTTCTATACCATTACAAATAGTCCAAGCTGTTCTAAAGCATCCTAATTACCCTGATTTATTGGGAACAGCTGTTTTAATCAAAAGGTGAAAAACAGCAGCTCTCTGCCGTTGGTTTGTGGACAGTCATGGCTAAGACAAGGGAGCTCAGTGAGGACCTGCGGCTGTGCATTGTGGCTGCTCACAAGTCAGGAAAGGGCTACAAGGCCATTTCTAAATGTTTTCAAGTTCCAGTGGCTACAGTACAAAGTATTTTTAAAAATATAAAATGTTCTGCACTGTGGAAAATCTCATAAGACGTGGTTGGAAGCCAAAAGCGACACCTGTGCTGGCCAGGAGGATAGTGAGAGAGGTGAAAAATAATCCAAGGGTCACCACCAAGGCCATCCTCGTGGATCTGGGCTCTGCTGGTGGCTAACTAGCTATGTCTCCAGGCAGACAATCCAACGGACACTGCACACTGCGGCGTTCCACAGATGCAGACCAAGGAGGACGCCACACGCACACAGACATATATATGGTTTGGACGTTATTGAGGTAAGCCACCTCCCCCTTTTTCTCTTGTTTTTAACTTTTATACATTCCCGGGCGCCTCTTACCTCCTATGTGCTTGTTTCCATCATTGTGAGGGCTAAGTCTGGTTACCGCATGGCTGATGCCACATGTCACGACCTTACTGCTGTTTTACAAGAGTGCGACCATCACCACCCTCTCTGGATCCCCGAGTGGAGTCAGGTTTGTGCATCTCCATTTTTATATACTTTGTGATGTACTGCACCATTTGGGCTCGAGTTGTCTCTGTGCTCTCTACTTTAAGTGCTTTGCTCTCCCTTCCACACAGTTGTGTTTTTAGCATAGATCTTGTTCCTAGGACCTTCCTAACTACCTGGAATGCGTTCTTGGAGGATCCTAGCAAGCTTGACCAGGGGCAGGAATTCATTGCAATCACTCCTCCTATGGAATCACCCCAATTGCTTTTGTATTAGTCTAGCTAGGGATGATGCGGAATGCCGATTTTGCATGGAGTCCCCCATTCCGACAAGTGTGTTTCCGATAACAGAGGAAGTCTGTAGAAATCTGAATTTCCAGCTTTCCAACTTCCACGGAAAGGTTTTTTTACATTATTATTATTTTTGATAATAAATTAGTTAATTGTTAAAAATAAATAAATAATCTTTTTTCAGAATCCGCTATCCGGTTATGTTCCTGGTTGTCACACTTGTATGCGAACTCTCGCACTTGAGCATTCTGATTGTGGGGGATTAACATAAGCTCCAGCATTTAATTGGACTGTTTCCAAAATTACGCGACAATGACAGGAAATGAGGCTTCTTAGTTACGTTTACAAATGAAATTAATGATGAAAAATTAGCATTAGGATTTTGCATCGTAATTTCAAATTACGATGCAAGATTATGATTATGCAAACTTTTTACTCATCACTATCGAGTAGCTTTTAGTTTTCTTTATCAGAAAAAATCCAACAATTCATTATAGTTACATTACTGACCAGGGCACAGTTTATCGGTTAATATGGCATATTTATATTGTAAGCGCTCTTCACCTTAATGTCACGTCACATAGTTTGTGTTGATATTCTGAGAAGACTCACTGGGAGAATCCCGCTTAATGAAAAGTACATTCAATGAATTACAGCCCTATTCTGACTTCAAGTTTTTGAACATTTCACAGATTCTTTTGCCTGAGAGAAACTTGCAAAATATTAATTTCCTCTCTCTCCATCTCTTTTCTTGCATTTTGTATTTGCAGCGATGGAGGCTGGAAGGCACAGAGTCGGAGCGGAGAGACTCTCGAACAAGAGTGCACAATATGCTTTGTATCTCGCAAGAAAGGCGCAGGATAATACGACTTTGGCAAGGTTGGTGTAACCTTTCCTCTCCGTTAGATGATCTATTACTCCAAACTCTCTTCAGCTTTCCACTTAAAGGGACACTGAACAGGAGAAAATAAACGGAATCTGTACTTACCTGGGTCTTCCTCCAGCCCCCTGTAGCCCGCGAGGTCCCTCACTGCTTGCTAGGCAGCTGGAAAAAGATGTCTAACTCCGAACAGAGATTTCCCAAGTCCATCAGCCTGACCTAGTGTGACTTACCTCTCCACATCTCACCCGCTTCAATGATGGCAGCCAAAGGTTACAACAATGCAGAAGCAACATACACCTACAAACCACCCTGCCGACTCTGAAGTGGTGACCTCTCTAGTGTTCAGATTGCTGAAACCTCAAGGGTCTGATTGGTTTTCACCAGTGGAGAAGTGTTCCAATGAACCTCAGCTGGGTCATAGCAAACTGTAGCAAGGATTATTAAAAGTGTAGTGAAGTAATGACAATATTTTGGGCCTGCTGCGACAATGGGCATGATTCAGAAAACTTTTTCACCTGTTTTCCTCTGTTTTCGCCTTATCTATGTTACATTTTTAGGCTCCTAAAGAGCAAAAATGTAATATAATTTAAGGTAAGAGAAGTAAAATTGAAATGAAGTTAATCAGGAACAACTTTGAGTGATTATTTTGCTTGTAAATGTGCTGAAAGGTTATTTTTATTATTTAGGTGATAAATAACTCATTTATGAGAAGTTTTGTGAATAGAGCCGATTGGACCTTAAACAATCAAATTTTTTGCTACATTTTCTCCTAGGAAATAATGTTTTATCTCATCTCTAAAATAACCTTTCTGCACTCTGCAATTGAAAAAGTACAATAAAGAAGGAGAAAAAGTGTTTATTTTGCTTTTTGGTTGCTTAAAATCAATATTTATGATAAGGCGTGGAAATAAATTGAATAAGGGCAAACATTTAGTAAAAATCACATTATCTTGTATTTATTGCACAAAAATTGTACCTGCTTCCTGGGTCGCGGCTTAGCTTCCAATTGGAGGAAGCTTATGGAGGCGGGGAGCGAGGGGCACAGGTGGGGGAGCCCTGCAATACAGGAGGCAGAGGCGCGGTGATGATTGACAGTATGCCGGGAAATAGCATGCTAGCGACAAGCAGAATATCGCTAGCCTGGCACTATTTTTAAGGGGGGACAGCAGAGTCCGGGGGGGGGGGGGGGGACACACTTTGGGTTCTCTTTAAGACCCGATCACATGTTAAGTCAGAAGAGGATGCCGGTAGTGCAGTGCCATAGGTGGAGGAAGAGGAGGAGCCAGTCCAACGTCTGGTCCAGGAAACTATAAATGCTTCCTGCACCACTCTGCATTACCTCAGTAGGCAGAACAACGAGTTCTGCCTGCTGAGGTTAAACGAGTGCACATCTTCAAACACAATATTAAGCTAGAAGATGCTAACAGGTTAAAGAAGAGGAACTTGAGTCAATATAACATAATGAACAAAAACTTCTTAATTTTTACAATAATTATAAATAATCAATACTTACATATTATACCATCTGAATAGTTTGGCAGTCCCTTGTTTAAGTTCTGTTTGCTCCACTACCGATATTTAGCCCTTTTTGAAAAGCTGGAAGTCCCGGCTTTCCATTACACCAAGTCCCGTGTCAGTGTAATGTTCCGTTGCCAAGTTAAAGAGTTTTGAAGGAGGGCTGTCCCCTGCATCTTGGCTGCACAAAGCACAATTGCAAAAGTACCGGACAAACCCGACATTGATGATCAGCAGTACCCCCAGGGGTTTCATCAGGGCCGGGCCGAGGCATAGGCTGGAGAGGCTCCAGCCTCAGGGCGCAGTGTAGGAGGGGGCGCAGAATTCATTCAGCTGTCATTCCTAATTGTGTTTGAAGCAGAAAGAAATAAGAAAAGGGGATACATAGCAGTGACTGCAAGCCAGATAACTAGATACTAAGGTGTTGGGGAGGTTCTGGGCCCTGTGGCCCTCTTAGTCTAATAGCAATCAGTGTTTGATGGCTCGGGTGGCAGGGATGGAGGGGCGCACTTTGGTGTCTCAGCCTTGGGTGCTGGAGGACCTTGTCCCGGCTCTGGGTTTCATTACAGAGGCCTCCTGGCCTCTCTCTGTGTGTTACTGGCTGGGGCTGGAGACTCTATTAAGACAAAGGAGCAGCCCAGCTATACATCCTTTTCACCTCTCAAGATGCAGGGGACACCCCTCCTTCAAAACCATTTAACTTGGCAACAAAGCATTACACTGACACGGGACCTGGTGTAAGGGAAAGCCAGGACTTCCAGCTTTTCAAAAAAGGTTAAATCTTGGTAGGGGAGCAAACAAAACTTAAACAAGGAACTGCCAAAATCTTCAGACGGTATAATACGTAAGTACCACATGATTGAGGGCTCGTTTCCACTGTTGTGACGCGATTTCGCCGGCATTCCGACGCTTGTAAAAACGCATGCGGATGCGTTTCCGCATGCGTTTTTACCCGCGATTTCGCGTGCGATTTCGCATGGCAGGGTGCCATGCGAAATTAACCATGACACTGCCAGGGCAAAATAACATTGAAAAAGGTGCGAAATCGCACGCGAAATCGCGGGTAAAAACGCATGTAACAAACGCATGCGTTTTTACTATTAAATACATTAGCGGCGATTCGCACGGATTCCCGACGCAGGCGAATTCTGTGGGTCCCGTCGTGCAGATTTGGCCCGCCGCCAAATCGCTCCCGCACGCCGCACATGTGGAAACAGCCCCGGCCACTTCACTGTAACAAGCGAATCTGCATCTCGTCGCCGCATGCGGATTCGCTATGGTGGAAACGAGCCCTGAGTCAATGTTTGCTCATTGTAAAATCTTTCCTCTCCCTGATTTACATTCTGAAATATATCACCTGGTGACATCTTTACTGCTGGCAGGTGATGTCTGCTTTTTTTGGCAATTTGAAACAGCTGTTATTTCCCACAATGCAACAAGGTTCCCACAGTGTGATGTCAGTACCCTGGTGCTGAGTCTGACATCACACTGTGGGAAGGATTTCCCCACAATATCAGCAACACAGACTCCCCTGATGATCTATTTGAGAAAAAGTAAAGATTTCTCATGGGAAAGGGGGATCAGCTACTGATTGGGATGGAGTTCAAGCCTTGGTTACAGTTCCTATTTAAAAGAGATAAAAGGATAGTTTTGTTGACACCTCAAGAAAGATCATAAATTATTAGATCAGCTTAATTTTTTTTAAGAGTAGCTGTTTGATTAGTGTCACACTTGTCTCCAGATTTACAATTTGTCAATGATCTTATTTAAATGAAGAAAAGCCATTACTCTAACATTTGTTTCCACTGTGTGTCTCATACTGATCATGGACCAGAAGGTCTAAGGAGACCAAAAAGACAGTCATTGAAAAGCGTGTCAAAGGCATCAGGAATGAGGCCATCTCCGAGCAGCTTGAGGTTCCTCTGACAACAGTTGCATCTATTATGAAAAAGTTTAACCACGGGACTATAGCCATCCTCCGCGGACGTGGCCACAAGAGGAATATCAACCCTCGGAATGGGCTGAAGGATAGTAAGAACGGTAGGCAAAAAGCCAAGAACAACTTCCAAAGAGACACAAGCTCAGCTCCCAGGTCATGGTCCATGGCTTTGTGAGTGACAGTGGGCTCAATGGTAGAAGGCCCCGGAGGACTCCACTGCCGAAATGAAAACGTGAAGGAAAGCCAGGCTTGTTTTTGCTTAGATACAGATTGACAAGTCACAATGCTTCTGAGAGAATGTCCTTTAGACAGAGGAAACAAAACTGTTGCTATCTGGCAAGCTCTTCTTCCATAGATGAAAACTATGAAGATTTCGAAGAAAAGAATACCTGTATTACTCACCTGCTCACACTCCTGCAGTGGTGAGTCCCGTGCGTCCCCGGCAGTGGTCTTATGACCTGTCAGTTTTTAGGGTTGCATCTGACCGGGTCCTGTGATAATTCGCTTACAAACAGTCATTAAAAATCTGTGCTCAAAACACACTCATAGCACGCAAAAAGCAATTAAAATCAACTAGGATACAAAATAGTATTCAGATGCAAAATTAGAAAATCAGCCTCCGAAAATGGACTGCAGCAGCATTTTGTTCTAGACCGAATCACCAGCACTGAGGCTCCCACCGTAGATTTGGTCTCTACTCTACCTACACCAGTCAGAAAGCAAGCAGACATTTCATGCTCCTGAACCTAAAATTCAAGCTGTCAGCAATGTCAGGTTCTACCTTTGGTGGTCTGGCTCTAGGCTGTTGCTCTCTTGCCCCAGTGCAAGCATAACCTATTTATTTAATGGTGTGGGTAGTGCACCGAGACTAATTTATGGGCATGCACGTGTTCCCTTTAATCCATTAGCAGCTTTACAGGAATCATCTTGTTGGAGATAAGCGCACCGCTTTTGACCTCAGCCAGCAGAACTTGTCGTGCTGTAAATTCTTGGAATGCTTTGATGTCTCCCTGCTAGCAGAGGATATAGAAACTGAAAGCAGACGTCCTCTGTAATTGTCTCACACTGCCACCTAGTGGCAAGTGGCCATAAATACACATTACAGCAGTACTCATTAGTAGCAGGGAAATGGATTAAATAAGAAACAGAAAGCGTGCTAAAATAAATTGGCCTGGAGCAATTTGCAAGCTTCTAAATACATTGGCTGCTAAAGGGTTTAAAGGTAGAACCTAACAATGCCTCAGCTTGAATTTCAGGTTCAAGAGCATGAAAGGGAGACCTTTTGTGGCCAGGAAACAACTGTGAGAACTGTGCTGCAGATGTTAGCATAAATTAGGAATTGCGGTACCTCAGCCTAGTGATCAGTGATGCTCTCACGAGTAATAACGGGTGCTTAAGCACTCAAATTCATGATTGAACCACTTTACCACCACAGGTGCGTGTATCTACACCACTTTTAACACCCTTTCCCCACCAGGGGCGTAGACACACGCACCCCCCGCCACTACCGCCCCTGTTCGTGCTCCTGCTCACTCGTGCGCACGCTCCCGCGCTCCTGCACACCGCCACCCACTAGCTCGGAGATCAATGAACGGGAAAAAAACGTTCATTGATCTAAGCCCCCCAGCAATGATCGGCTGCTTCTATGAGAAGCAGCGCAATCATTGTGAAAAAAAAGTTTCCCAGCCTCATTGCACTTCCTGTAAGCGTACTTCCTACGCTTACAGGTTGCATGAACAAAAAATTACTGTGGCCATCTTGTGGCCAAAAAGTAAAACTACACCCACAAACATTTTTCATATATAAATACATAGTGTTATATTATAAATTAACTCATTACCTCCCACACTCCCAAATTTTTTTTTTTTTGGGGGGGGGGGTTGTAATAAAAAGAAATAAAAATTACAAAAAAATAAATAAATACATGAATAGTTACCTTAGGGACTGAACTCTTTAAATATTTATGTCAAGAGGGTATAACACTGTTACTTTATACACTATGGGCTTGTAATTAGGGATGGACGCAAAACTGGAAAAAATGCACCTTTATTTCCAAATAAAATATTGGCGCCAAACATTGTGATAGGGACATAATTTAAATGGTGTAATAACCGGCACAAATGGGCAAATAAATATCATGGGTTTTAATTACAGTAGCATGCATTATTTAAAATTTATAATGGACGAAAACTGAAAAATAATGATTTTTTCCCACTTTTTTCCTATTTTCCCATTAAAACACATTTAGAATAAAATTATTCTTGGCATAATGTCCCACCTAAAGAAAGCCTAATTGGTGGCGCAAAAAACAAGATATAGTTCATTTCATTGCGATAAGTAATGGTAAAGTTATAGCCGAATGAATGGAAGGATCGCTGAAAGGTGAAAATTGCTCTGGTGCTCAGGGGGTAAAACCCCTCAGTTGTGAAGTGGTTAAATAAGCTTTAATTAGCTTAGGTGTGTGGCAGGGAGTGAAGGGGTTATTTACCCATAAGTGCGCATCCTCCCTGCGCTCCAAATAGCTTGCATGCGTCCTATCTGATGTGTTGCAAGCCTCACTGCTCACACTTCCTTCTTCAAGCCGAAATGAGGAAGACCGTGGTGGTGAGGCTTGCAACATGTCCACGCTAGTTGGAGCGCAGGGAGGACTCGCACTTATGGGTAAATGACCCCTTCACTTCCCGCCGCACACCTGAGCTAATTAAAGCTCATTTAAATCACAAATTTGAGTGCATAAAGAGGAACTGTCCTGAAAATCTTACATTTTAAAACACATACAAATAAGAAGTACATTTCTTTCAGAGTAAAATGAGCCATAGATTACTTTTCTCCTATGTTGCCGTCACTTACAGTAAGTAGTAGAAATCTGACATTACCGACAGGTTTTGGGCTAGTCCATCTCTCCATAGGGGATTCTCAGCATGGCCTTTATTCTTTATAAAGACATTCCCTGAAAAATCTTTATACAAAGATGCTGGCCAGTCTCCCTGCTCGTTG
Organism: Hyperolius riggenbachi; assembly: GCF_040937935.1. Lineage (NCBI taxonomy): Eukaryota > Metazoa > Chordata > Amphibia > Anura > Hyperoliidae > Hyperolius > Hyperolius riggenbachi. Next base: position 552,207,525 of record NC_090647.1, read on the forward strand.
CACACTATTATGGCAGTTGGTCGGAGCAACTGCCATTCACTAAGTGCTTTTAGAAAACCCTGATAACCCCCCTATGAGAAGATGGGCTAGTCCAAAATTTGTTGGAAATGTCAGATTTCTACTACCTACTGTAAGTGACAGCAACATAGGAGAAAGCTAATTTATGGCTCATTTTACTCAGGAAGAAACATACTTCCTATTTGTATTTGTTTTAAAATATAAGATTTTTGCGACAGTTCCTCTTTAACCTCCTTGGCGGTAACCCCGTGTGTGACACGGGGTAAGCCGCCGGAGGGTGCCGCTCAGGCCCTGCTGGGCCGATTTACATAATTTTTTTTCAAACACGCAGCTAGAACTTTGCTAGCTGCGTGTTTGCTCTGATCGCCGCCGCCGATGCGCCGCTACCCGCCGCGGAAACAGGCCCCCTCCCCCGCATACCCCTTGCGCAGCCTGGGCAATTGCCGCCAGGCTGCACTATGGGGTGGATCGGGACTCCCTGTGACGTCACGGCGTCCGTGACGTCACTCCATTCGTCGCCATGGCAACGGGGGAAGCCCTCAAGGAAATCCCGTTCAGAACGGGATTTCCTTAGGGGCAAGCGGCGTCGGCGCCGATCGGAGGGGACGGGCGGACGCCGCGGGGAGGGGGGAAGCATGTAGCTAGCGCTAGGCTAGCTACATGCTAAAAAAAAAATGGCGAAAAAAACGCTCCCGCGGCTGCGCAGCCGCGGGAATTATACCGCCAGGGAGGTTAAGCACTCAAATTTGTGATTTAAATGAGCTTTAATTGTTTTAAATTTTAAGATTTTCGCAACAGTTCCTCTTTAAGAATTTGTTATTACTCGTGAGAGCATCACTGCTAGTAAAGTGCTCGAATTTTGCATAGTAGACATTTTGCAGCAAAATTCAGAATTACAATGCGAAAAAATAGTGCAAACTTTTAGGCTTAGTGCCAGCAAAAAACTTTCCTCCAGACTGGAAATATCAGACTTTTGCAGAATCAATTTTCCGTGTAATAATCGTACTTGTGATCCATAATTTTATGAAAATGTAACTCTCTCGTGTCCATAGACACCTATGCAAAAATGGGTTTTCTCACATGAAAAAAATGTGTTTTCTTATACCTCACAGACTTTGCAATGCATTTGTGCAGAAATTATGTGACATTACGCAACATCAAGATTACCCTCAGAATCTTAATTATGATCAAAATTCTAATTGCGTAAAATAACGCAACATTTCATGAAACTGAAATTACTCATAAGGATCCATCAAAACTAGATATTTAGGTATATTGCAGAGGTAATGAGTATTATGCAGGGGTTGATCGCAGCGCTACAGACCCCCACGAAGCATTAACATCACACTACTAACCACCAAAAATGATCACGTCATATGTCTTGACTCTTGGACAGAGGCGTAGCTATGGGGGGGCAAGGGGGAACATATGTCCCCGGGTGCAGTACTGTGAGGGTGCTCAGTGCAGCCGCTGCACCCCAACGTGCATGACAGGCCTAGTGTTGGGCGAACAGTGTTCGCCACTGTTCGGGTTCTGCAGAACATCACCCTGTTCGGGTGATGTTCGAGTTCGGCCGAACACCTGATGGTGCTCGGCCAAACCGTTCGGCCACATGGCCGAACTAAGAGCGCATGGCCGAACGTTCCCCGAACGTTCGGCTAGCGCTGTGATTGGCCGAACGGGTCACGTGGTTCGGACCCGAACGCGCTCTAATTGGCCGAACGGTCACGTGGTTCGGGTAAATAAATACCCGAACCACGTCATATCTCCGCCATTTCTCTGTGGGTTTAGCTTTGGGTAGGCAGGCAGGGTAGTTCGCTCTCCAGCCACGCTAGCCAGGGTCCCCCCCCAGTCATTGTGTGTCGCTGCTGGGAACAGTAGTACACCGCTCGCTCAGCCACACTATATATAGCATTGTTTACTGCCACTGTGTACCTCGCTCAGCCACACTATATATAGCATTGTTTACTGCCACTCTGTGTACACGGCTCAGCCAGACTATATAGCATTGTGTGTACTGACACTGTGTACCTCGCTCAGCCACGCTATATATAGCATTGTGTGTACTGCCACTCTGTGTACACCGCTCAGCCAGACTATATAGCATTGTGTTTACTGCCACTCTGTGTACACCGCTCAGCCACACTATATAGCATTGCGTACTCTGCCAGTCAGTGTGTATATTGCTGGGATCAGTAATACTCCACTCACCGCCAACCACTATATGAGCTCACCATGAGTTCCTCAGAGACCTCCGCTGTGAGCAGCACTCCCAACAACAGCAACAGCCAACGCCCCACGCAAGCTATAACATCCACCCCAGCAGCCAGTGGTCAGCAGCAGCCCTCCCCGGAGGAGAACGTTGTGTCCATCAGTCCGTCGCCAGAGCGATTAATGAGGGCTGCCATTGAGGAGATGATGGGGCCTGATGTGGAGGAGGAGGTCTGGCTCAGGCCAGCATCCCAAGTTAATGTTGAGGACGATGAGGGGTCTGTGTCTGGGGATGTTGGGGTGGCAGAGGTGGTGGGTGGGTCAGACTCAGGAGAAGAGTTGTATGATGAGGATGATGATCGGGACCATCTGTATGTGCCTCAGAGTCCGACCCCGGAAAACATGTTTTATCGTGTGTTTAGGTACTAAAATCTGCGTTCCCAGTAGTGTTGGGCGAACAGTGTTCGCCACTGTTCGGGTTCTGCAGAACATCACCCCGATCGGGGTGACTATATAGCAGACTATATAGCATTGTGTTTACTGCCACTCTGTCCATCACGTGTGCTGCTGCTGCTGCTGCTGCTGGGTTAGCGTTGCCGGTCCCCAGTGGCGGCTTCAGCTTCAGATTTTTGGAGGGGCTCAAAGGGGGCACGAGGGCTGGCAGGCCGGGCTTGGGGGGGTGGAAGCCGCGGCGAAAAATTGGGCGTGGTCATGATGTCATGTGGGCGGGGCTAACTGTAATGTAGTTGTACCAGCTAACGTAGTTACATGGAAAAAAAAATGAAGTAAACGCACATAATGACAGGTAGCCTTTCACCAGTAAATGCACATAAGAATCAGCTTTTCAGCAGTTAATGCACGTAATGACAGACTGCGTTTCTGCAGTAAATGCACATAAGAGCCTGCTTTTCACCAGTTAATGCATGTAATGACAGACAGTTTCCCCATTAAATGCACAGAAGAGACAGCTTTTCACCAGTTAATTCACATAATGATAGACTGCGTTTCCGCAGTAAATGCACATAAGGGACAGCTTTTCACCAGTTAATGCACATAATGACAGACTGCGTTTCCGCAGTAAATGCACATAAGGGACAACTTTTCACCAGTTCATGCACATAATGACAGACAGCATTTCCCCAGTAAATGCACATAAGAGACAGCTTTTCACCAGTTAATGCACATGACAGACAGCCTTTCACCAGTTAATGCCCATAAGAGACAGCCTTTCACCAGTTAATGCCCATAAGAGACAGCTTTTCACCAGTAAATGCACATAAGAGACAGCTTTTCACCATCTAAAGCACGTAATGACAGACAGCCTTTCACCAGTAAATGCACATAAGTGACAGCGTTACCCCAGTATAAGTGACAGCGTTATCCCAGTATAAGTGACAGCGTTACCCCAGTAAATGCACATAAGTGACAGCGTTACCCCAGTATAAGTGACAGCGTTACCCCAGTAAATGCACATAAGTGACATCTTTACCCCAGTATAAGTGACAGCGTTACCCCAGTAAATGTACATAAGTGACAGCGTTACCCCAGTATAAGTGACAGCGTTACACCAGTAAATGCACATAAGTGACAGCGTTACCCCAGTATAAGTGACAGCGTTACCCCAGTAAATGCACATAAGTGACAGCTTTACCCCAGTATAAGTGACAGCGTTACCCCAGTAAATGTACATAAGTGACAGCGTTACCCCAGTATAAGTGACAGCGTTACACCAGTAAATGCACATAAGTGACAGCGTTACCCCAGTATAAGTGACAGCGTTACCCCAGTATAAGTGACAGCGTTACCCCAGTAAATGCACATAAGTGACAGCGTTACCCCAGTATAAGTGACAGCGTTACACCAGTAAATGCACATAAGTGACAGCGTTACCCCAGTATAAGTGACAGCGTTACCCCAGTATAAGTGACAGCGTTACCCCAGTAAATGCACATAAGTGACAGCGTTACCCCAGTATAAGTGACAGCGTTACCCCAGTATAAGTGACAGCGTTACCCCAGTAAATGCACATAAGTGACAGCGTTACCCCAGTATAAGTGACAGCGTTATCCCAGTATAAGTGACAGCGTTACCCCAGTAAATGCACATAAGTGACAGCTTTACCCCAGTATAAGTGACAGCGTTACCCCAGTAAATGTACATAAGTGACAGCGTTACCCCAGTATAAGTGACAGCGTTACACCAGTAAATGCACATAAGTGACAGCGTTACCCCAGTATAAGTGACAGCGTTACCCCAGTATAAGTGACAGCGTTACCCCAGTATAAGTGACAGCGTTACCCCAGTATAAGTGACAGCGTTACCCCAGTATAAGTGACAGCGTTACCCCAGTATAAGTGACAGCGTTACCCCAGTATAAGTGACAGCGTTACCCCAGTAAATGCACATAAGTGACAGTGTTACCCCAGTATAAGTGACAGCGTTACCCCAGTAAATGTACATAAGTGACAGCGTTACCCCAGTATAAGTGACAGCGTTACACCAGTATAAGCGACAGCGTTACCCCAGTATAAGTGACAGCGTTACCCCAGTAAATGCACATAAGTGACAGCGTTACCCCAGTATAAGTGACAGTGTTACCCCAGTAAATGCACATAAGTGACAGCGTTACCCCAGTATAAGTGACAGCGTTACCCCAGTAAATGCACATAAGTGACAGCGTTACCCCAGTAAATGCACATAATGTTATACCTGGTCAGGAGGGTGGGGGACTATTTGCAGAGGCTGGGGAGGGGGGCCCCATCATGCCCTCACCTCAGTGGACCCCCCTCCTTTTATGCGCGGCGCCGAGCGGGAGATACAGCTAGCTATAGTCTCCGGGAGTCCGGGCTGCAGCAGACACTAGAGCTTCAGCCGACTGGTCCACTTCTGTCTCCTCCTCAGCAATACCGCTCTGCACGCACTGAATCAGGAAGTAGTGCGAGCGGTATTGCTGAGAAGGAGACAGGAGTGGACCAGGCGGCTGAAGCTCTAGTGTCTGCTGCAGCCCGGACTCCCGGAGACTATAGCTAGCTGTATCTCCCGCTCGGCGCCGCGCATAAAAGGACCCCTCTTTTTATCATTCCCTGAGGTGAGGGAATGATAAGTCTCTCGCCCCACGCTAGAGCCGGTGTTGGAACACCGGCCCTTGATTCAGGGGGGCTTTCTGAGGGGCTTACAGTTTCTCAGCTGGGGCTTCAGCCCCGGCAAGCCCCAGTGTAGCGCCGCCACTGCCGGTCCCTGTTTATGGAACCTCTTATCTTTATTACATTTATGACTGCATGGCGGTACAAAGCATGCTATCCGCACGCTTCTTGTCCTCATGCAAGGCCTGGGTTGTTGTGTCTCAAAAAGAGTGGCCTTCTCCTCCTGCGCCTCCTCCTGTTCCATCACGTCTGCTGCTGCTGCTGCTGGGTTAGCGTTGCCGGTGACGGTCCCTGTTTATGGAACCTCTTATCTTTATTACATTTATGACTGCATGGCGGTACAAAGCATGCTATCCGCGCGCTTCTTGTCCTCATGCAAGGCCTGGGTTGTTGTGTCTCAAAAAGCGTGGCCTTCTCCTCCTGCGCCTCCTCCTGTTCCATCACGTCTGCTGCTGCTGCTGCTGCTGCTGGGTTAGCGTTGCCGGTGATGGTCCCTGTTTATGGAACCTCTTATCTTTATTACATTTATGACTGCATGGCGGTAAAAAGCATGCTATCCGCACGCTTCTTGTCCTCATGCAAGGCCTGGGTTGTTGTGTCTCAAAGCGTGGCCTTCTCCTCCTGCGCCTCCTCCTGTTCCATCACGTCTGCTGCTGCTGGGTTAGCGTTGCCGGCGCGTGGTCCCTGTTTATTGAACCTCTTATCTTTATTACATTTATGACTGCATGGCGGTACAAAGCATGCTATCCGCACGCTTCTTGTCCTCATGCAAGGCCTGGGTTTTTGTGTCTCACAAAGCGTGGCCTTCTCCTCCTGCGCCTCCTCCTCCTGTTCCATCACGTGTGCTGCTGCTGGTGCTGGGTTAGCGTTACCGGTCCCTTTTCCTGGAACCTCTTCTCTGTATTACATTTATGACTGCATGGCGACAAAAAGCATGTTACCTGTGTAAAGAAACATGACATTTTCCACATTTAAAAGACAGTTTTTCCTTTGAAACTTTACAATCAATTTTCTCAAAAACTATAAGCTCTTTTTCAAATATTTTTTTCCTCTTGTACCCACTCCCAAGGTGCACATACCCTGCTAATTTGGGGTATGTAGCATGTAAGGAAGCTTTACAAAGCACGAAAGTTCGGGTCCCCATTGACTTCCATTATGTTCGGAGTTCGGCGCGAACACCCGAACATCGCGGCGATGTTCGGCGAACGTTCGCGAACCCGAACATCTAGGTGTTCGCCCAACACTAGACAGGCCGCTCGCTGGCCGCCATAAACGTGCCCCATTTCTCTCCCTCAATCTGCAGAGGAGTGTTTAAGCATTAATAACAGCAGAAGACTAACCATCTCCAATGTGCTGGCGATTACATCATTTCTACACTGCAGCGCGCCCAAGCTTCCCTCTTTGGTAACAGTGGCATCATGTGGCAAGAGATGGCACTGACTGTTACCAAGGAGAGGACACTGGGCACGCTACAGAGAAGACGTCGTCACTGGAGCACTGGAACCAGTGAGTCCTCTGCTGATAAAAGCATTTAGCTATCTAAAGGGGGCACATCTTTCTATCTAAAGAGGGAAGGGGGCATATTTGGCTAGCTAAAGGGGGGGCGCATCTGGTTATCTGTAAGGGGGCTCATTTGGCTATCTGAACAGGGGAAGGGCGCACATCTGGCTATCTATACGGGAAAGGGGCACATTTGGCTATCTAAACGGGGAAATGAGGGCACATTTGGATATTTTTGGGGGAGGGGAGCACATTTAGCTATCTAAACAGCATTCGGCTACACTCATGACCACACCAACATTCTGATGTGTGGCAACACCTTTTTTTTTGCTATCCTGAGGGGGGTGCAAAAACTATATTTGGACCTGTGCACTTAAAACTCTAGCTAGGCCTTTTCTAGGGTTTGGGGGATTCTGACAATCAACGTGGGGCAAGATACCCAAGTTCCCCAAGACTAGAGGGGCCACCAATACGAAGAACTTAGTTGAGAGATGGGATCAAGTGTAAGAAAGTTTCATTTAGATTTGCTTTAAGGACTAGGTGAACTTTTACAATGGGCAGGAAGGATGAATTTGCATATTAATAGCTGTACCGTCTGACTGACCGCAGGGCGAGATCGATGAGATGTACCGCAAGCTCAGCTGGATAAGACTTCTACTCATCTTCTCGGAGTCCGCTGATGTCTCACATCCAGAGATCTGCTCATCAGAGCCAAATGTTAGCATTCTCTCCAGCCTGGACTCGGCTACAAAGGCACATCCACTCCTCCTCCACACCCTGCTTAACCTTCCGCAATCTGTATGCATTATAAAATGAGTTTTCTTTTCCCCCCACCGTTCCAACCATCCTGCAGGGAAAACAAAAGTATATCAGCATGTTGCAAAGGAGAACTATTACGCTTTCTGACAAATGTATTTGCTCACATTCCTTGACAGGCAAAGAAGCAAAATTAATGTCCCTGAAAGCAATCTGTTGTATTGGGCAGAGGAAATATTGATAACATTGTACTTATTAATAGCCGGAATTTCCCACAGGGCGTCAAGGGGAGTTTGTGTCACATGACACGAGGGAAAAGAGAAATCACGCAGATGGCTTTTTCGAGGCTCTAAGTGGTTTTTAGAGAATGTCATATTGTTTGTGGCTTATGTTCTCCGAACAAAGGAAAGGGCAATGCTGCTGGCTGGGGAGGTGGCAGAGCCTCTATGAGTGTGACTGGCTGGCACTGCCAGGGATGGGCTGCCTGCAGTCCTGTCTAAGAGGATTTATTCTTTGTAGGGACAATCAGGGGCTCTGAGGACCACCATGAGGCCAGGATAGACTTCCTACGTTGACCTCCCAATTTCTTCACAACCTTCATTCTTACTGCAATCGCCAACCATAAAAGTCTTCTAACGATTGGCCATTATGGAGGCAAAGTGAATAGCACTAGGGTTGATTGGAACAGCCAAATTCAGATTTTATTGAAGTTCGACCAAATTTCAAGTTCCGATATTCGTCTTCTGAAGGCATTTGCTATTGGAGTCAATGTGGTCAATAGTTGATGCAAAAATTGGCATCAAATTGGCAAACAAATTTTCAGCAAGCATGGCATTAACACAATGGCTAGGAAAGTTGGCTTCTTAAACAAGGTTTTCTGGCAAACAGTGAAACCAAAAAGATGGCCACTGGGGAATTGCTGGTACCCTTAGAGTGGCAGAACAAGCGGTTTTCCACATGGTTTGAGGGTCCAGGGTACCAGGGTAGGGGATGCCCTGGTCCCATGGACCCTGCATTCATGTTAAAAAAATGCTTGTTCTGCCACTTTAGTGTGGCCTCCAGGGACCAGAGAATCCCCGGCGGTCATTTTGTTGACATCACTATGGGCCGAAAATGCTTGTTTTAGAAGCCAATTTTCACTTTCCTAGCCATTGCGTTAAAAACCTATTTACTGACAATTCTTGTTTCTTACGCCAATTTTTGCATTGGCAGAACACGACATGGTACTTAATACAGTGCAATTTCCTGATTCCGAGAGATCATCCCTAAATACCATCCCTTTCACTATGCATTGGCCCCAGGTTTAAATCCCAGCTGGAGATACTATTTGTAGGAAACACCACCAGGATACTTCTAAAACGGTAGTCTAGTCCACCATGGGCTTCAGTTATTATTTTTTAAACCCAGTTCAGGGGAACTTTAAATCTGTCATCTGGAGTTAAGGTTATTACCAGGGCCAAATTTCCCATAAGGCACTGTACGCACAAGCCTACAGGTGCCAGATGGTGAAAAGGTAATTCACTCCCCTCCCTAAGTGCCTCCCTCCCTCTCTATGGAGAGTCCTGAGTGGATCTTAAAGGAAAGGTCACCTGGCTCTCAGCATTCCACTAAAAAGATTTCCCTCTAACTACCTAATACTTGGGTTATCCTTTAGCTACTCAAAGAGAATTCAATAAAAAACATACCAATTGAGTCACTGTGATCTCCTGGATCCCTCTTTGCCATTTCCGCCGCTCTCCGCCATGATCCTGGCTTTTAATCGCCAGTTTTAGGCAGTATTTACAAACAAAAAACTTGGCCGCCAACCAGGACGTGATGTTTGTGTGTATGTATATCATGTTACAGTATACTACAAGTTTTTATTACATAGTGAACTCCAGTCAGGGATTCTCAGTTTCTCAGCATGAGAAGCTCCTTTCCCCCTCAGACAAGCTGAAATTGAGAGCAGAGAGCTGTCTGTGACTTATAAACAAAGCACACACACAGAGCCTGCAGGGGGTGTGGAGGGGTCATGCATAACTTCTCCCTATCACAGCAGAGGCAGTGCATTCCTCCCTGGGTCGACAAAGCTTGACAAAGAAAAGAAGATTAGATATATTACAGAGACAGTGCAACTAGAAAAGGCTGCATTAAGCCAGACCACATTAGAACAGGCATAGGAACTTATAGAATAGAAGAAATAAGGATGAAAATGTTGTTACAGAGTCTCTTTAATTCTGAGGGTACCTTTGGCTACCTATTAGGGTACCTGTTGCTTCTGTCGGGCATGGGAAAGAGAAGAGGTGACAGCTGGGCCAGCCTACTTTTGATGTGGTTTAGTAGGGTTTGTGGGTTCGTAGAGGGTGAAGCCTAGGGAACATCTCTGCCTATACTGCAAATGGGGTTTGACCAAAACACCTAAAAAAACAAGAACACAGGGACAACAGGAGTCCCAATGGAAGATTAGTGAATATCAAAACAAAACTTAGGGTACTCGCAAAGTTTCAAAAGGGGCGACCAACCACTGGAGGCAGGTAGAGATCAATAACCCCGACTCCACTCGGGTGTCCAGCTGGAACTAGATCTGGTCGCATTCTTGAGAAAAACAACAAAGGTTCTGTGGGTGTTGGAGCCACTAGGTAACAACGTACTGCCCTCCGCAAGGAGGGTGAAAATATCAAAGGGGTAAAGAGATACCCCAAAGTAAATAAAACTAAGGTAAAATCACATAAAAATAGAAAAGTAGAAGTGGCTTACCTCAATAATGACAAGTTCATATAAATATTAATATTTTTTTTAGCACAGGCAAAGCTTTTCGTGGGTCTAAGTACACTTCCTCAGGTACCTGGCTCTGATAAAGCTCTGGCACTATATTTGGCCTACGTAAGTGGGCATAGACCCATGAAATGCATTGCCTGTGCTTAATAAAATATTCATAATTATATCAACTTGTCATTAGGAAAACCAGCTCTACTTTTCTATTTTTATGTGATTTAAACACTTAAGTCTATCTGGACGGATATATTAGTCCAGATAGACTGTGCTGCTGCAGCGGCGCCCTGTGCGCTCCCGCGCGTGCTCCCACTGCCTGCCGTTAGCCCCGAGATCAATGAATGGGAATAAAGTTTCCATTCATTGATCTGTGTCCCTGGCAGAAAAAACGACGGTCTCTCATCAGAGGCTGCGGTCTTTCTGCAGAAAAAAAAAGGTCTCCTCTCCTCCTAATGCTTCCTGGAAGTGAGATCATTCGCTTCTGGGACTTTTTGATGGTGGCCATTTTGTGGCCAAATAGAAAAACTATACCCACTTACATTTTTCATTAAGGCTGTATTCACAGTGGGACGTTGCGGTTTAATGCGACATTAAAGTCGCAACGTGTCTGCGTTAAAAGGTAACGCACTGTAAGCAGTGAGTTACCACAATGTAACTTTTTTTTTTTTATGCGACTTTAACGTTGCACTGTGAACAACCCATAGGATTAGCATTGCAGTGCGGTAAGCTGCGTTATAAGACTTTATAACGTGCGATTATAACGTCCCACTGTGAATGCGACCTAAATAAATACATTATATTACATTTAAAATTAACTGTTTACCTCCCACACCAAAAATTACCCAAATAAAATTTTAATAAAAAAATAAAATAAAAAAAATTACAATTATATACATGGTTCAATGGCCCAGTAAGAACTAACCCAGACTTCAGGCATAAATATATGCAGTATTGGGACCAAACCTTGCAAACCACCACCAACATGGAAACCTGGTCAAAAATCTGGACTAATGCAGCGAAAACATCAATCTGCACTCAGACTAAAGAAAATATATATAAAATAATGATGATGTGGTACATAACACCGGAACGCATTCACAAATGGAACCCTTCCATACCACCAGTTTGCTGGAGAGAATGTGGTGGTATAGGCTCACTACATCATATACTATGGACTTGTCCTAAAATTCAAACCTATTGGACAGAGGTTCAAAAATTTATAAAACGCTACACAGACATTGAAGTTCCACTAGATCCATGGATATGGATCACAAAGTACACAGGAAAGCTGCGCTCAGCACACACTCAACCAGCTTAGTGCAAGCAATAATGCAGCCAGAGCCGTGTAGCTAGACCTATAACACTGGTGAATTCAGGCAGTCTGTTAACAACTCAATTAAAAAAATAATAATCATGAAATCTAAAACACATAATAAAAGTCCATAAACTTCCTGCTATGCGGAGCGCTTCTGCATGATGTGTGTAAACATTAAAAGTCAAATCTTCATAAGAATCAGTAAGCGCTTCTTTTAGATAACACTGCAATGAACTTCTATATTAGCAGATAATTAGGACCATCAGGAGGTTCCCCCATCAGGTGTGAACTCACCAGATACGAAGACCGTCAAGGTCAAGCCACACGTCTGTGGTATAGGCCTCCCCACAGCCTCTCTGGCAAGCCTCCTTCCACACGAGCGGGTGTCCCAGGTGGGCAATGCTGTCAGTATGACAAACAGAAACTCCTCATCGCGTAAAAGTCCAAAGCATATTTTATTATTACAATTTAAAAAAAATACATAAATAGTTACCTTAGGGACTGAACTTTTTAAATATTTATGTCAGGAGGGTACAACACTGTTACTTTATAAACTATGGGCATGTAATTAGGGATGGACGCAAAACTGAAAACAATGCACCTTTATTTCCAAATTAAATATTGGCGCCAAACATTGTGATGGGGACATAATTTAAATCGTTTTATAACCGGGACAAATGGGCAAATACATTTCATGGGTTTTAATTACAGTAGCATGCATTATTTAAAAACTATAATGGCTGAAAACTGAAAAATAATGAATGTTGTCCCACATTTTTCCTATTTTCCCATTAAAATATATTTAGAATAAAATAATTCTTGGCATAATGTCCCACCTAAAGAAAGCCTAATTGGTGGCGGAACAAACAAGATATAGTTCATTTAATTGTGATAAGTAATGATAAAGTTATAGACGAATGAATGGAAGGAGCGCTGAAAGGTGACAATTGCTCTGGTGGTCAGGGGGTAAAACCCCTCAGTGGTGAAGTGGTTAAAGTTATTTGGTACAGATTTGCTCTGTGAGTTGGCACTAAGTGCCCTAAAAGCAAAGTATCCAAAATGCTGGCTTTGGGACCAAAATAAGCCTAAATATGAGCTATTCTATAAAACTAAATTCTTTATAGCCTTAAACCCAAGGGACGCCAATGAAACATGAGAAATGTTGTTGCAATTATAGGAACCCTTATTGGAGTCACAGAATGGTTTATATGATTGCTTATATAGCTGTACATATAATGCAACTGTATTGTCATATAAGCTGGCTGTATATATGTTAAAGATCCAATAAAAATTTAAAGTAAAAAAAAAAAAGAAAAAAAAAAAAGTAAAAAAAAAAACAACATAGTTACCTAAGAGTCTGAACTTTTTGAATACGCATGTTAAGAGAGTATACTACTATAATTGTTTTAATTATAAGCTTGTAAATAGTGATGGACGCAAATTGAAAAAATCACCTTTATTTCCAAATAAAATATAGGCGCCATACATTATGATAGGGACATAATTTAAATGGAGTAATAACCGGGACAAATGGGCAAAAAAAATACATGGGTTTTAATTACAGTAGCATGTTTTCCATTTCTTTCTTAATCTTCCTGTTAAAATGGATTTAGGATAAAATAATTCTTAGCAAAATGTACCACCAAAAGAAAGCCTAAATGGTGGTGGAAAAAAAACAAGATATAGATCATTTCATTGTGATAAGTAGTGATAAAGTTATTGGCGAATGAATGGAAGGTGAAAGTTGCTCAGATGCATAAGGTGAAGAACACTGTAGGCTGAAATGGTAAACCTAATTTTATCTACCTCTAGGCACCTCTTTACCCCTTTGTGATCTGTGCCTATAGGCCCCTGTGATGTAAATCCGGGCCAGGTTATAATTTAAGTAGAACTCTGTCCATTTTTTTGTGTGCAAATACAGTGTGTACAGTAGGAGCCTCTGCCGACTGTATGACAATTGTATCTTCCTCCTGTCAGCTCATCTATGTCAGAGCTAATGGACCAGAGTAAACAATACTGCTTGTCTAGGTATTGATGTGGCTTTCTCCATAAAACACAACCTAATGATCTCCCATCTTCCGCAGATCCATACAGTGTGAGAGGCCCAGAGGAGACGGGCTAAAGATTGGAGCCTATCAATGTGGACAGAAGAATGGTTTCAAACAAATATCACCCCTTTGTAAATCTATACGCTGGCAGGTAAATGGTGTCATGAAATCAAACGTAAACGGTTATATGCCGGAAACCTCCTTCGTAACCCAACACGATGTTCTCCTGACCGCATAGCTTGTGTCCAGTATTGCTTCCCCTGCATATTGTAACTAGGCATATGGCATCTGAAAGCTAAATGAAACTTGGGAAAAATGTATGAATAAAATCATAAGGGAGAGTATAGGTGTAATGAGTGTTGAAACAGCGGCTGCGGATACGCCTGGTGATTCCGCAGCCGCTTCACTCTCCTGCTCGGGGGGTTCAGCCGTTCCTCTGGCATGTGGCACGCAGAGGATGGAATTGTCAATTGCACATAGGGTTGCTGTATCGTGCGACCGCGCGCGTAGACAGGACCTTTATGCTGGGAGGAGGCGCGTCAGCTGACCCGCTGGTCGGCTGACGTCAGAGGGGATTCACGCCGCTCAAAATTGGCTGATTGTTGTGGGCGCGGCTGTGAGGTCTCCTCTGCTTCTTAAGCCTTCGCTGTTCACTCGCAACCTGTCTGCTGTTGCGAATACGTCAGTGTTAGCGCTCAGACCTTAGACTAGTATCCGGTGTGCTTTGATCTGGGAGGAAATCAGGGATTTCACACAAGACTAGGACTATTGCTTTATTGTATCATTGATATTCTGTGTATGACTCTGGCTTATCTCTGACCTTGCTTTTGCTTAACGTTACTGTACCTCTGCCCATCTGATCTAGTTGCTGATCCTCTGCCTGAATCCTCACTACTCTCTCGCCTTCTGATTTTGTACTGTACCTGCCTCTCAGTTGCCGAACCTAGCCTGTCTGACCTTTCTACTCACCAGTGAGCCCTTGCCACTGGTCAGGTGCTCTTTTGATAGTACCCACTAGTGTTGGGCGAACAGTGTTCGCCACTGTTCGGGTTCTGCAGAACATCACCCTGTTCGGGTGATGTTCGAGTTCGGCCGAACACCTGACGGTGCTCGGCCAAACCGTTCGGCCACATGGCCGAACTAAGAGCGCATGGCCGAACGTTCCCCGAACGTTCGGCTAGCGCTGTGATTGGCCGAACGGGTCACGTGGTTCGGGCCCGAACGCGCTCTGATTGGCCGAACGGTCACGTGGTTCGGGTAAATAAATACCCGAACCACGTCATATCTCCGCCATTTGTCTGTGGGTTTAGCTTTGGGTAGGCAGGCAGGGTAGTTCGCTCTCCAGCCACGCTAGCCAGGGTCCCCCCCAGTCATTGTGTGTCGCTGCTGGGAACAGTAGTACACCGCTCGCTCAGCCACACTATATATAGCATTGTTTACTGCCACTGTGTACCTCGCTCAGCCACGCTATATATATAGCATTGTGTTTTCTGACACTCTGTGTACACGGCTTAGCCTGACTAATATAGCATTGTGTGTACTGCCACTGTGCACCTCGCTCAGCCACGCTATATATAGCATTGTGTGTACTGCCACTGTGCACCTCGCTCAGCCACGCTATATATAGCATTGTGTGTACTGCCACTGTGCACCTCGCTCAGCCACGCTATATATATAGCATTGTGTTTTCTGACACTCTGTGTACACGGCTTAGCCTGACTAATATAGCATTGTGTGTACTGCCACTGTGCACCTCGCTCAGCCACGCTATATATAGCATTGTGTGTACTGCCACTGTGCACCTCGCTCAGCCACGCTATATATATAGCATTGTGTTTTCTGACACTCTGTGTACACGGCTTAGCCTGACTAATATAGCATTGTGTGTACTGCCACTGTGCACCTCGCTCAGCCACGCTATATATAGCATTGTGTGTACTGCCACTGTGCACCTCGCTCAGCCACGCTATATATAGCATTGTGTGTACTGCCACTGTGCACCTCGCTCAGCCACGCTATATATAGCATTGTGTGTACTGCCACTGTGCACCTCGCTCAGCCACGCTATATATATAGCATTGTGTTTTCTGACACTCTGTGTACACGGCTTAGCCTGACTAATATAGCATTGTGTGTACTGCCACTGTGCACCTCGCTCAGCCACGCTATATATAGCATTGTGTGTACTGCCACTGTGCACCTCGCTCAGCCACGCTATATATAGCATTGTGTGTACTGCCACTGTGCACCTCGCTCAGCCACGCTATATATAGCATTGTGTGTACTGCCACTGTGCACCTCGCTCAGCCACGCTATATATATAGCATTGTGTTTTCTGACACTCTGTGTACACGGCTTAGCCTGACTAATATAGCATTGTGTGTACTGCCACTGTGCACCTCGCTCAGCCACGCTATATATAGCATTGTGTGTACTGCCACTGTGCACCTCGCTCAGCCACGCTATATATAGCATTGTGTGTACTGCCACTGTGCACCTCGCTCAGCCACGCTATATATAGCATTGTGTGTACTGCCACTGTGCACCTCGCTCAGCCACGCTATATATAGCATTGTGTTTTCTGACACTCTGTGTACACGGCTTAGCCTGACTAATATAGCATTGTGTGTACTGCCACTGTGCACCTCGCTCAGCCACGCTATATATAGCATTGTGTTTTCTGACACTCTGTGTACACGGCTTAGCCTGGCTCTATAGCATTGTGTGTACTGCCACTGTGCACCTCGCTCAGCCACGCTATATATAGCATTGTGTTTACTGCCACTCTGTGTACACCGCTCAGCCAGACTATATACCGTTGTTTACTGACACTCTGTGTACACCGCTCAGCCAGACTATATACCATTGTTTACTGACACTCTGTGTACACGGCTCAGCCTGACTATAAAGCATTGTGTGTACTGCCACTGTGCACCTCGCTCAGCCACGCTATATATAGCATTGTGTTTTCTGACACTCTGTGTACACGGCTTAGCCTGACTATATAGCATTGTGTGTACTGCCACTGTGCACCTCGCTCAGCCACGCTATATATAGCATTGTGTTTACTGCCACTCTGTGTACACCGCTCAGCCAGACTATATACCGTTGTTTACTGACACTCTGTGTACACCGCTCAGCCAGACTATATACCATTGTTTACTGACACTCTGTGTACACGGCTTAGCCTGACTAATATAGCATTGTGTGTACTGCCACTGTGCACCTCGCTCAGCCACGCTATATATAGCATTGTGTTTTCTGACACTCTGTGTACACGGCTTAGCCAGACTATATAGCATTGTGTTTACTTCCACTCTGTGTCTGCTGGGCCTGGGAACAGTAGTACACCGCTCACCCGCCACTGTATAGCATTGTGCTCTGTGTCGCTGCTGGGAATAGTGGTACTGTATAGCATTTCTGTACTGCCACTGTACTGCTGCCAGTCAGCGTGTACTGTAAGGATAAGTGAAATGAGGAAGAAATCCGGTGAAAGAGGAAGGGGCAAGGGAAGAGGTGTTTCCCCTGACGGTTCACGTACAGGCCACAGGGGAGCACCCAAGAAAACCCACTCAATACCGCCCATGTTGTCCAGGACAACAACCCTCACAAATCCAAAAGAACAGGACCAGATAATTACTTGGATGACCTCTCAAGCGTCCAGCAGTGGGTTAAGCAGCACCAGCACATCACGCACGAGGTCCGAGTCCTCAGCCAGTTACAAGGAGCCAGTGGGCACAAAGCTGACACAACCGGCAGCGACACCACGCACACAACTGCCAGATAACCAGTCCTATGAATTACCTCAGGACACAATGGGGTATTCGCAGGAGCTATTCCCAGCCCAACAAACTTCCACCTATGAAAGGTCAATGGAGGAACAGCCAGAAATATCGTGCCCGGATTCACAACCATTAACTGTGGGAAATGCACCGCGCACTGAAATACAAGGCGAGTCCGAGGAGGACTCGGAAACCCAAATCCCAGAGCAAGTTGGGCAGGAGGGGTTGCAATTGCAGGAGGTCGGCCGACAAGATCTGGAAGACGACGTTGGAGTGAGCTGCGCAGAGGTTGTTCTGGGGAGCTCTACTCCACGGCGGCGGCCCCCCACAATGACATATGACGAGTTTGAGGAGATGGAAGAGGAGGGTATGGACAATGTGGACAGAGACCCAGATTTTATTTGTGAACGAGAACATCGCCGTCGTAGCAGCAGCACAGATGAGTCTGTTGAAGAACCCACTGCTGCACGAGTTCGCCTTGTGCCACAAGGTAGGCGGCGCGCAATTTCAGGCACCACAAGCGTGGAAGTTAGAGTGAGAGGCAAAAGAGGAGGAAACAGAAATCGCCAGCAAGGAGGCAGGTGCTCCAAAGTCTGGGCTTTCTTTGAAGACTGCACTGAGGATGTTACCATGGCGATTTGCAAGGTGTGCAAGACTCGCCTGAGCAGGGGGAAAAGTATTAACAACCTCTCCACCACCAGCATGAGCCGCCACATGCTATCCAAACATCCCACTCTGTGGGCAAACGCGGCAGGACAGGGTACCAGCAACACTGCCTCCCTTGGGTTCACCAGACTCACCACCAGACCCGCCTCAGCAGCAGCAGTAGCCCAGCCATTGCGTGGTTCACAACATTCACAAACATCAGACGACGCTGACACTGTCACTTTCCGGAGTAGTGCTCTTGAGGTCTCCCAGTGTTCATCAAACACAACAACCAACAGCCCTTCCGTGTGCAGCGCTACGGTTCAGTTGTCTGTGTCGGAGATGTTTGAGCGCAAGAGGAAATTGCCAGCAAATGACCCCCGGGCCGTGGCAGTAACAGCCAGCATAGCCAAGCTTCTGGCCTGCGAAAT
This sequence comes from Hyperolius riggenbachi, assembly GCF_040937935.1. Classification (NCBI taxonomy): domain Eukaryota; kingdom Metazoa; phylum Chordata; class Amphibia; order Anura; family Hyperoliidae; genus Hyperolius; species Hyperolius riggenbachi. Next base: position 552,226,125 of record NC_090647.1, read on the forward strand.
GCTGCCATATCGAGTGGTGGAGACAAACAGCTTCAAGGGCATGATGTCAGTGGCCATCCCACGTTACGTGGTTCCCAGCCGCTACCACTTTGCGCGCTCTGCAGTGCCTGAGTTGCATGAGCACGTGGTCAGCAAAATAACCCGAAGCTTGAAGAATGCCGTTGCCTGCAAGGTTCACCTCACCACTGACACTTGGACGAGTGCGTTCGGCCAGGGTCGATACATCTCCCTTACCGCGCACTGGGTGAACCTTGTGGAGCCTGGCAGCGATTCCTCACCTGCTACGGCGCGGGTGTTGCCCACGCCGCAAACAGCTGCACCGCCGTCCCTCCCACTGGATAACAACAGCAGCACCTACCTCTCTGACTCCTTCTCCTCCAACGCATCTCAAAGCTGTACCTCATCCGGAAACGCTAACCCAGCAGCAGTAGGATCGTGGAAGCAGTGCAGCACAGCTGTTGGCATGCGTCAGCAAGCGTTGCTGAAGCTGATCTGCCTTGGGGATAAGCAGCACACAGGGGAGGAAATTTGGAAGGGAATAAAGGAACAGACGGATTTGTGGCTGGCACCGCTGGACTTGAAACCGGGCATGGTTGTGTGTGATAATGGGAGTAATCTCATTCGCGCTTTAAGGTTGGCTAAGCTGACACACATCCCTTGCCTGGCGCACGTGATGAACCTAGTAGTTCAGCGGTTCCTGAGGACATACCCAGGCGTGGCCGATCTTCTGTTGAAGGTGCGTCGAGTGGCCAAACATTGTAGAAATTCCAGTACTGCTTCGGGGGCACTCGCCAAGATGCAGGAGCGCTTCAATCTCCCCCACCATCGCTTGCTGTGTGATGTCCCTACGCGCTGGAATTCCACGCTGCACATGCTAGCATGCTTTTGTGAGCAGAAGAGTGCAGTGGTCCAGTACATGACGGCGCAGTACCGAGGCGCATCCGGACAGCTGCCAAGCTTCTGTGGATCCGATTGGGCCAACATGTTGGACCTCTGCCAAGTCCTCCAAAATTTTGAGCAATCCACGTTGCTTGTGAGCAGTGACAACTCTTCAGTCAGCATTACCATACCACTGCTGTGTTTACTGAAGAGGTCAATGTTGAAAATCAAGGAAACAGCTGTCATGATGCAACTGGGGGAATCTGAAGGAGAAAACGATCAGCGTGATGGTACCAACATCAGGCCATCCGCCTCAGGGAATGCTGGCCCCAGCAGCTATGACGAAGAAGAGGAGGAGGAACAGCTGGAGTTGGAGCAGGAATTTCATGCCACCACTGACGAGGGCCAGAGCGGTGCACGTTGGACTTCCACAATTCAACGCGAATGGTCAGCAGAAGCAGACCAGGAGGAAGGTGACGACTATGATGCATCACAACAACTATCACAACGCTCACAAGAGGATGATGAGGATTCTGGTAGGACTCTGGCACACATGGCTCAATTCATGCTAGACTGCATTGAACGTGACCCACGCATTGTGCGCATTCTGGACAACACCAATTACTGGGTTTATACCCTTCTGGATCCACGGTACAAACACAATGTTCCAAAACTGCTTGAAGAAAGAGTCAGACAGGTCAAAATGGAAGAATACCAGCAGGCCCTTGTGGAGACTTTAGAGAGGAGATTGACATCCTCCCCCTCCTCTAGCCAGTTGTACGCAGACAGACTGACTTCCGCAAACCCAGGACGACCAGGAGGGCAGCAAACAACGCAAGCCGCAGCTAGTGCCCAAAAGGGAACGGTATCGGCAGTGTCCTTGGAGTGGGAAAATTTTCTGACACCCATGCAGCAGCAGCCCACCGAACAGCAAGCGTGCAGATCCACCTCCAACACCGATCGCCTGGAGAAGATGGTCAAGGACTACATGTCAGATGACGTAGCTGTGTCGAACAATCCATCTGCACCCTTCAACTATTGGGTATCGAAGCTAGACACCTGGCACGAACTGGCAATGTACGCAATAGAGGTGCTGGCTTGCCCGGCAGCCAGCGTTATGTCGGAACGTTGTTTCAGTGCTGCCGGAGGCATCATCACAGATCGGCGTATCCGCCTCTCCACAGAAAATGCAGACCGTCTGACTCAAATTAAAATGAATCAATCCTGGATTGAAAATGACTACGCAACACTCCAGGACCCCAACCAAGTAACATGACCAATGAACATCTGGGATGGTGTAGCATTTCCGGTCCCTGTTTATTGAACCTCTCATCTGTATTACATTTATGACTGCATGGCGGCAAAAAGCATTGCTGCTATATCCGCACGCTTTTTGTCCTCATGCAAGGCCTAGGTTGTTGTGTCTCAAAAACCGTGGCCTTCTCCTCCTGCGCCTGCTCCTGTTCCATCACGTCTGCTGCTGCTGGGTTAGCGTTGCCGCGTGGTCCCTGTTTATTGAACCACTTATCTTTATTACATCTATGACTGCATGGCGGTACAAAGCATGCTATCCGCACGCTTCTTGCCCTCATGCAAGGCCTGGGTTGTTGTGTCTCACAAAGCGTGGCCTTCTCCTCCTGCGCCTGCTCCTGTTCCATCACGTCTGCTGCTGCTGGGTTAGCGTTGCCGCGTGGTCCCTGTTTATTGAACCACTTATCTTTATTACATTTATGACTGCATGGCGGTACAAAGCATGCTATCCGCACGCTTCTTGCCCTCATGCAAGGCCTGGGTTGTTGTGTCTCACAAAGCGTGGCCTTCTCCTCCTGCGCCTCCTCCTGTTCCATCACGTGTGCTGCTGCTGGGTTAGCGTTACCGGTCCCTTTTCCTGGAACCTCTTATATGTATTACATTTATGACTGCATGCCGACAAAAAACATGTTACCTGTGCAAAGAAAACAGACATTTCCCGCATTTAAAAGACAGTTTTCCCTTTGAAACTTTAAAATCGATTTTCTCAAAAACTATAAGCTCTTTTTGCTAATTTTTTTTCCCTCTTGTACCCACTCCCAAGGTGCACATACCCTGTAAATTTGGGGTATGTAGCATGTAAGGAGGCTTTACAAACCACAAAAGTTCGGGTCCCCATTGACTTCCATTATGTTCGGAGTTCGGGTCGAACACCCGAACATCGCGGCCATGTTCGGCCTGTTCGGCCCGAACCCGAACATCTAGATGTTCGCCCAACACTAGTACCCACCAGCTCCTCTGGTGAGGTTTAGCTAAATCTACTCAGTTACTGTTTCTGATAGTACCCACCAGCTCCTCTGGTGAGGTCTCATTAAACTATTCAGTTACTGTTGCACCAAGCACATCTCACTCTGTTCCCTGTTAGCTATACTTGCATTATTGGTGATTCTGCAGATCACCACATCATCAGACGTCTGTATTGCTTCACGAAACGTTACAATAGGACTTTGCATTTCTTAACATTCTTAACACTAAACAAGAAGGCAAGAGTTAACAAGAAGGATCAATTCCTAGCAAATACATTCACTGGGTGCCGTGCCACCAGGAAGAGAAAGTAGCTACAGAAAGTACCAACTCACACTGCTGCTCAATGTTATTGAGGACTCCTCCCTTTTGCTTCTGGTCAATGACAAATGTTCAATCTCTTCCATAACCATACTATAAAATGTTGTACTTTATTATTATTTTTATTATTATTACTAGCTGATTGCCCGGCGTTGCCCGGTTATGTATTTGACTGGTGTTGGCTCTGCATACTTTTTCTAACCCTAACACACAATTACTTAATGACCAAGTTTGTGAGCTTTGCTGTCTTTGGTATCAATAATTTGCATTGAAATGAAAAAATCAGATGTTTGTTGTTGTTTGTGGCTCCACACCCTTTTCTGAATTTGAACCCCAGTCACCCAATAACCAACTGTACCAGGGTGGAGGCCTGTGCCATTAACAGTTCAAGAATGGTAGAAATTAAATATTCCCCTTGAAAAGCAATAGATGGAGCCTAATTTTGTAGGCTCCACCCACTTTTCTGCATATTAATCCCAGTCACCCAGTGACCAACTGTGCAAAGTTTAAAAACCTTGCCATTAACAATGAAAGAATGGCTGCAGTTTACATTTTCCCAGTGAAATTGTTGCCCGGGTATGTATTTGACTGGTGTGGGCTCCGCCCACTTTCTAACCCTAACGCACAAACACTCAATGACTAAATTTGTGAGATTTGGGGTCCTTGGCATCAATAATTTGTATATTCCCATAGAAATTAAACAAATCAGATAGGCCGTTTGTGGCTCCGCCCCTCTCCGGCATTTGAACCCCAGTCACCCAATGACCAACTGTAGCAGGTTTGAGGCATCTGCTATTGTACAGTGTAAAAATGGCAGCAATTTAAATATTCCACTTGAAAATCAACAGGTGAATTTTGATTGGCTATTATAGGCTCCACCCACTTCCCTGAATATTAATCTCAGTCACTCAGTGACCATCAGGGCAAAGATTGGGAACCCTGCCATAAACAGTGTAAGAAGGGCTGCAGTTTACACTTTCCCAGTGAAATTTGTTTTTGGCTCCGCCCACTTTTTGTAACCTGGACACAAAGTCACTACTCAATGACCAAGTTTGTGAGCTCTGGGGACCTTGGCATCAATAATTTGTATTTTCCCATGAAATGAAACAAATCTGATTCACCGTTTGTGGCTCTGTCCCCCTTTCTGAATTTGAACCCCAGTGACCCAATGACCAACTGTACCAGGTTTGAGGCTTGTGCCACAAGTGCAAGAATGGCAGCAATTTTAATATTCTCCTTGAAAAGTGACATGTGATTTTTGATTGCCATTTTTAGGCTCCTCCCACCTTTCTGAATATTAATCCCAGTCACCCAGTAACCAGCTATGCTAAGTTTAAGAACCCTGCCATTAACAGTGAAGAAGGGCTGCAGTTTACAATTTCCCAGAAAAATCTGTTTTTAACTCCACCCACTTTTTGTAACCTGGACACACAGTCACTACTCAATGACCAAGTTTGTGAGCTTTTGGGTTCGTGGCATCAAAATTGTGCTAATGGAAGCAGTTTATCCAGCAAAGAAATCTGGCTGTTTTTGGCTCCGCACCTTTACTGAATTTCAACATTTTTGCATTTTACCATCGAAATTAAGCAAATGTAATTGGCTGTTTTTGGCCTGATCCCTTCAGAATTTAAACCCCAGTCTCCCAGTGACTGACTGTAGCAGATTTTAGGCCTCTGCCATTAAGAGTGCATGAATGGCAGCAATGTAAATATTCCCCTTGAAAATCAAAAGGTGAATTTTGATTGGCTGCTGTAGGCTCCACCCACTTTTCTGAATATTAGTCCTAGTCACCCAGTGGCCAACTGTGTCACGTTTGAGAACCCTGCCAATAACAGAATGGCTGAAATCAATCTAACAAATCTGATTGGCTGTTTGTGGCTCCACCCCTTTAGTGAATTTGGACCCTAGTCACTCAATGACTGACTGTATCAGGTTTGAGGCCTCTGCCACTAACAGTGTGAGAATGGTAGCAATGGGAATATTCCCCTTGAAAATCAATAGGTACATTTTGATTGGCTGTTGTAGGCTCCACCCACATTTCTGAATATTCATCCCAGTCACCCAGTGGCCAATTGTGTAAAGTTTGGAAACCCTGCCATGTTAAAAATGTAGTTGTTGGCACCGCCCACTTTTTCTAACCTTGACATACAGTCACTCAGTTATTGGCTTTGGGTCCTTGGTATCAATACTTTGTATATTCCCATTGAAAAATAAACAAATCTGGCTGTTTGTGGCTCCGCCCCCTTTCTGAATTTGGACCCCAGTCACCCAGCGACCAACTGTACCAGGTTTGAGGAATCTGCTTTTCACAGTATAAGAGAATGGTAGCAGATGAAATATTCCCTTTGAAAATTAAAAGGTGAATTTTTATTGGCTGTTGTAGGCTCCACCCACCTTCCAAAATCTTAATCTCAGTCACCCAGTGACCAACTGTGCAAAGTTTGAGAACCCTGCCATTAACGGTGTAAAAATGGCTGCAGTTTATATTTTCCCAATAAAAGTTGTTTTGGCTCCGCCCACTTTTTGTAACCTTGACACACAGTCACTCAATGACCAAGTTTGTGAGCTTTCAGGTTCCTGGCATAAAAAATGTGAATGGAAGCAGCTTATTCACCAAGGAAATCTGATTGGCTGTATGTGGCCCCGCCCCTTTAGTGAATTTGGACCCCAGTCACCCAATGACCGACTGTAGCAGGTTTGAAGCCTCTGCTATTAAAAGTGTAAGAATAGCAGCAGTTTAAATATTCCCCTTGAAAATCAATAGGTGAATTTTGATTGGCTGTTGTAGGCTCCACCCATTTTCTTGAATCGTAATCATATTCACCCAGTGACCAAGTGTACCAAGTTTGAGAACCCTGCGATTAACAGTCTAAGAATGGCTTCAGTTTACATTTTCCCATTTAAATGAATGGCTGAAATTTGATTGGCAGTTTTATGTTCCGCCCACTTTTCCTGGATTTGTAACCTCGGTCACCAAGTGACCAACTGTGCCAAGTGTGGGGACTCTGGCTTGATTACTGTGAGAATGGCAGCCTTTTACATTTTTTCCATTGACTTAAATGGGTGAAATCTGATTTGCTGTTTTTAGCTCCGCCCACGTGTGCAGGGGGGCCACGAGACCCCCAGAACATATCATCCCAGGTAGTAAGGGATTTGTGTACCAAGTTTCGTTCAAATCGGTCAAGCCGTTTCCACGTGATCGCGGCACATACATACACACATCCGATTTTATATATATAGATAGCACTGACATCTTCTGCAGCACTTTACAGAGTACATGATTATGTTACTGACTGCCCTCAGAGGAGCTCACAATCTAATCCCTACCATAGTCAAAGTCTAATGTCCTCCCATATTATTATTATGTATTTATATAGCACTGACTTCTTCTGCAGCACATTACAGAGTACATAGTCATGTCACTGACTGTCCTCAGAGGAGCTCACAATCTAATCCCTACCATAGTCATAGTCTAATGTTCTACCATATTATTATTAATTTATATAGCAGTGACATCTTCTGCAGCACATTACAGAGTACATAGTCATGTCACTGACTGTCCTCAGAGGAGCTCACAATCTAATCCTACCATAGTCATAGTCTAATGTCCTCCCATATTATTATTATTTTTATTATGTATTTATATAGCATTGACTTCTTCTGCAGCACATTATAGAGTACATAGTCAAGTCACTGACTGTCCTCTAATCCTACCATAGTCATAGTCTTATGTCCTACAATATTATAATTATGTATTTATATAGCACTGACATCTTCTGCAGCACATTACAGAGTACATAGTCATGTCACTGACTGTCCTCAGAGGAACTCACAATCTAATCCCTACCATAGTCATAGGCTTATGTCCTATAATATTATAATTATGCATTTATATGGCACTGACATCTTCTGCAGCACTTTGCAGAGCACATAGTCATTAGAGATGTCGCGAACATAGAATTTGCGACATCTGGCAAACCCAAACTTCCAAAAACTGTTCGCGAACAGGCGTATCTGGCAAACCGCCATAGACTTCAATATGCAGGTGCATTTTAAAACCAACAATTCTACAAAGACTGTTTCTGGCCACAAAAGTGATGACAAAGTTGTTCCAAGGGGTCTAACATCTGGACAGGGGCATGCCGGAGGGGGATCCATGCCAAACGCCTCACCAAAAATTACAGAGTTGATACAAAGCTGGATTTTAATCCCTAAAGGGCAGAAATCACATTATGCACAGCTCTGGGTGTCACTGGGTTGTGGAGTATCACAAACAGAGAAATGCAATAGTACTATCAGAATACAGTGAGATAATAATAATGCGCTGGAGTGGTTCTGTCCCTGTAACTTAATGAGGCAACAGCAGTAGTGTGCATGCAGCTCTGGGTGTCAGTGGGCTGTGGAGTATCACACACAAAAACACAGGAAACCAATGCCTCAATAGGGCTGTTAGAAGTGCTGTCACAGCAAGTGAGGAACAAGTACACAGGCCTAGCTAATGCTTTCCCTACCAATCTGCATCAGAATATTGCTCAACGGTGAGCAGTTCAGGCCATCGCTAATAGTCCTGACACTGTCTGTCCTCAGAGGAGCTCACAATCTAATCCTACCATAGTCATAGTCCAATGTCCTACCATATTATTATTATGTATTTATATAGCACTGACATCCAGGGCAGTTTCTAGGCTAAATTGCACCCAGGGCAAGGCTTTAAAATGTTTGCCCCCTTACTCCCCTCCCCCCTGCATGAACTTACTCTTCAGGGACAGTCACACAGCCACAGGTCACAAGTAGATCTGCCTAATTACTAGTGACCAGCCGCTCATCCAGGAGGAAGCAGGGACCAGGAAAACACACAGGAGAAGAGAGGCTGGAAAGCCGACTTCTCCATGGGCGCGGTGCACTGACAGCCTGCAGTACCGCTACAGGACACCAGGTGTCATCACGCGGTGGTGACGTGATGATGACTTGATGTCTGACGCAGGCAGCCCAGGAGGAGTCAAGGAAGGTGATCACACTGGTAATCTTCTTCCATTTGGCTGCACCGCGCGTCACCAGCTCCCTAGCGTTTATGTCCTTCTGCCTGTGCCCACCTTCTTCTACTTGCCGGTCTGCGCCCAGGGTGGTTGCCCTGTCCGCACTGCCCAAGAAACGGCCCTGCTGACATCTTCTGCAGCACTTTACAGAGTACATAGTCATGTCACTGACTGTCCTCACTGGAGCTCACAATCTAAACCCCACTTGGGAAGAGTGAAATCATCACCAGCATTTTCACAAGATTTTTGTTTCAGCTGTTTTGGACCTGTTGTACTGGTCCAAGCCCTATCCCATAGATCCATATCAATCCCTGCCATGCACTGAGGAGGACCAAAAGTCTGAAACAGGTTGTTTGCATGTGGGGTTGGTATGGCTCTGTAAAATGTAAAGCCATAGGCTTGCTAGACACCAGCAGTTCTGGATATAAACCTGGCTTAAGGGGCATAATGAGATAATTTGCATATTCAGTAGCAGTGCATTGTAGGTAACCACAGATTTTCACTTTAAACTAAATTATCGCAAATACCTTCTGTTTTAAGAAGGCAAATCACACTTAGAATAAAATAATTCTCTGCAAAAATTACCACCCAAAGAAAACCTAATTCATGGCGATAAAAAAAAGTTACAGAGCATGATAAGTAGTGATAAAGTCATTGGCAAATGAATAACAGGAGTGCTGAAAGGTGAAAATTGCTCTGATCCATAAGGGAAACACAACCTGTGGTGGTCAAGTGGTTAAATGAACTGGAAATTACCTGGTCGCGAATCGGCCAACTTGATGCCAAACATGCTTTACTGATAACCAGGAAGTCGGGATCAGTGAATAATGGCGCACAGCGCCTATGCATAAAAATGGCGCCGCATTAAAAAGATACGCTTATCGCTATTTATCGTTAGTACTGCATAATAATGGCGCACAGGGAAAAAAGAAGAAAAACGGCACATACTAACGTTATTTATCAATAGTGGCACACACTAACGTTATTTAACAATAGTGGCACACACTAACGTTATTTATCAATAGCGCCCTACATAAGCCAAACTGCAGACGTTATTTAACTGCAAAACGGGGAATGGATTTAATGTAACACTGTCAAGGTTAGGGTTAGGCACCACTGGGGGGGTCTTAAGGTTAGGCACCGCCAGGGGGGTCTTAGGGTTAGGCACCAATAGGGGGGTCTTAGGGTTAGGAACCACCAGGGGGGTCTTAGGGTTAGGCACCACCAGCGGGGTCTTAGGGTTAGGCACCACCAGGGGGGGTCTTAGGGTTAGGCACCACCAGGGGGGTCTTAGGGTTAGGCACCACCAGGGGGGTCTTAGGGTTAGGCACCACCAGGGGGGTCTTAGGGTTAGGCACCACCAGGGGGGTCTTAGGGTTAGGCACCACCAGGGGGGTCTTAGGGTTAGGCACCACCAGGGGGGTCTTAGGGTTAGGCACCACCAGGGGGTGGCTAGGGTTAGGCACCACCAGGGGGTGGTTAGGGTTAGGCACCACCAGGGGGGTTTAGGGGTTAGGGATAGGTACAGAGAGGGTTCTGTGTGTTAACGGTAAATAACAATAAGGCTTTAACGTTAAATAACAATAAGGCTTTAACGTTAAATAGCGATAAGCGGCAAACGGATTAGCGGCAACACCTTGCGCCATTATTCGCAGGCGCCATTTTCAGATGGATGCCAGGAAGTCGCTGTGTTTTTAGGACAATGAGGTTATGAAGCTGCCCCATTTCTGCACCCCTCTCCTTTCCATTTGCTCTGCAAGACTTTCAGAAAACGTCAATATTATTCCTCGCATCAGCTTGACTGACAGGGCGCGTTTAAGCGACCAACGCATCCCCATTACTGGCCATTATTCCACTTATTCGCTGACAGTAATAATTGTGGCTTTGGTTTTTTAAAACTTCCCTCTTTTTTTCTTCTATCCGCAGGAGGGATTCCACTGAGCCGTTAAAGGGTTAATCGCTTTCCCCCGCCACGCCTGTCAGACGGCGTCTATAATTGCACCGCAGTACATAAGAACAGGGATTACTTAGAAATGCGAACACTTACGGCGAAGCCACTGTCAAGGTTTCCGCGAGGAGAGGGATTATGGCTGAAAACAGCCCACTTACTTGGCTATTTGTTTTTTTTCTTAAAATCCATGATTGACTTGTATAGAATTTTTGCATCGCCAAAAGTGTCGGCTGTAATCGGTTAATTTTAGGTTCTTTCTCGAGGAGTTTTACCCACCCATTTGCTGTCGGGCTAATTTGCAGCTGTGGTGCATTGCTTTATATATATATAATCATCATTACAGCAGTTTAGGGTTTGATATACAGAATATTTGTATTAGTATTCCTCCTGTAGTACCCAATATGGGGAGTTGGTGTTCCCTGATATCTTCCCAGGATTCAGGGCCTTCTATTCAATTTAGTTTCCTCCTAGATCATACATATCAAATCTGTCCCACTGAGCCATCAGATTTGGCCCTCCGGTGGTTTCCCCATGTTGCATCATGTTTGGCCCACTTAGGACAACCATAGAAGCTATACTGGAGGGTAAGCCCCAGATCACCAGGGAAGCCAAATAGGGAGGGCAAAGCACTAGATACAGTGGAGGAAATAATTATTTGACCCCGCGGCGCGCGTGTGATGCGGCGACAGAACGCCCGTGAGTATGAGGCGTTGCACGGGCACGCACCCCGAACTGTTGCTCGTCGCTGATGTCGGCAGGCGATTGACCGCCAGGCGACAGCTTCCGTCGCACCGCTGGTCCCTCTGTCGCTCACGTGTGCTGGCGACAGGTCACTTTTGTAGCCCATGAGTGTGGGCCATTAGCATAGCCGGCCTTTGATATGAGCGACCGAAGCGGTCTCTCAGGGCGCCAGCTTCCAAGGGGGGCGCCTATAGCTAGTTGCATATACTGAGGGCACCTACACCTGATTTCCTATACTGAGGGTACCTACAGCTGGCTACCTTTACTGCAGGCTACAACAACTGGCTACCTATACTGGAGGCACCTATGCCTGGCTACCTATGGGGGGATGGAGAGCTTCACCTGACTTCCTATGCTGGGGGCACCTATGCTTGGCAACCTATATTAAGGGCACCTACAAATGAGATCCTATACTGGGGGCACCTATACCTGGCTACCTACCTATACTAAGTCTGAGGGCGTTTTTTGGCAGGGGCGCACTGCGGTTATAACGTGTGGTGCAAACTGTCGGTGCTGTGCTATCATTCTAAATGGGGGGGAGGCGGCTAACTGTCCCACTGATTGTTTTTATTAATATTCCTGAAAGGTTCTAGCCTTCATTTTTAAGTGTATTCAGGATAATGCACTCTTTCCAGCCATTCGTGGTTATTAATAGTATTTTTTCTATTATACATATGTGATGTGTCACAGAGATCTGAGCATTTGGCGTGATGTGTCACACGTCAAAAAGGTTGGGAACCACTGTCCCAGGAGATATCTCAGGAGTAAAGGGGAATTGCATATGGGCCTGTGTGTATATGCACGTGGGAAGAGGATGAAGGGGGGGCACAAAAATCAGGTTTCGCTCAGGGTGCTGTGAAACCTAAGGCCGGCCCTGGCCATAAGGAACTGTTTAGGTGAGGGAGGACCACTAAACATCAGGGAATTGTATAGGGGAGGGAGAACCACTAAAGACTAGAGAACTACATAACTATATAGATGAAGGAGGAGGGGCACTAGACACGTCATATTTGAGTGTGACACCCCTGTATAGATGATATTTTCACACCTTATCAATAAAATGCCTTTTAACATCCTTGGCATTCTGATTAGTTCTAGATTTGAAGGGTCTAAAAGCAATACCATTTTTCCTGCTTTTAGACACAAAAAGTAAGAACTAATCACATTTGAGGCTTGGGTGCAGACATAACATAACGTGAAATGATGCGTTTTATGTCATGTTTTATGTTAATGTTGTGTGCGTTTTTGCTGCGTTGTTTACGGCGTTTTTGGTGCATTAACGTGTTTTTTTTTGTACCGCAGATGCGTTTTTCAAGCATTTTGTGTGCGTTTTTGCATATGCACTTTGTATGCGTTTTTCGTGCGTTTTTAAATTTGCATTTATGCAAATCACTAGGAAGACAGCAGGAAGTGAAAATACATATATGTATATATATTTTGGAAAAAACGCACATAAAAACGCATGGAAAACGCATGAAAAATGCATACCATTGCGTTCCCATTGACTTTCATTATGTGCGTTTTTGATGCGTCTATGCATATTATGCAAAAAAACCTGTATTTTCTAAAATGCATGCATACAAAACGCATATGCGTTTTTCATATGCATTTTTCCTGCGGCCCATAGACTTCCATTAGCGGCAAAAACGAAGCATTTTACGCAACGCTAGCGTTTCTGCTATGTGTGCACCCAGTCCCAGAGATTGCCCCAGTTTAGGAATGAAGCAGGTGGTTTTGTCGCACAGCGCTCAGCGCCGATTGCCGAAACTAGGCGCTGCTGTAGCAGTAATGATTTACTGCGTGGGGCACGTAGGGGTAATTCAAGGTTCCTGTTGACCCAAATTACTTATCCCTCTGAGTTGCAATCACTCGGAGGGGAATAGAATTTTACACCACCGGGGATTTAATCGGCAGCCGGGTGGGGCATCATTCAGCTCAACCTGCGCCGAGGGGGGTGCGGGGGTGCAGAGGGGAGTGCAGGGGGTGCAAAGGGGTGTGCAGGAGGTGCAGAGAGGGGTGCAGGGGGTGCAGAGGGAGGTGCAGGGGGTGCAGAGGGGAGGTGCGGGGAGTTGGTGCAGAGGGGGTGCAGAGGTGGGGTGCGGGGGGTGCAGAGGAGGGTGTGGGGGGATGCAGAGGGGGTGCAGAGGAGGGGTGCAGGGGGTGCAGAGGTGGGTGCAGGGCAGCTGCACGGCCACGGCAGACAGACAGTGAAGGAGCATGCAGACGAGATGCAATGGAACGCCATAAATAATAGATCACAACTAGATGGCAACAAAACCTATTGTCAGAATATTTATTCATGAAGACCGATGTCCTTCCTCTGAGATGGTTATATTGTGTTTCTTACACAAAGTGAGCTCATTCTTCTTCCAGAGTTTCCCCGAACGCTTCCATAAAATAATTGTTTACAAAGTTATGAAGTTATTGATTATGATAATAATCCCGATCTCTCTGAAACTGATCTGTCGGGGATGTTTCTCACAGGCAAGAAACCGTTCATCGGTCTGTAACCGGCAATGCCACAGCCACCAGCAAGGACAGCATCCTCGTGTATGGTTCTGGCTTAAAGGTGAATTCCGTCTTATAAAATGTGTACATTTTCTATATATTTACGTATAGCCCCGTCATGACCATTACAAGTGTGCCATTTCTTCTTTATGACATCTTCATGTAACAATGTAAATGGCTTGTCCACTCTCAACACAATTCAGCCTGCAAGAGGCCCACACTGGACACTCCCAATGGCTTGTTTTGGGGGAGTTTTTAAAGTGGCATCTCATGTTTGGTCTGCTGCCTGGATGGGGGTGGGGCTTTCTTAGTCTGAGAAGTAGCTCTGATTACTGAAATCAAGAAGCTTTACACCCAGCATGTAGAGGAACTGTGCTTTTTTACTTTGGATGATATCATGGACTGTCGGTTCACCGCAAGTGGGAAAACTGCAACTGAAGTAACTATCATGGGAGAAACGGACACAGTCAGGGCTGTATTTAGGGTTTGGGCTCCCCTAGGCACCCCAAACCTATGGCACCCCCCCCCCTCCCTAGCGCGCCGTGGCGAAAAACGGGCGTGGCCACATAATGCAGTGGGCGTGTCCATAACATACAGTGGGTGTGACCAATTAAAACTTCCTAGTAAGAGTGCAGCCCAAAGTTGGTGGGGCCATGTTTTCTCCCCGGGTATGAGTAAAGTGACCCTAAAAAAGCAAGTAGGAAATGTTGTCCCAACAACACAAAAACAACACATTAGCCAGTATTCTCTCGCACAAAATAGTGGTAGGTATTAGATTGTGAGCTCCCCTGAGAAAAGTCAGTAACATGACTATGTTCTCTGCAAAGTGCTGCAGAAGATGCCAGTGCTATATAAATACATAATAATATGGTGGAACATTAGAATATGGGAGAATTGGATTGTAAGCTCCTCAGAGGATAGTCAGTGACATGACTACGTACTCTGTGAAGTACTGCTGAAGATGGCAGTACAATATAGCACAGTAGTATGGCAGCATGGTGGCGTAGTGGTTAGCGCTCTCGCATTGCAGTGCTGGGTTCCCGATTCGAATCCCAGCCAGGTCAACATCTGCAAGGAGTTTGTATGTTCTCCCTGTGTCTGTGTGGGTTTCCTTCAGACACTCTGGTTTCCTCCCACATCCCAATGCCATACAATACAGATAAGTTAATTGGCTTCCCCCAAAAACTGGCCCTAGACTACGATACATACACATATGACTATGGTAGGGATTAGATTGTGAGCCCCTCTGTGGGACAGTTAGTAACAAGACAATACATAATCTGTACAGTGCTGTGTAATATAAATAATTAGTATAAGTACAGTATAAAGTAGCCATGTCTATAGGTGTCCCCAGTATAGATAGCCAGGTCTATAGGTATCCCCAGTTTAGGTAGTAGTCAGGGGCGTAACTAGAAATCACTGGGCCCCAGGGGCGTAACAATAGACCCTGCAAGGGATGCTGCCGCAGGGGGGCCCAGAAGCCACAGGGGGCCCCATGGGGGGGGGGAGAGGTTTATTTTCCCTGTCCTGAGACACTGACAACAAGTAATGGCACGGAGAGAAAAAAAAAAACTTTCTGCTCTCTGCACAATTGTTCTAATGACTGCATCTGCTCAGCTACTGATAAATAATCGTACAAAGTTTTGTAGACAGTCCCTATACAGTATGTAGCAGGCTCTTGTGTACAGCCCCAGCCACCAACCTCTACCCCTCCCCAAGTGCTGTGTACTGTAGTGATGCTGGAGAAGTTTGCAGAGCCAGTTCTGCTCCATCAGAGATGGACAGCGTGAGTGTAATAAGCTGAGGCTGGGAGCACACTGTACGTCCGTTTTCTGTATGTGTTTTCTGCACACCATGTGTGTCTGTATGTGTGAAAACATGCAATTTTTATCACAGGAGTGTAATCTAATTGATCGAGAAAATGCGTGCAGTGGTTTGCTGCTGTCTGTTTTTATCTGCATGGGGAAAACACATTCAAGTGTGCACTAGCCAATTGATTAACATTGGTTCTCCGGTTACCTGTGCAGAAAGTGAGGGGGGTAGGGGGGCCCCATCCAAAGTTTTGCAGGTGGGCCCAGTGACTTCTAGTTACGCCCCTGCTGGGCCCCCTTGCGAAAATTTGGATGGGGTCCCCCCCATAGGTGCCAAATAATCGTAATGGGGCAGCATTTCACTATAAAAAAATCGTAATGCGCAATGTTTCACCATAAAATAATCGCAATGTGGGCAACATTTCAGCAGAGAATAACTGCAATGAGGGCAACATTTCACCAGAGAATAATCGCAATGAGGGCAACATTTCACCAGAGAATAATCGCAATGAGGGCAACATTTCACCAGAGAATAATCGCAATGAGGGCAACATTTCACCAGAGAATAATCGCAATGAGTGCAGCATTTCACCAGAGAATAATCGCAATGAGTGCAGCATTTCACCAGAGAATAATCGCAATGAGGGCAACATTTCACCAGAGAATAATCGCAATGAGGGCAACATTTCACCAGAGAATAATCGCAATGAGGACAACATTTCACCAGAGAATAATCGCAATGAGGGCAACATTTCACCAGAGAATAATCGCAATGAGGGCAACATTTCACCAGAGAATAATCGCAATGAGGGCAACATTTCACCAGAGAATAATCGCAATGAGGGCAACATTTCACCAGAGAATAATCGCAATGAGGGCAACATTTCACCAGAGAATAATCGCAATGAGGGCAACATTTCACCAGAGAATAATCGCAATGAGGGCAACATTTCACCAGAGAATAATCACAATGAGGGCAACATTTCACCAGAGAATAATCGCAGTGAGTGTAACATTTCACCAGAGAATAATCCCAATGAGTGCAACATTTCAGCAGAGAATAATCGCAATGTGGGCATCATTTCAACAGAAAACAATCACAACGTGGGCAGTATTTAAGCAGAAAATGTCCCAAGTTTAGGTAGTAGGTTTATAGGTGTCCCCAGTTAGATAGTAGGTATATAGGTGTCCCCAGTTAGATAGTAGGTATATAGGTGTCCCCAGTTAGATAGTAGGTACATAGGTGTCCCCAGTTAGATAGTAGGTACATAGGTGTCCCCAGTTAGATAGTAGGTACATAGGTGTCCCCAGTTAGATAGTAGGTACATAGGTGTCCCCAGTTAGATAGTAGGTACATAGGTGTCCCCAGTTAGATAGTAGGTACATAGGTGTCCCCAGTTAGATAGTAGGTACATAGGTGTCCCCAGTTAGATAGTAGGTACATAGGTGTCCCCAGTTAGATAGTAGGTATATAGGTGTCCCCAGTTAGATAGTAGGTATATAGGTGTCCCCAGTTAGATAGTAGGTATATAGGTGTCCCCAGTTAGATAGGAGGTATATAGGTGTCCCCAGTTAGATAGTAGCTAGGTATATAGGTGTCCCCAATTAGATAGGAGGTATATAAGTGTCCCCAGTTTAGGTAGTAGGTATAAAGGTGTCCCCAGTTTAGGTAGTAGGTATATAGGTGTCCCCAGTTAGATAGTAGGTATATAGGTGTCCCCAGTTAGATAGTAGGTATATAAGTGTCCCCAGTTAGATAGTAGGTATATAAGTGTCCCCAGTTAGATAGGAGGTATATAGGTGTCCCCAGTTTAGGTAGTAGGTATAAAGGTGTCCCCAGTTTAGGTAGTAGGTATATAGGTGTCCCCAGTTAGATAGTAGGTATATAGGTGTCCCCAGTTAGATAGGAGGTATATAGGTGTCCCCAGTTTAGGTAGTAGGTATATAGGTGTCCCCAGTTAGATAGTAGGTATATAGGTGTCGTGTCCCCAGTTAGATAGTAGGTATATAGGTGTCCCCAGTTAGATAGTAGGTATATAGGTGTCCCCAGTTAGATAGGAGGTATATAGGTGTCCCCAGTTAGATAGGAGGTATATAGGTGTCCCCAGTTAGATAGTAGGTACATAGGTGTCCCCAGTTAGATAGTAGGTACATAGGTGTCCCCAGTTAGATAGTAGGTACATAGGTGTCCCCAGTTAGATAGTAGGTACATAGGTGTCCCCAGTTAGATAGTAGGTACATAGGTGTCCCCAGTTAGATAGTAGGTACATAGGTGTCCCCAGTTAGATAGTAGGTACATAGGTGTCCCCAGTTAGATAGTAGGTACATAGGTGTCCCCAGTTAGATAGTAGGTATATAGGTGTCCCCAGTTAGATAGTAGGTATATAGGTGTCCCCAGTTAGATAGTAGGTATATAGGTGTCCCCAGTTAGATAGGAGGTATATAGGTGTCCCCAGTTAGATAGTAGCTAGGTATATAGGTGTCCCCAATTAGATAGGAGGTATATAAGTGTCCCCAGTTTAGGTAGTAGGTATAAAGGTGTCCCCAGTTTAGGTAGTAGGTATATAGGTGTCCCCAGTTAGATAGTAGGTATATAGGTGTCCCCAGTTAGATAGTAGGTATATAAGTGTCCCCAGTTAGATAGTAGGTATATAAGTGTCCCCAGTTAGATAGGAGGTATATAGGTGTCCCCAGTTTAGGTAGTAGGTATAAAGGTGTCCCCAGTTAGATAGTAGGTACATAGGTGTCCCCAGTTAGATAGTAGGTATATAGGTGTCCCCAGTTAGATAGGAGGTATATAGGTGTCCCCAGTTTAGGTAGTAGGTATATAGGTGTCCCCAGTTAGATAGTAGGTATATAGGTGTCGTGTCCCCAGTTTAGATAGTAGGTATATAGGTGTCCCCAGTTAGATAGTAGGTACATAGGTGTCCCCAGTTAGATAGTAGGTATATAGGTGTCCCCAGTTAGATAGGAGGTATATAGGTATCCCCAGTTTAGGTAGTAGGTATATAGGTGTCCCCAGTTAGATAGTAGGTATATAGGTGTCGTGTCCCCAGTTTAGATAGTAGTATCAGTGCTGCAGCTTACACCAGCAGTGAAAGGGTTACACACTAGAGACAGAGAGATGCTGGACTGTGTGATCAGGGCTGACATGTGACAGGCAGATAAGACAAACAAGTGGAGAGTAGAGATGGGAAGTTCGGATCTTTTCAATGATCCGGATGATTCGAATCGGATCATTGAAGAGATCCGGATCTTTGATCCGAATCTCGGATCATTTTACTACCGGAAGCATTCGGGGGTGAAATGAACAGCAGGACAGGTCTGTGGACAGGAGAAGGGGAGGGGGGTGGACACACAGAGAAGGGGAGAAGATGGACAGAGGGCAGGGAGTGGACAGAGAAGGGAGGAGGGACGAGCAGAGAGCAGAAATGTTTGCACGTAATACCCACATGCTGCAATCATATGCTTTATGTCATATATTTCACCTATATGTTCATCTGTACAGGGAGGAGGGACGGGCAGAGAGCAGAAATGTTTGCACGTAATACCCACATGCTGAAGTCATATGCTTTACATATATTTCACCTATATGTTTATCTGTACACTTTGAAAGAAAAGGTCGCACAGTGAAAGAAAGCATTCCCAGAAGATAAGTGCAGCTGTTTAGTGCTGAGTGCAGGAGGATCATATAATTGCCCAGCAATCACAGTGCCTGCAAAGTTACTGAGCTGTGCTGAGCCAAAAGTTTCCAATGTGATCACTGTGCACAACTACGGAACAGCCAGCCTATAATGGGCAGCACGTTATAGCCAGTATGTGTGCTCTACACATATCTGGCAGTGGCACCCATGTCCCCTCTCTCTCATCTACCTGTCTCCCTGCAAGGCTGCCTCCCATCCAACAGAGCGATCCATCTCTGCTCTGCTTCCAGGACCCCGCTGCCCGCTGAGAGGGGGCGTGTCGCTCCTGGCCCGCCCCTTTTGCGATCCGAATCGTTCATTTTGATGATTCGGATGATCGACTCATAAAATAGATTCGGATCAAAGATCCGAATCGTTCATGATCCGGACAACAGAGGTGTCCTCTTACCATGGAGAGTGCCCGTGATGTTTGTACAGCCAGTGTCCCTCTCCCCTTGAGATTGATGAGGCAGGAGGCTGGGATTGAGGGAGAAAACCTGACGCTGCACAGAAAAGCTGCAGACATCAGGCAAGACAGGGACCCTTGCAGAATCATTTAAAAAGACGTGCTGCCTGCTAACTATGCTGTCAGGAAATGAATTATGCAGCTTCAGGTCGCACTTCCGACCCTGCCCGCCTGCAGTTCATTGGCCAGTGGTGTGCTCTGTCACACACTCACAGGCTCAGCCCCGCTGAAGAGGAGATCGGGACTAAACCACTGCCAGGCATGGATGGGGAGGGCAGGTGCCAGCTGCAGCTACCCTGGGCTGGACCAGACTCGCCCCAACCCCTCCCTTAAAAAAAAAAAAAATAATAATCCAGAGGTCCACTCCAGAGGACCAGAGGAAAAATTGTAAATAAATTACACACCACCATATAGGAGCCCCCCCCCCCCCCCAGGGGCCGCCCATGGCACCGGCCCATGGGTGCCTCTTAAGAGATACGGCCCTGGACACAGTAAATGTAGGCGCCTGTGGTTAATGGACAATTTCTGCATCACCTTTGGCACTAATGTTAATCAGCAACAACCAAGCAGAAATTGGGGTGCCCGATAAAATGTATGTATCGTTAATATTATCATTTATATTATCGCTTACATAGTATCCGCTTGACCTCCCCACACATTTCTCATTCCCATGCACGCTTACAAGACTTTTTAAGAGCTGCCCCCACCCTATGGAATTCCCTTAAACTCCCCCTCAGACTCGCTCCTTCCTTCAACACCTTCAAGCAAGCCCTCAAAACACATTTCTTTAAAATGGCCTACCCCACATCTACCACACTCTAACTCTCTGTCAATCACCCTTTCCACAGTCCTACCTTATGTGTCCCCCCACCCTTTAGATTGTAAGCCTTGGCAGGGCACCCCCCCCCCCCTCCCTTAGTGTGTCCTTCTTAATTTTACTACCCCAGCACTATTACACCTGACGGGTAATAGTGTGCGGTGCGACAATAACATCGCACCTGCTGCCCTGTAAATGTCGCACCTGGTGTGGCGAAAACGGCGCATCGGGTGCCCCCGAAACGGCGCATCGGGTGCCCCCGAAACGGCGCATCGAGTTCCCCCGAAATGGCACATCAATGCGCCGTTTCAGGGGCACCCGATGTGCCGTTTTCGGCGCACCAGGTGCGACATTTACAGGGCAGCGCGCTATTACTGGCACACAGCGCTGTGCGCACACTGAGAGGGACTTTGTTTGATGTGTGGGCACAAACCACTTAACTCTGTGGTTTGCGCCCACTAAGTCTTAGGGCACACTAACCGGCTTAGCGCTGGTTAGTGTATCAAGCCCAGTACATATTTAAAAATTTTAGTCCCTGAGGTAATTATTATTAATGCATTGTTTTAAATTCTCCTTTCATTTATTTTTATTTTTTTTTAACAAGTTTTTTTTGTTTGGTTTTTTTTTAGGGTTAATTAATGGTGGATTTATTTATTTTTATTCAATTTAATGTATGTAGGTGTATTTCTACTATTTCACCACTAGATGTCCCCTCACTTTATTCCTGTACACAGTAATAATGTGTTTGTGTTCTTACTTTTACTTTGTTAATGACCACCGGCATCTCACTGATGTTGGTGATCATTGGTTACAGACACTTTGATCAGCTTTGGGAACACCTGTCCCCATTTACTGACCAGTGTACTAATGGGTAGTAATGAGAACGTACTCAGGAATGCATGTGCACAGAGCCGGCAAGAGTATGTATATCTACGCCCCTGAGGCTAAGATGGAGTCTCAAGGGGTGTAGATATACTGTACTTGGAGCGGCAACAGTTAAACAGACACTGACAAATTATCTCCTGGGAGAAAAAGTGAATTGAATAAGGGCCACTGTATGGATCCCTCCTGACATTGTTGAGCAGAAGGAAGAATGTTTGAGAGTTCTCTCACATTAGAGGCAAGATATTGTTTTCCAAGAACAAATATCTGCGGCAGGTAAATTAGCACTTATTACAGCCCTCCCTGCGGCTTGCATTGTGTGTTTTAATAAATGTTAATGCTCCCAGGATTGATGGAATCTGCACACTTCACCTTCTCTTTCTTGTTGTCTTAACTCGGTGTAATGTTGGTACTTCATCATAACTAGTGTTACCGATCCCTTCATTATATGACAGAGGAGCAAGCTCTCCAGTCATCCATCCACACAACAGTCCTCCAGGTGACTCCATACATATCTCTTCACATTCCCAAACCTGACATCCAGGTGTTAATTGGTCTTTCGGCATATCGCCCTGATGGGCAGATCTGGTCACAAAAGACTCGCAGGCAAATGTAAAGTGCTTCCAGTTTGTCAGTGAGGATAATAATACTAAAGTGAATGGGAACTGCATTTTTTAAAAAAACGAAGCAAATACTTATCTAAGGAGAGGGACGGCTCTGGGTCGTATAGAGCCTTCCGTCTCCTCTCTCGGTGCTCTCTATCCTGTGTTGGCTCCCCCCCATTTCAATCCCCCACTGAAAGGGTATTTGGAAGTCTTCTGGAGCCGTGT
This sequence comes from Hyperolius riggenbachi, assembly GCF_040937935.1. Lineage (NCBI taxonomy): Eukaryota > Metazoa > Chordata > Amphibia > Anura > Hyperoliidae > Hyperolius > Hyperolius riggenbachi. Next base: position 552,248,324 of record NC_090647.1, read on the forward strand.
CCTCCTGAAGACGTGCGGCTCCATACTGCACAGGCGTGAGCGTGCAAGAGAGCGTGCTTGCACAGGCGCAGTACAGGGCCGCCCTTCTTCAGGAGCACTCGGGCTCCCTGAAGACTTCTGAAGCCTCTTTCAGCCGGGTAAAGCAGTATTTGACTAATTTAGTCATACTGCTACCGGGCGAGCCAGCACTGGAACGAGGGGACCAGGAGAGGAGCAGGAAGGCTCTATAGGACCCAGAGCCTTCCCTCTCCTTGGGTAAGTATCTGTCTCATTTTTTCAATGCGGTTCCCATTCACTTTAAAGAGAAGCTTTGGCAAAAAGGGGTAAAAGAATAAATCAATACATTGCAAAAAGAGAAGAGAATTTCAAGAAATGATTGATATTCGCCATGTTGTTTAATCCACACTGAGCCTGCAGGTTATCCTCTTTACTACTGGCAGACAAACAAACTATACAGCACCAACTGCCATTTTTAATAACCACACCCACTAACATTGCGATATGCTAAAAGTTGTTTTTTAATAGATTTACATATGCACAGAGGGCGATACTGGTTGCTTGGCAGTTGGAAACAGCTGTTATTTCTCACAATGTAATAAAGTTCACAGGCATGAATCTGTCAGGACCTAGGTCATGACATCATACTATGGGAGGGGTTTAACCCCAATATCAGCCATACAGATGTCCCTGATGATCTATTTGAGAAAAGGTAAAGATTTCTGGTGGGAAAGGGGATATCAGCTACTGATTGGGATGAAGATAAATCCTTGGTTACTTTTCCTCTTTAGAGCAAACCTAAACTGTAAATTAAAAGTCAAAATAAACATACAGATGTCATACTTACCTCCTGTGTATTCTACGTCTAAATCTCTTTCTCTTCTCTCATGTCCTGTTTGTCCACTGTGATCAATGGAATTCTCCATTTTAAAAATGGAAATGACCCTGTAACAGCTTCCAGGTAAGCACACTGTTAATATTGTAATATAGCCCACTTGAGCCATAGGGAAACATGGACATTACTTTGCACAACAGTTGTCCTTTCAGTTAAAACTGACAGCAACTGATATATAACTGACAGCAACGGATATATAACTGACAGCAACTGATATATAACTGACAGCAACGGATATATTTCAGGTCTGACAAAATCTTTAGAAGAAAATGTTGAGCTTCTGAGAGGAACTGAAGGCAAGGTTAGTATGTAATATTCATGTGCAGGTAGATCATGTGTTTATTTTAAATAATTTTACAAGTTCCCAGAACTTGACGCCATCTCTTGCTTTCTCTCTCTCTCTACTCCTTATTCAGCTACTCTGTGTGTATGTCTCTGATTCTCTGTTTCTCTGCCCTTTCCTCTCTTTTTTACTATCCCCTCAAAGCAAAACGTATGAACAAAGGCACCAAAGTAGAGTAAAAACATCTAAAAGCAGTTTAAAAAGGGGAAAGTTGGTGGACTTATCTCCCTCTACGGTAAACAGACAAGGATTCGTTATTCTTTTTACAAAAATACATTTATTTAGATCTCCAACATGCAACATGTTTCACGCTGAAGTCTCGCTTCATCAGGGAATAAGAGAACAACTAACAAACGTCTGCGCAGCAGCTGAGCACCTCTGTGACTCAGTTCTGTACTTTGACAAACCGGACTAGCTGGGTCCAGAAAAAAATCATTGGTGATCACTGATCAGATGGATATATGGCGTATGACATAAGGGGGCAGAAGGAGACACAGGTGGCAGAAGAAGGCACAGGTGGCAGAAGGAGGCACAAATGGGGACAGAAGGAGGCACAGTGACCAGAAGGAGTCACAAAAGGAGACAGAAGGAGGAACAGGGGGACAGAAGAAGGCACAGGTGGCAGAAGGAGGCACAAATGGGGACAGAAGAAGGCACAGTGGCCAGAAGGAGTCACAAAGGGAGACAGAAGGAGGAACAGGGGGACAGAAGAAGGCACAGGTGGCAGAAGGAGGCACAAATGAGGACAGAAGAAGGCACAGTGGCCAGAAGGAGTCACAAAGGGAGACAGAAGGAGGAACAGGGGGACAGAAGAAGGCACAGGTGGCAGAAGGAGGCACAAATGAGGACAGAAGAAGGCACAGTGGCCAGAAGGAGTCACAAAGGGAGACAGAAGGAGGAACAGGGGGACAGAAGAACGCACAGGGGACAGAGGGACAATAGATATACATATGCAAAGAGGGAGATAGTAGTTGCTTTGCAGTTGGAAACAGATGTTATTTCCCCACAATGCAACAAGCAAAGAGGGGGGAGCACAGAGGGAGCCCCCAGGAGGGACAGGAAGGGAGAGAGAAGTCGGGCCCCCCTCCCCGTGGCTAAGTCTCTGTAAGGCCACAGCTCCCTCCTCCATCACTGAGCAACACCCCCCCCCCCCACCACACACACACACACAGTATATATATACCCCAGAAAACATTTTCTTTAAATCCACAATCCCATACTGTGATGCAAAACTGCTGTACAGCATTGTAAGAGCCCATCTCTACATGTTCATTAAATCCCGCTAGGTTGTCTTCATCCTGTAATAAACAAGCCTTGTTTTTGTAGCTTGTCATTAGAAGCGGATCCTCCCACCCCTGGTCTTATATAATCGCGGCAACTCAGATCCGACTCTGCTACAATAAAACAGCTTGGCCGGCGGTATTGTTACAGTATCTACAATGGGAGAAAAATGCCGTGATTACACATTACCGCGCGTAACCTGGTGAGACAAACAAGATCTGTTTATGTAACCCATCTGTATTCTCACCCAGATAGGCAATCGCAGCTGGAGGGACAATTACTTCGCCATGGCTAAGTGCCTGAATTGAATGATTCATAATGCCTAATGAGCCCCATTTGCAGGACGCTGCACCGCGGTTCCTGGTGCCCTAACCAGACAATAGACAAGTTTTACAGGCGACAGAAGGTAGCTCTGGGGTCTGCCCTGCGGGGGCGGCCAGGAAGCGGCCATCAGCGGCCATCAGCGGCTCCAGGCTTCATTTGGGCTAAGTCGTTTCAATATGGAGCGCATTGCAGAGATACTTGCCTTCAAATTAATTACGTGTGTTTGTTTGTTTTTTTTCTCTTTTCTGTTCACATTCATTATTTACATAATTACAATTATGCTTTGCCTGCTTAGTATGTGCTCTATGTACAGTAGGTGTTGGGTTTTCTCTGTGTTTGCAGATTAACGGCCAATGATGACTGCAGCAATCCCCTGCCTGTCAACCCCACCAGTGATTGGTCTTTATGGTGTCCGAAATACTCCACTCTGCTGCTGGCGTTGCGTGGAAACGTTCATTGTGACGGGAAGATTGATGTAGGACCACCTGTGCTTCCCAGTTGTAATTTTGGTATAAGCTTAAAGGACCACTGTCGCAAAAAAGTAGGCAGTTAAAATCTGGTAGGCAGTTGGAAAAAAGCTGTTTGATGTCCCACAATGCAATGAGGTTCACAGACAGGAAACTGTTAGGACCATGGTCATGACATCACACTGGAGGGGGTTTCGCCACAGTATCAGCCATACAGAGAGATCTTTTTGAGGAAAGGTACAGATTTCTCATGGCAAATGGGGTATCAGCTATTGATGGGAATGCAGTTCAGTCCTGAGTTAAAGTTCCTCTTTAACAAATGTCGTATGTGATATTGACCAGTATTTATCTGCTCATCTCATCTTTCAATATAGACCAATTGCATAAAAAAATGAATGGAGCAAAGATAATGAGTAAACATTTAATTAAATCTGCAACAAGTACAAAAAATGGACACTACCCCATAAAACAACCCATCCCTGAAAACATGTGGCCATAGCCATAGGGCAGCCTAACAGGGTCCTAATTGGAGTGCATTCATAATAGCATTAGGACTAACACTTTTCAATTATTTAGGCCCATTTAAAAAGCACTGATCCACAATGACTTCCACCAGGTTTGAGGTTTGAGATTTCTAGGTATGCCGCTGTCTGATTGGCCAAATATTTCCAAGTTGACTCTGCATTCTCTGATTGGTCCAATGCAGTGATCTGCAAACTTGGCTCTCCAGCTGTTAAGGAACTACAAGTCCCACGATGCATTTGCCTTTATTAGTTATGACTGTGGCTATCAGACTCCCACAATGCATTGTGGGACTTGTAGTTCCTTAACCTCCTGAGCGGTATGGACGAGCTCAGCTCGTCCATCACCGCCGGAGGCTGCCGCTCAGGCCCTGCTGGGCCGATTTTCCCTTAAATAAAAAGCAGCACACGCAGCCGGCACTTTGCCAGCCGCGTGTGCTGCCTGATCGCCGCCGCTGTGTGGCGATCCGCCGCGAGCAGCGGCGAAAGAGGGTCCCCCCAGCCGCCCGAGCCCTGCGCAGCTGGACCAATCAGATCCGGCCAGCGATAAGGGCTGGATCAGAGGCGGCTGACGTCAGGACGTCGGCTGACGTCCATGACGTCACTCCGCTCGTCGCCATGGCGACGAGGCCTTCCTTGTTACTTATGCTTGCCGGAGGCGATCAGAAGAACGCCTCCGGCTCCGGAGCACCCTCTAGTGGGCTTTCATGCAGCCAACTTTCAGTTGGCTGCATGAAATAGATTTTTTTTTATTAAAAAAAACCCCTCCCGCAGCCGCCCTGGCGATCTCAATAGAACGCCGGGGAGGTTAATAGCTGGAGAGCCAAGTTTGCAGATCACTGGTCCAATGCTTCTGAGTTCTGGGATTGGACTAAAATTACTGAGTTGCGGTGATGCAGTATATCTGCAGAAACCTGGAAATGTGTACATTTTGATTCTTTGAAATCCATATGAGCATCCCTATATGTAATGCCCCACATGCCAAACTGGCTACTGTAATTGAAGTCTAGCAAGTAGGTAAGTCCCACTTCATAAGGGTGAATACTTAGTATGTGACGTTTCTTTTCTTGGCAGAGGACCTCATCTATTATAAGGAAGCACTACTGGATATGCATTTATATCACAGAAAGCCCGCCTCTTCCTGTGTGAAAATGTTACTTTAGCCAAAAGACTACAGTGTGACCCTCATTGATAAGAAATTCCCCTTTTTATCTCTTTATTGCTCTCGGAAGCCATTTTCTGCTAGGAGAGTGTTTTCTAGTTGGAATTTCTTATCAGTGAGGGTCACACTGTAGTCACTTCCTGTCTGAGTCAGGACTGAGTCAGCCACTTACATACCTGATATTTAACTCTTTCAGGCAGAGAAAGAAAACTCGGAACACAGCCTAGTTATTTGTGTGCTAGGCAGGCACTGTACATACACATTTATATCTCATCATGTCACATGCCACTTCGGGTATCCTTTAAGTTCTCTAACCCAGTTTTCATGTCTTCTTGTCTATTCTTTCCTTCTCGATGTCTATTATTTAAATGGCAATTCCTTCTAATATAGCTGTAGTTAACAAAAACTAAAAGAACCTTCCAGATTTTGGCACATTGCTTGTCATTTAATGCTTCATTCATAAAAGGATAAAAAAAACACTTTATACTTTAGTAACAGTTAAAAGAATAAAACAAGCAGAATCCGGCATCCTCCTGTAATTGTTCCCTTGCTTTTAGCTGCATAACGCTGGAATTTTAAGTGTTCTGTTCAGAAATACCTCTTCAACAGCCTCCCTGGGGAATTTTTCAAGCCAGGAAAGTTGTGTTACCTGGTTTTATTTTCACTTAAGATTTAAATTCTACTGCCTTTTTATCTTTTCCATTTAAGCTGATTTTATTACTGCTTAAAGTGTACCTGAGACCAGGGGCATAACAATAGGGGCTGCAGCCCTTGCACCCGTGGGGAGGGCTGCTCAGGGCCATTTTGGGGGGCAGGAGGGGTCGCAGCATGAGGAGAGAGCATGGCCGCACATCGGCAGGGAGGGGGGACACCCCCCCCTACCTTGGGCTCTCCCCTCAGCGCGCTCCCCTCCTGCAATTATCAGTGGCAGCGGGCAGGAACACATACCTCCACTGAGGTGCTACACCTGCTATTGCCGAAATTCTGTTTTGTCCCCACGTTTGTTGCTTGATGAAGCGGGCTGGGCCTGCGAAACGTGTTGCACTGTTTTTGGGGTACCGTATAATAAATGTATTGATTTATATAAAGACAGGATCTCGTGTCTGCTTTTGGGAGGCAAGCCCACCACTTCCTCCAAGCAATTTTTAAACATTTTATTGACTTTTATCCTGCTAGCGCCTCTGTTCTACATACAAATACTCTGTGTCCACTCCTGGTGGAGGAGAGTGCTACCCCCTTCTTGTTTCTTTACTACAGAGAGCGACTTCTTAATCCTGAGTGAGGACAGGCCTAATCTCCTCACCTGCCTATTGAGTGGTTGCCTGAATGGTAACTCATGTTTGTGAGTATAATTTCTGTCACTAAACCACTTGTCAATTGTCTTTAACATACTACACCATACTAGGCTCTCAGTTTTTTTCTATTTTACATACCTCCATGCGTTCCACGTGCCGGAGGTTCCGATCTATAAGTGTCTGACGCTACTTCCTGTTTAAACAGGAAGTAGCATGAGGCACTTAGAGTTTGGACCTTCAGGGTGGATTGAGGTATGTGTACGTAAAGCCTGGTACACACCCTCAGTTTTGATTGCCCAATAATTGACAAATTTTTACCACCTCCATTTAGTATGAAGTTCAACAGATTGTACATACTATGAACAGATTGTGTAGGTAAGCTATCATACTATATGGAGGTGGTAAAAATGTTCAGTAATTGGCTAATCAAAATTGAACGTGTGTACCAGGCTTCATTGCTGTGTGGGAAACAGTAGAGAGCAGAAAGCCTGGTACACACCTTCAATTTTCATTGGCCAATCACTGACCAATTTTACATCCTTCATGTAGTTTGAGAGCTTGCCTACACATTCTGTTCATCGTATTCAAAATCTGTTGATCCTCTTACTACAGGGACGTGGTAAAATTGTCCTGTGATTGGTCAATCAAAATTAAAGGCGTGTACCAGGCTTAAGGCCTAATTGGTCTATCAATTGCTAATTGTACCATCTTCATGTAGTATGAGAACCAACAGATATTGAATGCTATGAACAGATTGTGTAGGTAAGCTCTCATACTACATGGAGGTGGTGACATTGGCCAAGCATAGGTGGTAGTGAGGTAGGTGTAAAAGTAGGGGTAGTGAGGTTAGTATTAGAAGCAATGACATTTAGGTGCAGTGGTAGTAGCAGTGATAGTGTTAGGTGTGGTGGTAGTACTAGGAGGGCTGATCTTAGGTGTAGCAGGAGGGCTAGATTAGGAAGAATAGTGTTAGGTATGGCGGCAGTAAGAGGTTAGTGTTAAGTGTATCAGTAGTAGGAGGGTTAGTATTAGGTGTAGGATAGGATAGTGTTCGGTGAAGCGGGAGTAGGTGTGTTAGTGCAAGGCGCAGCAGTAGGAGAAAGGCTAGTGTTAGGTGTAGCGGGAGTAGGAGGGATAGTGTTTGGTGTAACGGCAGTAAGAGGGTAAATGTTAGGTGTAGTGGCAGTCAGAGATTAGTGTCAAGTGAATCAGTAGTAGGAGGGTTAGTATTAGGTGTAGCAGTAGTAGGAGGGTTAGTATTAGGTGTAGCAGTAGTAGGAGGGTTAGCATGTTCAGTATCGCAGCAGTAGAAGGTTAGTGTTTAGTGTAGCAGTAGAGAAGGGCTAGTGTTAGGTGTAGCGGAAGAAGGAGGGATAGTGTTAGGTGTAGCAGGAGTAGGATGGATAGTATTAGGTGTATCAGTAGTAGAAGAAGGGCTAGTGTTAGGTGTAGCAGGAGAAGGAGGGATAGTGTTAGGTGTACCGGCAGTAAGAGGGTAAATGTTAGGTGTAGCAGCAGACAGAGGCTTAGCATGTTAGGTGTAGTGGCAGGGTGGCAGGAAGGTAGTGTCAAGTGAATCAGTAGTAGGAGGGTTAGTATTAGGTGTAGTGGCAGTAGGAGGTTAGTTTTAAGTGTATCAGTAGTAGGAGGTAGTATTAGAAGTATTAGAAGTAGTAGTAGTATGTATTAGGTGTAGCAGAGGTAGGTGGGTTAGTGTTAGGCACAGCTGTAGCAGGAGGGCTAGTGTTAGGTGTAGCAGGAGAAGGACGGCTAGTGTTAGGTGTAGCAGAAGTAGGAGGGATAGTGTTAGGTGTAGCAGGAGAAGGAGGGCTAGTGTTAGGTGTAGCAGAAGTAGGAGGGATAGTGTTAGGTGTAGCAGTAGTAGGAGGGTTAGTATTAGGTATAGCAGAAGTAGGAGGAATAGTGTTAGGTGTAGCAGAAGTAGGAGGGATAGTGTTAGGTGTAGCAGGAGTAGGAGGAATAGTGTTAGGTGTAGCAGGAGTTGGAGGGATAGTGTTAGGTGTAGCAGGAGTAGGAGGGATAGTGTTAGGTGTAGCAGGAGTAGGAGGGATAGTGTTAGGTGTAGCAGAAGTAGGAGGAATAGTGTTAGTTGTAGCAGAAGTAGGAGGAATAGTGTTAGGTGTAGCAGGAGTAGGAGGTATAGTGTTAGGTGTAGCAGGAGTAGGAGGGATAGTGTTAGGTGTAGCAGGAGTAGGAGGGATAGTGTTAGGTGTAGCAGAAGTAGGAGGGATAGTGTTAGGTGTAGCAGTAGTAGGAGGGTTAGTATTAGGTGTAGCAGAAGTAGGAGGAATAGTGTTAGGTGTAGCAGAAGTAGGAGGAATAGTGTTAGGTGTAGCAGGAGTAGGAGGAATAGTGTTAGGTGTAGCAGGAGTAGGAGGGATAGTGTTAGGTGTAGCAGAAGTAGGAGGGATAGTGTTAGGTGTAGCAGGAGTAGGAGGGATAGTGTTAGGTGTAGCAGGAGTAGGAGGGATAGTGTTAGGTGTAGCAGGAGTAGGAGGGATAGTGTTAGGTGTAGCAGGAGTAGGAGGGATAGTGTTAGGTGTAGCAGTAGCAGGAGGGATAGTGTTAGGTGTAGCAGGAGTAGGAGGGATAGTGTTAGGTGTAGCAGGAGTAGGTGGGATAGTGTTAGGTGTAGCAGGAGTAGGAGGGATAGTGTTAGGTGTAGCAGGAGTAGGAGGGATAGTGTTAGGTGTAGCAGAAGTAGGAGGGATAGTGTTAGGTGTAGCAGAAGTAGGAGGGATAGTGTTAGGTGTAGCAGTAGTAGGAGGGTTAGTATTAGGTGTAGAAGGAGTGGGAGGGATAGTGTTAGGTGTAGCAGGTGTAGGAGGGATAGTGTTAGGTGTAGCAGTAGTAGGAGGGATAGTGTTAGGTGTAGCAGCAGGAGTAGGAGGGATAGTGTTAGGTGTAGCAGGAGTAGGAGGGATAGTGTTAGGTGTAGCAGGAGTAGGAGGGCTAGTGTTAGGTGTAGCAGGAGTAGGAGGGATAGTGTTAGGTGTAGCAGGAGTAGGAGGGATAGTGTTAGGTGTAGCAGGAGTAGGAGGAATAGTGTTAGGTGTAGCAGGAGTAGGTGGGATAGTGTTAGGTGTAGCAGGAGTAGGAGGGATAGTGTTAGGTGTAGCAGAAGTAGGAGGAATAGTGTAAGGTGTAGCAGGAGTAGGAGGGATAGTGTTAGGTGTAGCAGGAGTAGGAGGGATAGTGTTAGGTGTAGCAGGAGTAGGAGGGATAGTGTTAGGTGTAGCAGGAGTAGGAGGGCTAGTGTTAGGTGTAGCAGGAGTAGGAGGGATAGTGTTAGGTGTAGCAGGAGTAGGAGGGATAGTGTTAGGTGTAGCAGGAGTAGGAGGGATAGTGTTAGGTGTAGCAGGAGTAGGAGGGATAGTGTTAGGTGTAGCAGGAGTAGGAGGGATAGTGTTAGGTGTAGCAGGAGTAGGAGGGATAGTGTTAGGCGCAGCAGTAGCAGGAGGGATAGTGTTAGGTGTAGCAGGAGTAGGAGGGATAGTGTTAGGTGTAGCAGGAGTAGGAGGGATAGTGTTAGGTGTAGCAGGAGTAGGAGGGATAGTGTTAGGTGTAGCAGAAGTAGGAGGGATAGTGTTAGGTGTCGCAGGAGTAGGAGGGCTAGTGTTAGGTGTAGCAGGAGTAGGAGGGATAGTGTTAGGTGTAGCAGGAGTAGGAGGGATAGTGTTAGGTGTAGCAGGAGTAGGTGGGATAGTGTTAGGTGTAGCAGGAGTAGGTGGGATAGTGTTAGGTGTAGCAGGAGTAGGAGGGATAGTGTTAGGTGTAGCAGTAGTAGGAGGGTTAGTATTAGGTGTAGCAGAAGTAGGAGGAATAGTGTTAGGTGTAGCAGGAGTAGGAGGAATAGTGTTAGGTATAGCAGGAGTAGGAGGGATAGTGTTAGGTGTAGCAGTAGCAGGAGGGATAGTGTTAGGTGTAGCAGGAGTAGGAGGGATAGTGTTAGGTGTAGCAGGAGTAGGAGGGATAGTGTTAGGTGTAGCAGGAGTAGGAGGGATAGTGTTAGGTGTAGCAGAAGTAGGAGGGATAGTGTTAGGTGTAGCAGAAGTAGGAGGGATAGTGTTAGGTGTAGCAGTAGTAGGAGGGTTAGTATTAGGTGTAGCAGGAGTGGGAGGGATAGTGTTAGGTGTAGCAGTAGTAGGAGGGATAGTGTTCGGTGTAGCAGTAGTAGGTGGGTTAGTGTTAGGTGTAGCAGTAGTAGGAGGGTTAGTATTAGGTGTAGCAGTAGTAGGAGGGATAGTGTGTGAGGTGTAGCAGTAGTACGTGGGTTAGTGTTAGGCGCAGCAGTAGCAGGAGGGATAGTGTTAGGTGTAGCAGGAGTAGGAGGGATAGTGTTAGGTGTAGCAGTAGTAGTGGGTTAGTGTTAGGTGTAGCAGTAGTAGGAGGGTTAGTATTAGGTGTAGCAGTAGTAGGAGGGATAGTGTGTTAGGTGTAGCAGTAGTAGGTGGGTTAGTGTAAGGCGCAGCAGTAGCAGGAGGGATAGTGTTAGGTGTAGCAGGAGTAGGAGGGATAGTGTTAGATGTAGCAGTAGTAGGAGGGTTAGTATTAGGTGTAGCAGGAGTAGGAGGGATAGTGTTAGGTGTAGCAGTAGCAGGAGGGATAGTGTTAGGTGTAGCAGGAGTAGGAGGGATAGTGTTAGGTGTTGCAGGAGTAGGAGGGATAGTGTTAGCTGTAGCAGTAGCAGGAGGGATAGTGTTAGGTGAAGCAGTAGCAGGAGGGATAGTGTTAGGTGTAGCAGGAGTAGGAGGGATAGTGTTAGGTGTAGCAGGAGTAGGAGGGATAGTGTTAGGTGTAGCAGGAGTAGGTGGGATAGTGTTAGGTGTAGCAGGAGTAGGAGGGATAATGTTAGGTGTAGCAGTAGTAGGAGGGATAGTGTTAGGTGTAGCAGCAGGAGTAGGAGGGATAGTGTTAGGTGTAGCAGGAGTAGGAGGGCTAGTGTTAGGTGTAGCAGGAGTAGGAGGGATAGTGTTAGGTGTAGCAGGAGTAGGAGGGATAGTGTTAGGTGTAGCAGGAGTAGGAGGGATAGTGTTAGGTGTAGCAGGAATAGGAGGTATAGTGTTAGGTGTAGCAGTAGTAAGAGGGATAGTGTGTGAGGTGTAGCAGTAGTAGGTGGGTTAGTGTTAGGTGTAGCAGTAGTAGGAGGGTTAGTATTAGGTGTAGCAGTAGTAGGAGGGATAGAGTGTTAGGTTTAACAGTAGTAGGTGGGTTAGTGTAAGGCGCAGCAGTAGCAGGAGGGATAGTGTTAGGTGTAGCAGGAGTAGGAGGGATAGTGTTAGGTGTAGCAGGAGTAGGTGGGATAGTGTTAGGTGTAGCAGGAATAGGTGGGATAGTGTTAGGTGTAGCAGGAGTAGGAGGGATAGTGTTAGGTGTAGCAGGAATAGGAGGGATAGTGTTAGGTGTAGCAGTAGTAAGAGGGATAGTGTGTGAGGTGTAGCAGTAGTAGGTGGGTTAGTGTTAGGTGTAGCAGTAGTAGGAGGGTTAGTATTAGGTGTAGCAGTAGTAGGAGGGATAGTGTGTTAGGTGTAGCAGTAGTAGGTGGGTTAGTGTAAGGCGCAGCAGTAGCAGGAGGGATAGTGTTAGGTGTAGCAGGAATAGGAGGGATAGTATTAGGTGTAGCAGGAGTAGGAGGGATAGTGTTAGGTGTAGCAGGAGTAGGTGGGATAGTGTTAGGTGTAGCAGGAATAGGTGGGATAGTGTTAGGTGTAGCAGGAGTAGGAGGGATAGTGTTAGGTGTAGCAGGAGTAGGAGGGATAGTGTTAGGTGTAGCAGGAGTAGGTGGGATAGTGTTAGGTGTAGCAGTAGTAGTGGGTTAGTGTTAGGTGTAGCAGTAGTAGGAGGGTTAGTATTAGGTGTAGCAGTAGTAGGAGGGATAGTGTGTTAGGTGTAGCAGTAGTAGGTGGGTTAGTGTAAGGCGCAGCAGTAGCAGGAGGGATAGTGTTAGGTGTAGCAGGAATAGGAGGGATAGTATTAGGTGTAGCAGGAGTAGGAGGGATAGTGTTAGGTGTAGCAGGAGTAGGTGGGATAGTGTTAGGTGTAGCAGGAGTAGGTGGGATAGTGTTAGGTGTAGCAGGAGTAGGAGGGATAGTGTTAGGTGTAGCAGGAGTAGGAGGGATAGTGTTAGGTGTAGCAGAAGTAGGAGGAATAGTGTTAGGTGTAGCAGGAGTAGGAGGGATAGTGTTAGGTGTAGAGGGAGTAGGTGGAATAGTGTAAGGCGCAGCAGTAGCAGGAGGGATAGTGTTAGGTGTAGCAGGAATAGGAGGGATAGTGTTAGGTGTAGCAGGAGTAGGTGGGATAGTGTTAGGTGTAGCAGGAGTAGGAGGGATAGTGTTAGGTGTAGCGGGCAGCGGCCGTAGGAGGGTAATTGTTAGGTGTAATAGGGGTAGGAGGGTTGTTGTTATAGCACTAGGAGGGTTAGCATGCTAAGGGATATTAGGAGATGTGTACGATGTGAGAACAATGTGATTAATAATATAACATTGGTAACATACAATTATTGATATTAATACTATTGGCTACTCAGGCCAAACACATGAGTGACTAAATGTATGTCCCCCTGCCTATAATCCACAGCTACACTATTGTCTATGCTTCCTTTTATGTCATTGACAGGTCCTCTTCCATGTACTCATTCAATGACCGTCATTGCCTAATTTAACAGTGCAATCACTACCACATGACTCTCTTTCCCCTAATTACATTTCACATGTCCTTGTGCTAATTCTCACCCTCTGTTCTCCAGACTCGTATGAAGTTTGGAGGCAGCCGTCACATGATCTCTGTATGAATCTATTTAAAATAATATAACCTACTTTCCTCAAATATTTGTCTGCTAACATTTGGCTAGATCTCGTCATCTTTACGGCTTCTGACAATCCAGCCTACGCAGTTTCTGATTATCTCCTTCCGCTAATTAGGCTTGGTTTTATTCCAGCTATGCAGATGAGACTCCTACCTGTAAAATTATGCGGATCGCTGTATAAAATAAAGTCTCAGTCTCGGACAGTGACATAGCGCGGGGGCCATATTTCCTTGTAAAATGTAAAGCTGTGGATCTATAGATAGCACGCTGTTGGCAGGTAATACATGAGGTGGAATTAAGAAACTAAAATAACCTTATTTCTAGCGAGCGATTTTCGGGTAATTTTAATAAGCCTGGAGATTGCTGAAGAACAGGAGAAATTGGGCAACAACAGTATTTCACTGAAATATAAAAAAGCAATGAAGCTATAGATGACTCTTTTTAGTCAAATATTACTAAAGGCCCGTACACACGCCGGACTGGAGGCAACGACGGGTCCGTCGTCACCTCCTGCTTGGTGGGCCTTCTTAACGACAGTCCGACGTGTGTACGCGCTGTCGGCGGACTGATACGGCTGTTTCTGAGCGATCCGCCGGGTGTAGCTAGATCTCGTCATCTTTACAGGTTGTTGTTACAGGGCGGATCGCTCAGAAACAGCCGTATCAGTCTGCCGACAGCGCGTACACACGCCGGACTGTCGTTGGAATGCCCACCCAGCGGGAGGTGACGACGGACCCGTCGTTGCCTCCAGTCCGGCGTGTGTACGGGCCTTAAGGCTGAAATTATAGGATGCCAGAACCCAAAGGATCTGGTAAAATGAAAGCTGCAATGGGTAGGGAGAGAAAATTAGATACTTACTGCTTCTGTCGTTGCCCGCCATCGGCCGTCGGTCTTCTCCAATAGATGCCGGTGTCCGTGCGACTCTCCTGACCTCTAACCCGGACATACTGTGCCACGCATGCGCTGTATGTCCTATTGTCTTCGCTTCTGCCATTGCATAATAACGGGAAGAAGTATGCACAATCCCCTCCTCCTCCGTCCTAGCATCTGTGCTCCACTGAGAAGCAAGCGTCAGATGCTAAGTGATTAGCTTTCGACGCTTGCTTTTCAGTGGAGCACAGACACTAGGATGGAGGAGGCTGGGGAGTGCGCATACTTCTGCCTGTCATTATGCAATGGCAGAAGCGAAGACGATAGACCATACTGCGCAGACAGTGGGGAACGACAGAAGCAGTAAGTATCTAATTTTCTCTCCCTACCCATTGCAGCTTTCATTTTACCAGATCCTTTCGGTTCTGCCATACTATCGTGTTTCCCTGAAATTAAGACAGTCTCATATTCATTTTTACTCCAAAACATACATTAGGGCTTATTTTCAAAGAATGTCTTTCAGTTCTTGAACAAAAATAATCTATATTTATTCAATTATACAGTAGTCATGTCATCACATTCTGGAACATGTTCATTTGGATTTTGAGGAAGTGAAATGATTACATTTCTGATCGGAAAACGGAAATCAGACTTCTACAGAAATATTGCATTACCACGATTTGGTAATTTTATCCAAGTCACATAACTCTGAAGCCTTGGACCAATCACAGAATGCCGAGTCAACTCGGAAGTATTTGGACAATCAGAGAATGCAAAAATTGACCCCCAAAAAAGGACTCCTCAGAAATTGGAGTCAGAAAATGGTAATCAAAAAACCACAGCGTCGGTAATTTACATTATCGGATATCCTGATTTTGCCTGAATCGTAAACCATCATTTCCTACCAACCTTATAACTCTCCAAACTCTGAATTCCATCAAAATTACTCATAATTGACTTTTTCTTTTTACATGTACAACAATCTACATGTCACGATTGTGGAACTTTCCCCGTGATCAGCGCACAACGCGTGCGCTGACACGGCGGAGATCCTCCACAAGCGTATAATTTGCAGGAACCCAGCAAAAGGTGCTACGCACCTGTAGAGGGAAATTCCTGTCGGCAGATGGCGCTGGGGAGTGCAGAGGAACCAATCCTCTGTACCTCCACAAGTGCCAGACAGGAATTGTACGAAGCGCAGAATGCAATCGCAAGAGAGGCGATTGTAAATGAGATTGAGCAAAAGGGATAGGTTGTATGTGTGTGCGCCAATCCAGTCGCCACTCCGCGACCGCGCACACACACAACAGCAGATACGAAATAGGAACGCGATCGCGAGAGGTGCGATCGCGAGACGTGACACAAGGCAGAACAGAATAGAATACAAGGGTAGCAAAGGCACAGCAAATACAATAAGGAGATACGGAAAATAACAACCGCTAGCTAACCGCGAACACCGCACTCATTCGCAACAGTGCACGCGGTTATGCGCGATCTCCACGTGATAAGCACAATAGAGACAAGCACGCCTAACTAACCATAAACAGACAAACATGAAACAGGGGACGCGAGCGCTTGCTTAACGGTTACCTCACCGAGCCTGTAGCAAGCGCAGCGGACAAGACAGACACACGAAAAACAAGAACTAGGCAGGAAGGATCCACCGCTCTTCCGCCAGAGCAAGTGTGATCCAAGCAGGAACATAGATCAGAAAGATCCACAGCCGCTAACGCTAGCGGCTAGTGCGATCTCAGCAAGACAGAACGATTCGCTATCAACCGCCGTTGGTGACAGCGCAATCGCGACCGACAAGACAGAACAGAAGGATCCCCAGCGCTCGCACAAAGTAGCTAGCGCGATCCCAGGAAACAGAACAGAAGGATCCCCAGCGCTAGCACAAAGTAGCTAGCGCGATCCCAGGAAACAGAACAGAAGAGATAGCTGGTAGCAACCGCTGCACCAGCTATACTCCAAGAACATAGATCAGAACCATTTCCTGTCAACCACCATAGGGACAGGACAATGGCAAACAGGCAAGACAAGACAGAACAGGCAATACAGATAATACAACCTGACTGGGCTAGAAGGGGAGCCAAAAGCAACCCCCAGGAAATAACTATACTAGATAGCAATGGCTGACACTCCAGCAGTGTCCATCAGGAACTGAGCAAGGAAGGGAAATGACCAGCAAAGCATTCTGGGAAACATAAAGCTCTTATAGTGCCAGTCATCAAAGAAGGCAGGTAGGGGATTTGCATAACGAATGTATGCAAAATCCCCAGCAAGAGAACAGAACAGAAACTTGCAATGAAAAGACAGGTCTCTGTTCCAGAGACCTGCAGCCCACAGACTAGAGGAATGGACAAACAGCTGTCTGCCTGTGCAGCCAGCTGAGCGGATCATCACACTACAGGGTGGGCCAATTATATGGATACACCTTGATAAAATGGTAAAGGTTGGTGATATTAACTTCCTGTTTGTGGCACATTAATATATGCATTTTTAATAGGAATAATGTGAAAAAAATTGAAAAAAAATCATAATTTTTCAGTTTTCAGCCATTATAGTTTTAAAATAATATGTTATTGTAATTAAAACCCACTCTTGTACCTCTTAAATGCGTGCATTTTAAAATCTTACCGTTTTTCATCATGGTGGTCTTTTAACTCTCTGACAACAGAGAAGCCAAAATACTTGCTGGTGAACAATTTGGAGTTAAGTCATTAAGGCTGTATGAAGTGGAAAGCCCTAAAGAACATAAATGATCTGGAAATTGGATTAATGGGGTTAAACATTTCCAGCCATCAGCAGGGTAATTTCAGAATATAGGATGGATTGATAAAAGTTTAGTGAATTGGTAATCAGCTTATTGCTGTTTAAGGCCCGCACTCAGGGGTGGTTTCTTCATGAAACAACGTGAATCATGTGCTTCAATTAGAGGGCGGCAAGAGGTGGCTCATTCCCCAAATGTCCCCGTCTTTGCACTCCCCGTCTCCCCCTCCCTTGATGAACAGTGTTGCTTCACTCACCGGCCCTCAGCGTTCCAGCGATGGAATCTCCATCTGCCCATCCAGCATCCTGCATACATGGCTACAGCAGTGCTTCGTGTGACTTGTTACGTGCTGCCGGGTCACATGAGGCACCGCTGTAGTCGGAGAGGAAGCGGGACTTCTTTTGTGGCCAGTGATCCCATCACTAATCTGCTGACAGTGGGTGAGTGGTGCCACGCCGGTGCAGCACATACCCAGCATCCTGGGAATTAGAGGCTGCGGGCCAGCAGGGAGGAGATGCTGTTTTGGAGGAAGGAGGTGCAGCACATACCCGGCATCCTGGGAATTAGATGCTGCGGGCCAGCAGGGAGGAGATGCTGTTTTGGAGGAAGGAGGTGCAGCACATACCCGGCATCCTGGGAATCAGATGCTGCGGGCCAGCAGGGAGGAGATGCTGTTTTGGAGGAAGGAGGTGCAGCACATACCCAGCATCCTGGGAATTAAATGCTGCGGGCCAACAGGGAGGAGATGCTGTTTTGGAGGAAGGAGGTGCAGCACATACCCAGCATCCTGGGAATTAGATGCTGCAGGCCAGCAGGGAGGAGATGCTGTTCGGGAGGAAGGAGGTAAGCATCGGGGAATGCCGTGGCATGTCTACTAATCTGCATGATGATGACAGTAAGGAATTGTATGCTTTGCACTATATAAGGGGGTTCAGTAGTGGGCCTACTAGTCCTGAAGAAGCACCTCATAGGTGGGTGCGAAATGGCTGTCGGCCTCTATACTGCTTATTGACTCCATTCCCTCCCTCGTGGATTTTGACCACTGGCATATGTCATTTTAAAAGATGCTTTAATAAAGGATTGGCCTTCTCAGTGGATGTGCGCTGCCACTGTGTCTTTGTGATACAAGTAATGATTATAACTTCTACTAATAACTATTGTTTTTTGTACATTACTATAAAAGAGAAGAGACGCCAGTTAGCACAGACCGTAAGCTGCTGCATAGTTACATAGTTACATAGTTATTTTGGTTGAAAAAAGACATACGTCCATCGAGTTCAACCAGTATAAAGTACAACACCAGCCTGCTCCCTCACATATCCCCGTTGATCCAGAGGAAGGCGAAAAAACCCCCACAAGGCATGGTCCGATTAGCCCCTAAAGGGAAAAATTCCTTCCCGACCCCAGGTGGCAATCAGACAAAATCCCTGGATCAACATCATTAGGCATAACCTAGTAATTGTAGCCATGGATGTCTTTCAACACAAGGAAAGCATCTAAGCCCCCTTTAAATGCAGGTATAGAGTTTGTCATAACGACCTCCTGTGGCAATACATTCCACATCTTAATCACTCTTACTGTAAAGAACCCTTTCCTAAATAAATGGCTAAAACGTTTTTCCTCCATGCGCAGATCATGTCCTCTAGTCCTTTGAGAAGGCCTAGGGACAAAAAGCTCATCCGCCAAGCTATTATATTGCCCTCTGATGTATTTATACATGTTAATTAGATCCCCTCTAAGGCGTCTTTTCTCTAGACTAAGTAAACCCAGTTTATCTAACATTTCTTGATAAGTGAGACCTTCCATCCCACGTATCAATTTTGTTGCTCGTCTCTGCACCTGCTCTAAAACTGCAATATCTTTTTTGTAATGTGGTGCCCAGAACTGAATTCCATATTCCAGATGTGGCCTTACTAGAGAGTTAAACAGGGGCAATATTATGCTAGCATCTCGAGTTTTTATTTCCCTTTTAATGCATCCCAAAATTTTGTTAGCTTTAGCTGCAGCTGCTTGGCATTGAGTACGATTATTTAACTTGTTGTCAATGAGTACTCCTAAGTCCTTCTCCAAGTTTGATGTCCCCAACTGTATCCCATTTATTTTGTATGGTGCTAGACCATTAGTACGTCCAAAATGCATGACTTTACATTTGTCAACATTGAATTTCATCTGCCATGTATGTGCCCATATAGCCATCCTAGCCAGATCCTGTTGCAATATGACACTATCTTCCTGAGAGTTGATGATTCTGCACAATTTTGTATCATCTGCAAAAATAGCAACATTGCTCACTACTGCATCTACTAGGTCATTAATAAATAAATTGAAGAGCACTGGACCCAGAACAGACCCCTGTGGGACCCCACTGCTAACAGTCTCCCATTTTGAGTATGATCCATTGACCACAACTCTTTGTTTTCTGTCCATTAGCCAGTTCCCTATCCATGAACACAGACTCTTCCCCAGTCCTTGCATCCTCAACTTTTGCACCAGACTTTTGTGGGGAACAGTGTCGAAGGCCTTTGCAAAGTCCAAGTATATCACATCTACAGCATTCCCAATATCCATATTAGCATTCACTACCTCATAAAAGCTGAGCATGTTAGTCAAACAGGACCTGACTTTAGTAAACCCATGTTGATGCTGAGAAATAAGATTATTTTCTACTATGATAATCCAACTGTTATTATTACATAGCTCCCAACTGCCCCTCTTTCGGAGGGACAGTCCCTCTTTGGGAGCCCTGTCCCTCTGTCCCTCTTTCACCCTCATTTGTCCCTCTTTCAGGACTTTGTCCCTCTTTCTATATAAATATCTATATTTATATACCAAAAATGTGTTTGATTGGCTCTAAACTTTATTCCCATCCTTTAAATTGATATATTACTAATTTTCAAATGTTACTATGAAGGGAAATGGACCAGGATAGAAAGGGCAAGTGTGGTTTGAATCATAAAACAATATATTTTTCTTATAAAGTCTTTATGATATGTGTGACTAGGGGTGTGGTGGGGGCGTGACCAGGGTTGTGACAGGGGCGTGGCTTAAGTGTCCCTTTTTTCTCATTTCAAAAAGTTGGGAGGTATGTTATTACGTTATTATGTGATATGTGTTTAATGCTTTAGATGTTTAGATTTGCACTTTACCACTGGGCTCTTTTGTACCCCTGAAGAAGCCCCGTATTTGAGGGGGCGAAACATGTAGGGTTTTGTAGAGGAGAGGCTGTTAAGTTTACATGGCAGTGTGAGTTGTAGCTGCCCGCTAGGACAAATCTTCAAACCCATTGCGTGTTTTATTCACAGTATTATTATTATTATCAGCCCCATTGTCAATTTTATCCAATATTAAATTAAAGGTAAAGTTTTAAAATGATTCACCTCCAAATAAGGTTAACGTTGAGCAGCAGCTAAATTTAGGCATGTGTTGTTTTTTCAGCCTGGCCACATAGAAAGTGAATCTATCCTATTTATGTGACTAAAGATAAAATGTAAAGAAACAACACCATTGTCCTCTTTAAAGTGGACCCAAATTAAAAATACAAGATTTCAGAAATAAAATCTATTTTCTAAATTATAATAATAAATAGCAGCCTTTTTTCAGCTGCACGATGACAAATATAAAATATTTTACATTTATTGGAGGAACCCCTCCCTTCCTTTCAAATTGCCGGGATTTTTCGGGCAAATTGGTGGAGTAGATGGTGTCAGGCAATGGAGGAATTGCTAATGGCTGCCCCCAGTATAACCCTAGTTATGCAAAGAGAAGGGTGAAAAGCATGCACTGAAATCCTCATAGGCTTGAAGGAGTGTTTATTTATCTTTGTATGTGTCAGAGTGGTGCAACTAAATATTTTTAATTAAAAAAATGTTTGGTTTGGGTCCGCTTTAAAGGGACTCCGAGCAGTGCAGAAACTATGGAAAGATGCATATCATTTTAAATCTCTCTTTCTCCTCTTTCCAATGATATATAAACTGCCACCCTACGCCTTTTAGTTTTCGCTATTTTCGCGATTGAAATTGCCGCAGCCGCGATTTTTAATCGCGAAAATAGAGAAAACTAAAAGGCGTAGGGCGACGATTTAGGTGTCACCAGAAAGAGGAGAAAGAGAGCTTTAAAATGATATCCATCTTTCCATAGTTACTTGTATTACACAGGACGACACTTTCCCCAGTGTCAGCAGCTCCATTCAGCAGAATGGAGCTGCTGACTTTAGGAAAAAGTCGTCCTGTGTAATACAATGTAACTATGGAAAGATGGATATCATTTTAAAGCTCTCTTTCTCCTCTTTCTGGCGACACCTAAATCGTTGCCCTACACCTTTTAGTTTTCTCTATTTTCGCGATTGAAATCGCGGCTGCGGCAATTTCAATTGCGAAAATAGCGAAAACTAAAAGGCGTAGGGTGGCAGTTTATATATCATTGGAAATGATATGCATCTTTCCATAGTTTCTGCACTGCTCGGAGTCCCTTTAAGAACAGAAAAAAAGGGAAGTCAATAATGAAATAAGTAAATAAAAAAACTTCTTGGAGTTTCTTTGGACTGCGCCCTGAGCTGAAATAACATTCATAATTGATGTTCTCCTTATAAAGTTTCGTTCTCCGAGAGTTCAGCATTTTCAAAGCCCAGCAATAGGAAGCTAAATAAATCATCTGATAGCTTAATAACAGCGGTATGTTTATTGCCCAGATATTTTGTTTATGTGCCAAGCCCGGCATCCTCCACAAATATCCTGCATTAGAAAATGTCCTGACACAGCGTGGATGAAGGTGTTAAAGAGAAACCGTAACCAAAAGAACTGAACTTCATCCCAATCAGTAGCTGATAACCCCTTACCCATGAGAAATCTATTCGTTTTCTCAAACTGATCATCAGGGGGCGCTGTATGGCTGATATTGTGGTGAAACCCCTCCCACAGTGTGATGTCAGCGTCTCACAGCACTGAAGTACTGACATCACACTGCGTGAGCCATGTTGCATTGTGGGAAATAACAGCTGTTTACAACTGCCAAATAGCAAGCAGCATCTTCTTCCACTGACATCACCTGCCAGCAGTAAAAATGTCACCATGTGATAAATGTCAGAATGTAAATCAGGGAGAGGAAAGATTTTACAATGGGCAAACACTGACTAAATCATTCATACATCATTCTTGTAAAAATGAAGCACTTTCTTTATTACATTTTCGCATTGAAAAATGGTATTTTCGATTTCCAGAAAAATTTCAACAAAATAGCTGGTCTTTTCACATAAATCAATATTTTTATCACAGAAATTTGCAAAAGGTGCAAAAATGCAGAAAACAATATTGTTACCACAAAAACGAGAAAAAAACTATATTTTTACTTTAAGAAAAAGACACCGAGAGCCCCATATGGTGTAGTATGCTCAGGACAATAGTGAATAATGTAATGTGAGAAGGTTATACTCACAAACAAGAGTTACCGCTGAGGCAACCACTGTGAATGCAGGTGAGAAGATTAGACCTGTCCTCACTCAGGGTTAAGAAGTCGCTCTCCGTAGATAGAAGAAAGGTAGGGGTGGGTCCCCCTTCCACCAAGGGTAGACACTAGAATGACTTTGATGAACAGAGGCGCCAGCAAAATAAAAACAATAATTAAAAGTTTTAAAATATGCTGGGGAGGCAGTGGTGGACTTACCTCCGAAAGCAGACTAGACTACTTGTCTGACATAAATAAACACTTTATTAGTACCCCAATAGATGCAACGCGTTTCGC
This sequence comes from Hyperolius riggenbachi, assembly GCF_040937935.1. Taxonomy (NCBI): domain Eukaryota; kingdom Metazoa; phylum Chordata; class Amphibia; order Anura; family Hyperoliidae; genus Hyperolius; species Hyperolius riggenbachi. The sequence goes on from NC_090647.1 coordinate 552,270,814, forward strand.
AGGACCTAGCCCGCTTCATCAGGCAATAAAACAGGGGACAAAACAGTAGCTCTCAGGTAGCACATATAGCGCCTCTAAACGTGTTGCATCTATTGGGGTACTAATAAAGTGTTTATTTATGTCAGACAAGTAGTCTAGTCTGCTTTCGGAGGTAAGTCCACCACTGCCTCCCCAGCATATTTTAAAACTTGTAATTATTGTTTTTATTCTGCTGGCGCCTCTGTTCATCAAAGTCAATATATTTTTACTTTGAAAAGTGCAAACATGCGAAAGAATAGTATAACTTATTTTCAATGGCATTTTCGCTCAAAAATCAAATTTTTTTTTTTTTTTGCAAAAATTAATTTGGAAAGAATATTGGCATTTTCACCCATCACTGCTAAATTGGCTCAGCAGCATTATATTGTAAATAATCCATGCCTCTTGCAGACGGACGGCTGAACTGGGCGCTTGTGGAGCTGTGCTGGGTTTCGGGAAAGGCCACATAGGCCTGGGTCTTGGGTAGATGCTGCCCAATGGGACTGCTGGACATGGAAGAGAGGTAGTTATATAGGGAACAGAATGTAGGATGCAAATCGTGTACAACACATGAAGTAAGTGAGCTGATGCCCGAGGGTGCTGTGCATGGCGTAACAATCACCCCTGCAACCTCTGCAGGGGGGCCTGGAGGCTTTGGGGACTCGTCCTCCTCCCTCACCCCAACCACAATTGCAGCCTATTAGCAAAAAACTTCCTATTAGCGAAAAACTTCCTTCACAAAAAATCCCTGCCTCCTCCTCCTGCCATGCAGAGTAGGTGTAGCGGGAGATGCTGCTTCACAGCAGACCACTCTCTGTTGCCCCCCGCTGACTCCTGATCACGTGGCCCACATGGGGTTTTGGGGACCAAGGGGGCTACCATGCTAACATTTTTGCAGGGAGGCCCTATTAAGTCTAGTTACGCCCCTGGTGCTGTACAACAAAAGAAGAGTTTTTATCCATGGAAGAGGGGGCTGCACGTGGAATGGGAGGGGGGCTGGTGTACATTAACCTCCCTGGCGTTCTGGGTAATGCGTACATAAGTACGCATCACCATTTTTGTTAATTTTTTTTTTCCTTGCTGTAGCTAGCGTATTGCTAGCTACAGCAGTACGCCATACCGTCCGCGTCCGCATCCACCCTCCCCGCCGGCCATACTTACGCATCCGAGATCCCGCAAGAAGCGTGACTTCCTATCGTCGCTTCTCCTGTCTCCATGGTGATGATCGGACATGACGTCATGACATCATGGGGAGCTCCGATCCTTCCCATTGCGGTGATTCGCCAGGCTGCGCTAGGCGTTTGGGGGGGGGGGGGCGCAGCCTCTTTAGCGGCGCATCACAGCGGATCGGCAGGTATCGGCGGCGATCGGACAGAACATGTAGCTAGCAAAGTGCTAGCTACATGTTCTGAAAAAAAAAAGTAAGTAAAAAGACCCTCCAGGGGCTGAGCAATCCTCCTTGTAGTAAATACGAAGGAGGCACTCAATTGGCGTTTTATCAAATCCCAGTAATACACGACATGTTTCGGGGCATATCCCCTTCATCAGGTGTAATCCTCCTTGGCATACATGGACGAGCTGAGCTAGCCGCCAAGGAGGTTAAAGGGGAGCAACAAGAAAAGTTGGCCTATGGGCAGAAGAAGTATAAATCCGTCCTTGTATGTATTGATGCTTATTCGGATTCCAGGGAATTGAAATTTCGGATTGGAGATCAGCTTTCTGCAGAGGTAATCGGAAAACGCCATCAGAGTATACCACAACTTGGTCATTTTCGCCAAATCACAGAACTCGGAAGCATTGATAATCTGCATTTTCGGAAATTGGATTTCCGACTGAATCGGAAATGGGCATTTCTGACTATCCCTACTTAGATGTGATTCAATGGGGGGAAGGGGCATCTGTCCACCACCGGCACAGAGGTTCCATAAGCAAGGGGTATTGGGTAACAGGGATGGTCGGAAATGCCCATTTCTGATTCCGCGGATATTCCATTTTCCGCCAATGCCAATTTACAATCTTATACTTTTACGCTTTCTGGTTTTCCTGATTTTCTGTTTTCCGATTTTCTTTTTGCTGATTTCCATTTTCCCATTTACGAGAAGAATTTCAATTGCAATTTTTTGCATCAGAGAATCCAAAAAATGACAATAAAGAATTGGACATAGGAAATAAAAAAATAGGAAAAATGGAAAATCAGTCGTGCGATTGGTCTAAAGCTACCACATTCTCTCATTGGTCCAATGCTTCCCAGTTCTGTGATAAGGCTAAAATTACCGAATTTTGGTAAACCGTTTTCCGGAAACGTTGATTTCTGAAATGCGATAATTTAATTTCCGAAGAGTCTGAATGAGCAACCCTATCAGGTAACTTTGGTCGTTTCAATGCAGCTCCCTATCAACACCTGGGTCCGGATTTACCTCACAGGAGCCTATAGGCACAGATGTCCTGGCACCCAAGACTCCGCCCTCCATGAACATACAAACCCCACCAAACTGCACCGCAAGTGTGTTGACTGTCCTAGCTGTTGCTTCTCCCTTATTTCCTTCGCTCATTATAGGTAGCTAGAGGTGCCCCTTAATATTAGGTAGCCAGAAGAACCCTCAATATTAAGTATGTAGAGGTGCCCCCAAGTATTAGGTAGCTAGAGGTGCCCCTGACTGAAGGTAGGTCAGTGGAATGTCTACAGCAGGGTGAGTAACCTCTAATTTACAATCTCATCAGGACTCTGCATAGGGAAGGAAAGAGACGCTCGGGGAGAGGAGTGGGCCACCTTTCTATCATGAGGCGCCTATAGGCACGTGCCTACATTGCCTTATGGTAAATCTGGCCCTGTCAACACCAGCTGTGGAGCCACTACTTACATATAGCACAAAACAATACTTATATTTTGTGGGAGTTTTACAGATCTTTTTCAATCTTCCTAATCTACAACTCTGTCCTGTTTTTTCTCTCCTCTCATAAATACATGCCCTTGAAATGCTGCTCTGCCACCGCGGACTTGGAAAGCCGCTTTTAATATAAAGAAAACTGACGGCGGATTAAGAAATATAGCGATCGATAGCAATGTAATATGCAGCCATCTTTCAGCGGAGAATAGATTGCACAGGACTCTGCAGAAGGCATCTGCGGCCCCCGCAGGTAACTTTCTAACTTAGTTTGACACGATACTTAAAGTGATTTTTATTTCATCATCTCATATTACTCTGCTATCCAGTGTATAATCTCTCTTTTATGCTGCAATATTGCATTTTTCTGACACGCCGGAATTAATAGAGGATTGGAGGACGGCTGAGTCGAAATAAAATGGGGCCGGAGACGGGGAGAGTCCATAGATAGGAGTATTGGGCCGCTAATAAAGGGGAGATCAGGGGTCTTCTGCTGGAAGACACATCAATCAAAATACTGAAAGGAAGATGGAGGGAATAGGCGGCATAAAGGAGGCTGACCTATCAGTCGCTAAAAAGACGGATGCCAGTACAATGAATACAGATCCTTAATGCATAAATATTGTGTTGTTTTTTTATGTTGATCATAATACACAGTTCTTATTAGGGTGTCTACAGTATTTACCAAAGTATTTCAATGTTTACAATTGATTAGGGTCATATTTTCCATTATTTTGTAAATTTATGTCAAAAAGTTATACAAACGTTAAACTAATAAATGTTTCCAGATTTATTCTTTTACTGCCACTAGGCCAAGTATGTTTGGGCTGCTAGTCCATGTGCAGCAGTGCCCCTCCCATTCCATGAGCAGCCCCCTCTTCCATGTGCATCATCCATGTACAGCAGCCCCCTCCCATTCCATGTGCAGCCCCCTCTTCCATGTGCATCATCCATGTACAGCAGCTCCTCCCATTCCATGTGCAGCCCCCTCTTCCATGTGTATCATCCATGTACAGCAGCCCCCTCCCATTCCATGTGCAGCCCCCTCTACCATGTGTATCATCCATGTACAGCAGCCCTTTCCCATTTCATATGCAGCTACCTCTTCCATGTATAACATCCATGTACAGCAGCCCTTTCCCATTCCATTTGCAGCCCCCTCTTCCATGTGTAACATCCATGTACAGCAGCCCCCTCCCATTCCATGTGCAGCCCCCTCTTCCATGTGTAACATCCATATACAGCAGCCCCTCCCATTCCATGTGCAGCCCCCTCTCCCATGTGTAACATCCATGTACAGCAGCCCCTCCCATTCCATGTACAGCCCCCTCTTCCATGTATAACATCCATGTACAGCAGCCCTTTCCCATTCCATGCGCAGCCCCCTCTTCCATGTGTATCATCCATGTACAGCAGACCCTCCCATTCCATGTGCAGCCCCCTCTTCCATGTGTATCATCCATGTACATCAGCCCCTCCCATTCCATGTGCAGCTCCCTCTTCCATGTATAACATCCATGTACAGCAGCCCTTTCCCATTCCATGCGCAGCCCCCTCTTCCATGTGTATCATCCATGTACAGCAGACCCTCCCATTCCATGCACAGCCCCCTCTTCCATGTGTATCATCCATGTACAACAGCCCCCTCCCATTCCATGCGCAGCCCCCTCTTCCATGTGTATTATCCATATACAGCAGACTCCTCCCATTCCATGTACAGCCCCCTTTTCCATGTGTAACATCCATGTACAGCAGATCCTCTCTTTCATAAACAGCTCCCTTATGTATCAGCTTTCCTTCTTCATATGTTGCTCCCCACCTCTTCTTTCATATGTAGCAACTCCTTTAACAGGTCCGGGTGCCCCCATGGGTTATAGCCGCCCAAGGCCCTGCCCCTTCTGGCCTTTCCAGAAATCCGGCCCTGGACAATAACATCAAGACTGGGCATGCATGAGTAAGCAGCCTGAAGCTTTTTTTCCTCTGTGCACAAGTGGTTTGTTTTACTGGGCACCTGTGGACCACTTCTAGGATTTGTGTGTCCATGGGTGCAATTGTCACCAGAAGCAACCTTGCGCTGGGACACAGCCACGAGATAGAACTTTAGATTGATTTCCAAACAAAATCAGCATGACTCCTGGCCTCCTCTGGTGTCTGGCATCACCATCAACACCTGTACCATGTGACACCTGCGCATGTTGTGACATCAGTACATGCGCTGGTGTCATGTAGTACAGGTGCTCATGGTGACTTCAACCAGAAGAGGCCAAAGTTTTGCCTGCAGACAGGGCAGCATTTGCCACCATGGAGCATGGGGGGCACATACACGTGGGTAGTGGAACACAGATGATTTCCAATAGATTTCTTGCTGAAATCTGTTACAAATCTGTAGGCAGTGTATGGGCAGACAATAGGCCGAATTCCGATAAATTTCAGCATAAAATCTCTTGGGAATCAGCCTCATGATGCCACCTCCACAGCCTGGCCACTGTCCCCCCAAATGCTAAAGTATCTCACAGGTCCCCATGCATTCAAACCTCACCTGCTCCAGTTGCCCTGAACATCTAGCTGCTCTGGTGCTTGTCCGTTGCTTCTCCATGAGCACCGCTGTCATACGTAGCCACCATGTGATGGCACGTATAGCGCATGGCGGGTGTGTGATGTCATACAAACGCACTTGGGGAAGCAGTGGTCGAGGCTGGACAGTTGGAGCAGCTGGACAGTTGGAGCAGGTGAGATTTGAATGAATGGGCACCAGGGGGGGCACATTTACATTTGGGGAGACAGCGGCCAGGCAGCAGAGGTGTTTGTCGGTTGTTGCAGTATTGAACACCGTTACTGCCGCGCACCTGATCGACCACGTTGACCTGAGATTTTCCAGAGACTTGCCTGAGATTTTTACACCATCAATCAGGCAGCCTTTTTGTAGCAGCACTAATTAATTATTGAATCAGATTGTCGATTGGGCCACAACATTGATAAATGTATCTTTAAGGGAGTCTGAAGCCAAACTATCAAAAAAACAAAAACAAAAAAACAGATACGTACCTAACCTTTTCTCTCTTGGTTTCTGCGTTGTAGCGTTGGAACTCCTGTTAGGAGTCTTCAACTGATGGGGCAGAGACTGCTCTCTGCCATTGTGGAAAGCTTTGACAGTCTTCGGGAGCCTGAGTGCCCCCACAGACGGGCTGCTCCATACTGCACATGCGCGAGCACGCCTTCTTGCACACTCGCACATGCGCATTTATGGAGCCACCCGTCTTCAGGAGCATTCGGGCTCCCAAAGATTTCCACAGCCTCCCGCAGTGGAGGGATTTGAATCAGGGAGACATCGCTGGAACGAGGGGACCATAAGAGGGACGGGAAGGTTTAATAAGGCCCATAGCCTTTCTACTTCTTACGTAAGTATCTGTTTTTCTCTTTTACAGTATGGCTTCAGACTCATTTTAAAGTGGTTCCGAGATAAAAAAACTAACTATAACAAGTAACCTGTCTAGATAGTTTACACAGCACATCTAGCTGCAAACAGCTTCAACAGTATATGATTATTTCTTCCTTTGATGCAATGAGAGCAGCCATGTTCTGCTTATGATCATTACACACAGGCAAGCTGCTCTGCATCTCCATCCCTCAGCCTGTGAAAACGTCAATCGCCTCTCCTCCTCCCCTCTGCTTCTGAAATCTCTGGCTAGTAACACCTCCTCCTGCCCAGACTAAGCTCCCATAAGCCCTTGCTACATAGCTCTCAGAGTGCCTAGGAGCTGGAGGATTTGTGGGCAAGGCTTGTTTAGTTTATAGGGAATTAGGGTATTTTTTTAGAAAAAGTATTTGGCTTGAGGAATGCCCTATAAACTATATGTAAGGAACACATTTATGCAATGAGTAAAAGTTTATCTCAGATCCACTTTAAGAAGAAATTATATCTAATTACAGGTAAACGGAGCTCACAACTGTGTACAATATAACAAGTATTCTGCAGGTGTGACCAGGACCCACTGCACTGCTAGTCCTACTCTGTGCTATGAGAGCATCATCCATGGGATATCGTTAGGGCATTACGTTAATGAATTCTCATTTTGAATTTGATAAATCGCCGGCTGTCCAAGGCTTAGAAATCTGTTGCGACTTCTGGAGCTCTGATGAGTCCGGTTACTCTCTCCAGGGACGGGCGAGATTGGCGGCAACACGGCAAAACTTCGGAAATAAATGATTTTAGCGTCTGATGAGCCCCGGGAAGGGACCTGCGCGAGTCTCAGAAATAATAAATGCTGAATTATTTCCAATAAAGCATCTCTGGAGTGGAATTCTGTGCCGGAGCAAAACTTCCAGGCTGGATTCCCTCCAGCATATAAATACTTATTTACACTCGATTTGCATCTCCTAATTTCATTTACCCAGCGTAATTGTATTGTGCCGCTCTGCTATCTTAGATTGCTAAAAGGTGCGTAGCTCTGTTACCATGGTGAAGAGTTTGAGAGGAAACTTAATATCCACTTTCAATTGTCAATATTCCATCATGGGCTTAATAAAGTTTTTTTCTCTCTTTTTTAATTTGGTGATCATTCATATGCCAGATTTATTTAAAAGAAAAACACTGTGATCAGAATAATAAGCGGAATTCGTGTTCATAACAGAGCTTATAGTCATTTTAAGCGGACCTAAACTTTTATAGCTTGTCTAATGCTCCCTTCTCAACAAGTAATGAGCTAGTGTAATTTGAGCTCCCAGCTGTCTGCCTAGTTGGGAGCTAATATGTAAACACAGGAGGTTAACCCTTTCTGTGCTCCTAGGATACTAGGAAGTAACCACACTACATACGTAGTGGTGTCGGTCTCTGGAAACTTGCTTCTCAATGGGAGCAAAGGTCTTGATTCCTATGGAAAGGGGGGAGACCAGGAGCCCGATGGTGCAGTATCATTAGATACGGATGGTATACAGAATGTCTATAGAGTGGATACTCACAAAGGTAGGTTGTAGTCCTGCAACCCTGCGGGAAAGTACCGTTCCCGCTCAGTATCCTGGACCCGCTTTATAAGGGTAGTCGCTCTCCTCCTAGGGTCCTTTCAACTGGTCGATCTCATCCACAAGTGGGAAGGGGTGAGGGTTGGGCGCCTCCCCAAACAATACAGTTAGTAACCACACTACAGCATTGGAGTACGATGCTCCGCCCCCTAGCATCACACCACAATGACAAAAACTAGGTTTATATGACCCTGCCACAGAGTACGCCAATGGGGTCATAGGCATAGCACCGCCCCCCTCCTGCATGATGCTTACATGCCCCCGGCGTGCCCAGAACACACCTATCTCTCTCATTCACCCAGTGAAGTACTCCCTGCTGGATAGAAAGAGCATCACTGGGATTCCCTGCCTCCCTCCCATTTTTGCATCATTCCACGCATGCATGTGCACCACCTCTGCCAATAAAAATTCTGGGTCGGCCTTGACTTCCATTCATTTTGTTGCCGCAGAAGTCCCACACTAACCTGCTGTTGACTTTGAGGCACGTCGTCAGCAATGAATTGGAATTTTTCGGCACGACTCGGTTAGTGTACTAGATCTCCTACACTTTGTTGTTGCATTACCGTATATGCAGAAAGAGTAACGCAATGCAACAAAAAGTTCCCTAGTGTAAAAAGAGGCCTGAAGGAGCTTTATAAGGTGTAAGAAGGAAATTATTTTCTGTAAAGGTTATTATGCTGTTGCAGAGAGGAAGTTTTGAGATCAGGTCCGCTTTAAAAAGTAACTGCTGTGACAGAAATGAGAGTGGCTGTGCAGGGTAAAATATAGAAACCTGTAGCGACAGGCAGTTATTCCCAGAGGATCCTGGAGTAATTGTCCAAAAATTCACATCCAAAAGTCTTCTATTGTTTGAGTCCAACTATGGTCAGTGTAGCCGGTGTGACAGGTAAGCATATAACACTCAACATGTACCCAGAGGCAGGGGCAAACCCAGGATTTTTAAAGGGGGGATTCCTGAAAGGTCTCCCTCAGCCACACACAATGTAGTATAATAATATGGTAGGACATCATGCTGGATACACATAATGCAATTTCTCGACTAACAACGGGTTCGATCTAGAGCAGTTTGGATACAGATGATAATGAGGACAGCTGGCATTGCTAATGAAGGGAAAAGTGAACCATTCACACAGCAGGGCACAGGGCTGTGCTCATACCTGACTCTGTTACGTTGCTCAGAACTGCTCCATGCTCTGTATGCTCTGTACACACGCTGCTGCTCCATGCTCTGTACACACACTGCTGCTCCATCCTCTGTACACACACTGCTGCTCCATGCTCTGCACATACGCGGCTGCTCTATGCTCTGTACACACACTGCTGCTCCATCCTCTGTACACACACTGCTGCTCCATGCTCTGTACACACACTGCTGCTCCATGCTCAGTACACATGCTGCTGCCCCATGCTCTGTACACACGCTGCTGCTCCATGCTCTGTACACACTGCTGCTCCATGCTGTGTACACACACTGCTGCTCCATGCTGTGTACACACACTGCTGCTCCATGCTCTGTATACACACTGCTGCACCATGCTCTGTACACACCTTACTGCTCCATGCTCTGTACACACACTGCTGCTCCATGCTCTGTACACACCTTACTGCTCCATGCTTTGTACACACGCTGCTGCTCCATGCACTGTACACACGCTGCTGCTCCATGCTCTGCACACACGCTGCTGCGCCATGCTCTGTACACACGCTGCTGCTCCATGCTCTGTACACATGCTGCTGCTCCATGCTCTGTACACATGCTGCTGCTCCATGCTCTGTACACATACTGCTGCTCCATGCACTGTACACATGCTGCTGCTCCATGCTCTGTACACACACTGCTGCTCCATGCTCTGTACACACGCTGCTGCTCCATGCTCTGTACACACGCTGCTGCTCCATGCTCTGTACACACGCTGCTGCTCCATGCTCTGTACACACGTTGCTGCTCCATGCTCTGTACACATACTGCTGCTCCATGCACTGTACACACGCTGCTGCTCCATGCTCTGCACACACGCTGCTGCGCCATGCTCTGTACACACGCTGCTGCTCCATGCTCTGCACACACGCTGCTGCTCCATGCTCTGTACACACGCTGCTGCTCCATGCTCTGTACACACGCTGCTGCTCCATGCTCTGTACACACGCTGCTGCTCCATGCTCTGTACACACGCTGCTGCTCCTTGCTCTGTACACACACTGCTGCTCCATGCTCTGCACACATGCTGCTGCTACATTCAAAGTCAACTGTAGCAGGGAAAGAAAGGGGGCAGTGCTGTGAGCTGCAGGATACCTGCAGATATTCTGGTGTCTCAAGTTGTGCCTGTCCCCAGACACTGCACTGGCCGTGGTCTGAGGGGGGATTCTGGGCAGCTGTAATCCCCCCATCGTTTGCCTATGAGAGGGGCACATTACACTGGGAAAGGTAGGGGCAAGGCGGCGGGTGGCCCTAGGACAATTTCTAATAGATTTCATGATGACATCTATTGGAAATCGGTCTGCAGCGTGTGGGCAGACGAAAGATCACTCTTTCATCAGATTCTATGAGTGTTGGGTGACTAGATGGTTGATCTGGTGGCACATTGAGAGGTGAATGTCAATACGGTGGGTGCGCGCACATGCACACACTCCCCCCGCTCGTTCCTGGTGGCACTTACAGGGGATGGATTAATGAGCCAACCGAAGGCCCTGTGAATTAATCAACATGCCTCGAATCCTGAGGCATGTTGATTCATAAAACTGAAAGTACAAATGCAGTAAGAAAAAAAAAAAAAGATTGAGCACTTCCTGGTAACTACCAGGCGCCACCTAGTGGTCAAAAAGTAAAATTAAAGTATAAAAAATATATAAATGTAATATTTAATACAACCTTACAAACCCCCACCCTCCTACATAGCTACCATCTGTTTGTGAAAAGGTAAAGATTTCTCATGGGAAAGAGGGTATCAGCTACTGATTGGGATGAAGTTCAATTCTTGGTTACGGTTTCTCTTTAAATGCATAAATATTCCATTGTTTTTTTTATGTTGATCACACTACACAGTTCTTTTTAGGGTATTTCTTCTTTACTACTTCAATGTCTTCAATTTACCAGTCATATTTTCCATTATTTTGTAGATGTATGCCAAAAAGTCATACAAAATTCTGTTCTGTTGTTTAAAAAAAAACCGTGTAAACCATTTTATGGCCAGCTGACCCCAGGTTCACACTATGTTTGTTTGGTTATTAGGTTAGGGTCCATTCCATGAAGGATGACCTCGTCACAGTGGAAGGATCCATTTGCATTGTTAAGGAGGCTTGCCCAAGGTCTTCTACTGAATAGGTGTTGGCTTATTGAATAGGAACAGCTAAGATGCAAACCCAGGTCACCTGTGTCAGAGGCAGAGCCCTTATAGTGTACCTGAGATGGGGCCACACAAAAAAATTATACATACCTGGTGCTTTATTACAGCCCCCTCCGGCCTAATCGCTCCCACGTCATCCTCAGTCACCACCTCCTTCACCTGCAAATGGCCCTGATAAAATCCTCAAGTGGGGGCCAGTCGGTGCATGCGCAGTCCGGACAGGCGTGCTCCCTCATCTCACTCCCATCACTGAGAGCGTTCTGCACCTGCACAGTTGGCCCCGGACTGAAGGACTTTCCAGGGCTAATAACGAATGAACGTGGAGTCGGAGGAGGACGGCATGAGAGCAATCAGGCCGAAGGGGGCTGGTATGTATATTTTGTTTGTTTTTTTGCCATCTCAGGTTCCCTTTAACCATTACACTATTCAGCCACAGCAGCTTAACTGTTTGGGTGTGGGTGAATAAAATGTGTGGGTTTTATCTATAGTAGCATTGTTAATTTTAAAACTATAGGGAATGGAATTGGGAAAATTGTGTATTTTCACTTTTTTCTTGTATTTCCCTATAAAAACACATAGAAAATAAAGTAATAACTGAAAACAAGTATCACCCCAAAAAAGCCCAATTTGTGGCAAAAAAAAACAAAACAAAAAAGCAAGATATAGATCATTTAGGTGTGATAAGTAGTGAAAAAGTTATTGGCGAACGAATGGGAGGAGCACTACAGGGGGAAATTGCTTTTGTCCTTAAAGAGGAACTCCAGCCTAAACAAACATACTGTCATTAAGTTACATTAGTTATGTTAATTCAAATAGATAATATAATCTCTTACCCACCCTGTTTTAAAAGAATATGCAAATGTTTGATTTCATGATGGCAGCCATCTTTTTGGTTGGAAGGAGGTGACAGTGAGCATGAGACACAGTTCCAACTGTCCTGTGTCCTGAGCACCTCTCCCAGTTGCTAGGCAACATGAATAACAACATAGGAAATCCCATCATGCTCTGCACAGCATTTCTTTGATGGGTGGAGCTTAGCTAAAAATGCAGCAAAAAATGATGCTTGTAAGAAAAATAAAGTTCTGATGCTGTGAAACTGTTAAAGAAACACCAAGCCTTTTCAGTTCTGCTGAGTAGATTTTTAGTCCGGAGGTTCACTTTAAGCTGAAAACAACCCGCAGGCTGAAGTTGTTAAAGAAAACAGATATACATCTCCCCCCCTCCCCCCCCCCCCCCCAAAAAAAGAAAGAAAGTTAATTCAAAATGAAATAAGCAAAGCTATACAAAAATACTTCACTTGAATGCGGGGGTGATGTCTGGCTAGCTGTGATTGGCTGGCTTGGTGCGCTGTAGAATGTTGGTTAACATGTTGAATTAAACGGACATTGTTTTATTCCTCCCCCCCCCCCCCCCATTATTAATTAGAGGCACAATATAAAAGAGTGAAAAAAAAAAAGATTTGTGAATCTGGCAGGCAGGTACATTGTCCCATCTGGCCTCCAGGGTCAGGCCGGATCCACAGCGGCATGAAAAAGACAAAAGATGTGAGGAGAGCAGCAGATGAAAGAAACTGATGACACCATTAAACAACAAAATGATACCCAAGCAAAACAGCGCTGGCTGCTGCTCAGTCACGAGTCCAGCCTTTTCCTTTTAAAATAATCAGCCGTAGAGAGTGTGAGGAAACAAAACACTGAAAAAAAAGGGCGGCCTTTAAACAGAGCTCGATTTCCCCATTCCTGTGTCCGCAGCTAACCCAGCCGGCTAAAGAGGTATTAGCCAGGCAGGACCGCCATCCCGCTGGATGGATTTAGAGGATGAGTTCCGACCTTTATATCACGTCCACACATTAAATCCCACCCATTCAGGGGAAAGCTGGACAAATATGCAGAGGTCAAGGCAGGTGAGGCATGCTGGGAAACGGTCTCTCTCGCTGCACCACTCACAGGGAGGTGCAAACTATGTATAAAACAGCTCCCTACAAAAAAGAAAAAGCAAGGCATAATTCCAGATTTGCTGGTATACTGTATAGCATATGAATACAGTTCCACACAGTATTCATTTAACAGACAAGTATAATCTAACTTGCAAACAGCCGTTTCAGACTTGGCGTTTTGGCCTTCACCAGTGTAAGGCATGGACTGCACTTGGCGTTAAAGTGAACAAGAGACAAAGCACCATCATGTATTTTACCATATTTATCAGTGGGAACATTAGAGAGAACACCTACCATGCTCTCTGTTTCATCTTTCACTGTTCAGCCTGCTTGTAATTAGCCCTGATAAAATCCCCAACTGATCCCCAACTGAACATTAAGTCTAGCTTTGCTATAATGACTCAGCTATAATGATTCCTGAGCAGAGCCACAAGGGGGCAAGCTTGGGCTTTAAAAGACATCAGAGAACACAGACTCAGCTATTATGATTCCTGAGCAAAGCCAGACGGAATGCTCAGTCTGGGATTGTATCAGGGCTAAGCAAGCTGAACAGTGAAGAATGAAACAGAGAGCAGGGTAGGTGTTTTCTCTAATGTCCCCACTGATATATATGGTAAAATAAATGCGGGTGCTTCGCCTCTGGTACACTTTAAGATTTATCCCTCTTCCTACCAGCAAAATGAGTTAGCAAATTTCTATGACTCCAGTATTGCCTGCATGTCCATGTCTAAATACACTTTCTGTGAAGCTAAATGAACCAGATGGAAATCCATAATTTTACTTTCCTATGAGATTTTGGGGCATATACTCCTCCTGTGTGAGTCGATCTGTTGCTTAGTTCACTTGATCTCAGCATTTTCCACTTCTAAACTAACTGACACGACAAAGTTGTTTTTTTTTAGGAATAAAGAAACACTGGATAATATGAGTGAGAAAGCTGCCCTGGACTTTTTTTTAGCACATACTGGGCTTGATTCACAAAGCGGTGCTAACCTACTTAGCATGTCTAAAGTCTTTAGACGAGCTAAGCAGGGTGCTAAGTAGGTTAGCACCGGATTTCTCAATCAGATCGCGCGCTAACTTTGCGCGCGCAAAGTTTTACGCGCGCTAAGTCCCATAGGCTTTAATGGGCACTTAGCGCAGAGCGCCCTGCGTTCTGTGCAGTACGTGCGTAAAGTTTTACGCGCATAAATTTTGCGCGCGTAAAGTTTTATGCGCGAAAAGCTTGTTTAGACGTGCTAAGGGGGTTTTCACAGGCGTGCTAACAGTTAGCACCGCTTTGTGAATCAAGCCCACTGTCTGTTAGGGAGCAACAGTCACTTAGGTCATATCCGAATATAGTAAAGGTTGCTAAAAAGTGAGTGAATTAGAGTTTGTGCTGTTGCAGTCACACACATGCGTCAACAGGAAGAGTGTATCTTTAAAGAGAGTCTGAAGCGAGAATAAATTTCGCTTCAGACCTCTTAGATAGCAGGGGCAAGTGTGCCCCTGCTAAAACGCCGCTATCCCACGGCTTAACGGGGGTCCCTGATCCCCCAAATCCCCCTCGGTGCAGCGGGGGAGCGCTTCCTGGTTGGGGCAGGGCTAACCGCCGCAGCCCTGCCCCACGCGCGTCTGTCAGCGCGTATCTCCGCCTCTCCCCCGCCCCTCTCACATACCCCCCAACCGTCCCGTTTTCGTCGGGATTCTCCCGATTTGGGCCTCCCGCTATCCCGGGCCCCCCCTCTTGAATCCCGACGGCTGGCAGAGAATAGAGGCGGAAAAACTGATCGAGGCTCCAGCCGCGGTACTGAGGGATGCGGGAGCCCGGCTTCAATACTTCCTCCCTCCCTCCCTCTGTGAATGCCCCCTAATGTATGTCCGTGTGCCCCCCTCTCCTCCCCTCCCTATAGGCAGAGTGAGCGCAGCGGAGCGGGCAGTCGGGTCCTCTTACCGCTGGCTGATGCACGCGTACACTGTCTCTGGCATCAGACTTCCATGTGCTTCCTGTTTACTATGACGTCACAGGAAGCACATGGAGGTCCGATGCCAGAGACAGTGTACGCGTGCATCAGCCAGCGGTAAGAGGACCCGACTGCCCGCTCCGCTGCGCTCACTCTGCCTATAGGGAGGGGAGGAGAGGGGGGCACACGGACATACATTAGGGGGCATTCACAGAGGGAGGGAGGGAGGAAGTATTGAAGCCGGGCTCCCGCATCCCTCAGTACCGCGGCTGGAGCCTCGATCAGTTTTTCCGCCTCCATTCTCTGCCCAGGCGCCCACCCCCCCACACCTAAAAGTGGCACCCTCCTCCCCACCCACGGTGACGGGCATTCTCCCCCCTCCACTGACAACCCCCCTAATTAATCACATAAGGGGACACTGGGGGCACATTAGGAGGGAGGGAGGGAGAAGCTTAATAGCGTCCATGCGGCATCCATGCTGCATACGCATCCCCGGGCTGGTGCCTCGATCGGGTTTTATTTCCCCCCCCTCGGCCACCCTCCTCCCCCTCCCACTGGCACCCTCCCTTTCGGGAGTAATTAATTAAAAATTTTTAATAAAAAATAAATTAAAAAAAAAAAAAAAAAAAAAAAAAAATTAGTGGGCGTGACTAGGGGGTTGGGGGCGTGGCCAGGGGCGTGGCCTAAGTGTCCCGCTTTCGACACTTAAAATGTTGGGAGGTATGCTCTCAGTCTTCCTTCACTGAGAGGGGCGGGGGAGAGGCGGCGATGCGCCGCTGATAGACGCGACTGGAGGCAGGGCTGCAGCCGTTAGCCCTGCCTCCAGGAGCGACCAAGTCTGCGACCAAGTGTCACAGTGGGGGGATTGGGGGTGAAGGGACCCCCGTTTAGCGGCGCTATAGCGACAGTTTAGCAGGGACACACATACCCCTGCTAACTATGAGCTCTGAAGCGAGATTTATTCTCGCTTCAGAGTCTCTTTAAATACATCCAGATAAATGCCAAGTTTGTACTGCAGCAGATGGTTGCAGACACACAACCTCAAATTTACTACCCCTATTGAATTTCTCACTATGACCTGATAGACACAGGAGATGGGTACTAATATTTGTAACTTAAAGCAAACCTGTAAGAAAAAACAAAACAAAACCCCTCTGTGGGATACTTACCTCGAGAGGGAGAAGCCTCTGGATCCTAACGAGGCATCCCAGTCCTCCTCAGTCCCAGCAATCCAGTGCTACAACCCCCCCGAACAATGGCAAGGTAAATATTAACCTACCGCAATCCAACACAGGAGCAGTAGCGGCTCTCGGTTTGTGCTAAGGTGCCGAGCCCGATTGGATCCACTCTACTGTGCAGACACGAGTTTTTTGAGCCTGCGCAATAGAGTGGACCCAATCAGGGCTTGGCTAGTTCTGCCTTAGCCCAAAGAAGAGCTGCTACTGC
The DNA here is from genome assembly GCF_040937935.1 of Hyperolius riggenbachi. Classification (NCBI taxonomy): domain Eukaryota; kingdom Metazoa; phylum Chordata; class Amphibia; order Anura; family Hyperoliidae; genus Hyperolius; species Hyperolius riggenbachi. The sequence continues at coordinate 552,287,405 of NC_090647.1, forward strand.
GCCTGCGCTGGATTGCGGTAGGTAATTAGTGTCACTCCTGCGCAATATTTGTCAGCCTTTGTCTGGGAAGTTTCGGGGGAGCCAGCGCTGGATTTCCCCAAGCTACAAAGGACGGAGAAGTCTCATTGGGACCCTGAGGCTTCCCCCTCCCGAAGTAAGTATCTCCTAGAGGGAGATTTTTGTTCAGGGATGAGCAGAAACTACGCCAGTGCGAATTTATGCATCGTAGTTCTTAGGTGACGTTTCAAAACTGCGATTACAAATTTACGCATAGTGAAGTACCACTACGCGTAGCTTACGCCCACTATGTGTAGTTAACATGTGTATTGCGTAGTGAACTAAGAATGCGTTACTCACGTCTATTTGTTCCGCGTGCGATTGTATGCCTACAAATATACGCATTGGAAAGTGGAATGTACGCATAGAAGAGTTCCCGGTATAAGCATTTGCAGAGGAATTCATGCGTAAAATGTTCTGCATACGGGCATAAGCATCCGCATACACTACGCTTCTCATTACGCATAATTGCGTATTTTACCGTGTAGTCTACGAAATGTAGGGAGGGACGGGACGGGAACAATGCGCTTGGTGGTCACTGTAGTTTAAAGAGAACCCGAGGTGTGTTTAAAGAATGTTATCTGCATACAGAGGCTGGATCTGCCTACACAGCCCAGCCTCTGTTGCTATCCCAAACCCCACTAAGGTCCCCCTGCACTCTGCAATCCCTCATAAATCACAGCCATGCTGTGAGGCTGTGTTTACATCTGTAGTGTCGGTCTCAGCTGCTCCCCCGCCTCCTGCATAGCTCCGGTCCCTGCCCCCGTCCCTTCCCTCCAATCAGCAAGGAGGGAAAGGATGCAGGCGGGGACTGGAGTTCTGCAGGAGGCGGGGAGAGCAGCAGACTGACACTATAGAGATAAACACAGCCAGCTCTGATAAGCTGTTTGTCAGCAGCGTGGCTGTGATGTATGGAGGGATTGCAGAGTGCAGGGGGACCTTAGGGGGGTTTGGGATAGCAACAGAGGCTGGGCTGTATAGGCAGATCCAGCCTCTGTATGCAGATAATATCCTTCAAACCCACCTCGGGTTCTCTTTAAGGATCTCCAACATCCATTATCTTTTTATCTATTATTAAACAGAAAAAAAAGTAAATACATAAATCCCCCAAAAAACATTATTTATTAGCTTTAACTAAATAAAAAATAAATATTGAAATAAAAAAATTAAAACTTATCTCCAAAACCTACTATGTTTATATATACTATTAAATTAAAACATAAAAATAAAGTAAATAAATAAAAAATCAAATCCTGAACACCCATATTGTTTTTAGCTTGAATTAAATAACAAATAAAATAAAAATATATTGAAGAAAAAAAATCTAATCTCCAACACCAACATGATTTTATCATTTTTTTTTTATCTATTATTAAATAAAAACATAAAGTAAATAGATAAAAACTCAAATTCCCACCACCCATAAGGTTTTTAACTGTAATGAAATTAAAAAAAGTAAAATAAAATACTGAAATAAAAAAAAATGTAATATCCAACACCCATTATGTTTTTATCTTTTTTTTTTTATAAATATAAAGTAAATACATACATAAAAAAAATTAATCCCCTACACCAATTAAGTTTTTATTGTTGACCCATATACTCCATTGCCTGTCCTCTGTATCGCCCCATTTGCTTTTCCCTGTGTTTCCCGTTTCCTTTTCCCAGAACCATATATTCACTCGCATATAAGCCGACCCCCCAACATTTACCACAGAAATCAGGAAAAAATGACTGACTCGCATATAGGCCGAGGGTAGGAAATGAAGAGGCTCCTGGGTTTCAATAATTTAAGTAAATGCAACAACCACCTCTATGTAAAATACAATAATCAGTATGAAGTATGAAAGAGGCAGCACCATGCCTCCAATAATCATACTACTACATGCTACTACTGCTAGCCACAGGAAATGTGTATAATACTCCTGTGTGGACAGGAGGCACACTCTGTTGGGGAGCTCAATCAGTGATCTGCATAGACATGAATGAGTGGGGGAAGCGAAGAAGAAAAGAAGAGCGTTCCTCTCAGATCCTACGCTCTCCCATGGCGGCCTGATCGTACAGGGTGGACATCCGATCCTCTCCAGCACATGCTGCAAATGCCCCATCACTGCTCCGCTCCTTCTCTGCTGTCCGGTCACTCTGGGGGCACAGAAAAAGGTAAGACCGGACACAGAGATGACAAGTGTCAGTTGGTGACTCGCATATAAGCCAAAGGGGGACTTTTGAGCACATTTTTTGTGCTAAAAAAATGGCTTATATGCGAGTATATACAGTATTTTCTATTTCCTGTTCCCAGTATTTCCCTTTTTCTTTCTGTATTTCCCATTTCCTTTTCCCAGTGTTTCCTAGGTCGTTTTCCCAGGATTTCCTATTTCCTATTACCATTATTTCCTATTTCCTTTTCCCAGTATTTCCTATTTCTTGTTACCAGTATTTCCTATTTCCTTTTCCCAGTATTTCCTATTTCCTGTTACCAGTATTTCCCCATCTCCTTTTTCCAGTACTCCCCATTTCCTTGTATTCCTAGTATTTCCTCTTTCCTTTTCCCAGTATTTCCTAGTTCGTTTTCCCAGTTTTTCCCCATTTTCTTTTTTTATTTCCAATTTCCTTTTTCCAGTATTTCCTATTTCCTGTTACCAGTATTTCCTATTTCCTTTTCCCAGTATTTCCTACTTCCTGTTACCAGTATTTCCTATTTCCTTTTCCCAGTATTTCCTATTTCCTGTTACCAGTATTTTCCCAGTTTTTCCCCATTTTCTTTTTTTATTTCCAATTTCCTTTTTTCCAGTATTTCCTACTTCCTTTCCACAGTATTTCCTAGTCCCTTTTCTCAGTATTTCCTACTCCCTGTTTCCAGTATTTCCCTTTTCCTTTCTGTATTTCCCATTTCCTTTTCCCAGCATTTCCTATTTCCTGTTACCAGAATTTCCTATTTCCTTTTCTCAGTATTCCCCATTTCCTTTTTCCAGTATTTCCTATTTTCTGTTACCAGTATTTCACCACCTCCTTTTTCCAGTATTTCCTCTTCCATTTTCCCAGTATTTAATATTTCTCTTTCTCAGCATTTTCTCATTCCCTGTTCCCAGTATGTGAGATTTCCTGTTACCAGTTTTTCCCCATTTCCTTTTTCCAGCATTCCCCATTTCCTTGTCCTAGTATTTCCTGTTTCCTTTTCCCAGTATTTCCTAGTTCCTGTTCCCAGTATTTCCCCATTTTCTTTTCTTATTTCCCATTTCCTTTTCCCCCGTATTTTCTACTTCCTTTTTGCCAGTATTTCCTACTTCATTTTCCCATTATGTCCTAGTCCCTTTTTTCAGTATATCCTACTTCCTGTTCCTATTATTTCCTATTTCTTTCTCTCAGTATTTCCTCTTCCCTTTTCCCAGTATTTAATATTTCCCTTTCTCAGCATTTTCTCTTTCCCTGTTCCCAGTTTTTTCCCATTTCCTTTTCCCAGCATTCCTCATTTTCTTTTCCCAGTATTTCCTCTTTCCTTTTCCTAGCATTTCCCAGTTCCTGTCCAATACAACTTCTTATCTGAGCAGTGCCCTGAACATGAAAAAATAATAATAGGAGTACTGATAGTACGTCTACAGCCACAAATATTAATTATCAAATATTTTCTGGTCTGAGTTTCTTTCCTCTCTCATCTAGATTGCATTTTTAATGTCTGTCCAGAGATCAGCTTTAATAACATCACACATTTAGCGAATTACCATCCATTCCAAACATTAATAATAATTCACCTCCAGGTTAGTAAAACTGTGCCGTCACTTTTTGCCTTTGTTTGTGTTTGGTAATTACGGAACATTCTGTAATTAAAATACGTACAGCACAATTTCTCTTGTGTTTTTTTCCCTCTTTCTCACATAAATGAGGTGCCTCTGGGACAAAGCCGCGGATTTGTTTGTATCCAGAGAGTCTAACGGCCCCGATCATTACGCTTTCAGCTGATTCCACACATCTCATTTCCAAAATCCATCTCCAGTTTGGATTATATTTAGGCGGCTCTGATGAGAAATTTTCTCCAGACGTGAAATGAAAACGGTTTAATCCTCCATTTCGTTGGCCAAGCTGTCCGTGCTTCCAGTAGCCTGCGGCTTTAGAGAGACAAAGAAAACAGAGAGTTTTCAGAGGCACACATGCTTAGAGATGGTCAAATGAGATGACTAATAATTATAACTTGCATGCAAATCTAATTAAATGCAAATTATAGGCAACTTAAAATTGGGCCAATCAGAATCTTCTGCAAATGCATTCTGTTGGCTAAGCTGCAAACAACTAAGCCTGTTAACACAAACTGGATTTATACACGGGTCCAGTCTGTGGCTCTATCCCACAAACACGGCATACACGCACATCCTGTCAATCAGCAGCAGGTGCATGCTCTCGCACGCACGCACGCTGCCCATTCATGGCAGGACTTACTCTGAAGAGATTGGTAAATGGGAACATGTGTTCCCAAAGCCAATCAAAGAGCATGGGAATGAATAAGCATGGGGCCTGGGAATTAATAAGCATGGCTCCAATCAGGAGCCATGTTTATTCTACAAAACAAAAGTAAAAGTAGATTTAATTGGAAAACCACTGAACAAATATGGTTTGCTTGGAAGGGTTGCCAAGAGAAAGTCTTCACTCATTAAAAAGTACATGGAAGCAGGGCTTGCAACGTTCCATAACACAGGGCCCAGATCTTGGTCCGAAGTGGTTAATGTTATAGGAACCAGCTAAAGACCCCACATTTTACCATGTCCTGATCAGAGTTGGGCTTTCGGTTTGAAGGAGGAAGCACGATAGTGAGTCATGGAACGTGGACAGCAGTTCGCCTATGATGCGGAATGGAGCACAGACGATCCCGAAGGCTTCTGGGTAAGTTAACCCCCTGTATCCTGTGGTCACACTTGTTTAATCAGTGGGTCATTAGAATCTCAGCTTGCTACTCGGAATTGCTTGAAAGCCCATCTCTGGTCCTGATATGCAAAGATTAGAATTGAAAGAGTGTGTATTTTTTTCACCTCGTGGATATTTATGGCAATTTTGAAACTACATTTTTTTTTTTTTACGTTCTGCACATTGACATCTTGCCTTCATGGTCCTTTTTGATTCGCCAGACCACATAGGAAAAGCCCCATTACTTTTCCATTTCTTCCTCACGTCTGTTTTTGTCTAAAGCCGTCGAAAGAAAAACTCTCGGTTGGAACCTTTCGGCACCTGATGTCCTCCTCAGACCGGTGAATTCCTGACACATGGTGACAAGCCAGCCTTTACTTATGAACTTTCTCGGCATCCTTCAAGAAGCGGTTACCAAACGTCAAACACCCCGAACTGTGTCCCCATTTCACTGCATTATTACCTGAACTTAATTAGTGTGAGGATTTTATTTAAATCTCCAGGTCCGTATTAAACCCCGTGAAATGAGTCAGAGGTTTCAGCAGTGGCGCCTTGACTTGACGGATCTGTGGCAGGTCCCTTGCGAGATTTTAAATTAACCTCAGGCTTCCCCCAGGGCAAGAGGGAGACTGACACACATCAGTCACACAACGCGGCGGATCTCTGGCAAGGGCTGGCACTCCTCGGCGCTGAGATGAAGATGAGGCGTTCACGTGTCGCCGGGCTAAGAGTGTCTCCTCGGGATGAGAAGTTTCTGAGCGTGTCAAAACACAGCAAACATTTCCCAAGGTTATAGAAACTCCATTTCTGTTGAGGTGGAGAAAAAAATTCCAATTCCCTTAATCCCCAGGAGGTCATCTCAACACATAGCAATTATTGTAGGAAATTATTTTGCGGAGTGTTACCTGCATCTCAAGGTAAACAGCAGAGGTAGCCAAAAAATACAGGTTCAAATAATAAGCGGTAACCTTACAGAAGGGGCCACATAAGGTCTACCAGCAATTTTAAAGGGAACCTGAGGTGAGTGGGATATGGAGGCTGCCATATTTATTTTCTTTTAAATAACACCAGTTGCCTGGCAGCCCTACTGGTGTATTTGGCTGCAGTAGTGTCTGAATCATACACCTGAAACAAGCATGCAGCTAATCTTGTCAGATGTGACAATAATGTCAGACACACCTGAACTGCTAGATGCTTGTTCAGGGGCTATGGCTGAAAGTATTAGAGGGAGAGGATCAGCAGGATAGCCAGGCAACTGGTATTGCTTAAAGAGAACCGGAGGCGGGGGTTCTCACAACGAAATCCCCATACAGAGGCTGGGTCTGTCTATAGAGCCCAGCCTCTGTTGCTATTTAGATCGCCCCTAAATCTCCCCTGCGCTCAGGGAGACCCCATAAATCACAGCCGCGCTGTGTTTACCTTTGTAACGTCAGTCTCCGCTGTCCCCCGGCCTCCTGCAGAGCTCCGGTCCCCGCCCACGTCCCTTCCCTCCAATCAGCAGGGAGGGAAAGGACGCGGGCGGGGACCGAGCGATGCAGGAGGCGGGGGAGAGCGGAGACTGATGTTACAAAGGAAAACACAGCCCGCTCTGACAAGCTGCGTGTCAGAGACTCTGTAACAAAATGTTGAGCCTTATTTCTTCTATCCTATAAGTTCCTATAGCTGCTCTGTTTTACTGCAGCCTTTCCTAGTTTCACAGTGGCTGTGTTATCTCTGTTATATGATCTAATCTTCTCTCCTCTGTCGGCTCTGCCGGGCTCAAGCAGTCAGCCTGGAATGTGCTGTGCTGCTTGCGATTGGATAGAAGCTATACACACCCTCTCCAGGCCCCCTGCACACTCTGTATGACTCACACACTGAGCTACTCTCAGCCTATCACTTGCTATGTCTTTTGTTTGTAAACACTGCATAAAACTGGCAATTACAAGCCAGGATCGCAGCAGGGAGTGGCAGAAACAGCACAGAGGGGCCCAGGAGAACATAATGATTAGAATAGTATGCTTTTTATGGTAAAAATTTTACAGTACAGATTCTTTAAATATGTTTTCTGATGTATTTCCGCTTCCTGTTGACTTCCTAGTGATTTGCATAAAATGCAATAGAAAACGCATGGAAAACACATTCAAAACGCATATGCCTTTTGTATATGAGAACCGCAACCGTGTTAAAACGCACGCAAAACGCAAGAAAAATGCATGTGCGGAAAAAAAGTGCAAAACGCACAAAAAAAATGCACTACAAACGCAAAAACGCACATGACAGAAAACGCAACCTTTCACTCACTGACAAGTGTGCACTCAGCCAAAGAAAGCTGGTAAGGTGCTTATTAATGCATATGTTGTTAATTCTATTCACCCAAGAATCCCATATAACATCAGGCAACCACTTGCCACTAGGGGGCAGTGTGAGACAATAACAGAGGACTTCTCTTTTCAGCTTCGATATTTTCTGCTAGTAGAGAGACATCAAAGCATTCCAAAAAATTTACAGCACGAGTTCTGCAAACTGAGGTCAAAAGCAGAGCACTTATCTCACACGAGGTAACTCTGCTGCTAATGAGTTAACAGAGTATCCGTTGGGTATATATAAACGCATTGTGGGGTATTGTTTTCTATTAAACATCTCATCTATGACCAGTCCTCTCTTGTTACTGTAGTAGGTTATTGACTTGAAAACACACCAGTCACTCTATTCTGTGAAGTTGTATCAATACATTTTCTAGCCTTTAGGGTCAGTTCTATATGTGACCTCATTCCATATACATTGTTGTATTTGATTGGACATGAGGCTTTTCTTGTATATATTGTTCACATTCTGTGACTTCAAATGACTTTGATGTATGAGTGTTTACTGTTTAGTGCTCTATTTTACAGAGAGAAACAACAACCTCATACGTTTGAATTGCTTGCAGTTGTAGTATTTTCATACACATTTTAAATAAATAAGGAGTTTAAAAAATAAATAAATGGGAGGTGATTTTGCATAGTAGTAATTTTGCAGCGAAATTTGCTATTTCCATGCAAAATCCACAATGCAAAATCCACAAACTACTAAGAATTGTTTAGGCAAGTACAGGAAATTGAGACATTATTATGATCAGCACAAACAAAGGGCCTTAGCAATATTGTACTGTGTCGGCGCGCTGATGTCATCGGACGTCCTCCGGGCTGTACTGCGCAGGCTCAGAACTACTGAGCCTGCGCAGTACAGCCCGGAGAACGTCCGATGACGTCAGCGCGCCGGCGTGGAACGCACAATGGAGCGCAGAAGAAGCCCGACCTGGCCGCCGGCCTGGCCAGGTCGGGTCGGCCACCGGAGACCACCGGGAACCTGCGGAGCGGCGCCGAGGGCACCTCCTGCCTGCCACGGGCTGGAGGAAGCCCCAGGTAAGCGGATAAGAATTTTTTTTTTCATAGTCCCTGAACCTTCCCTTTAAACATATGTCAAGTATGTAAATATTCAATTGAAACACAAAGTAATACTATAGTTACTCATGATCACTAGTCGGCATTCGTGATTAAAAACTGGCTGACTTAGGTTTCGATTTAAAGGAAATAGTAAATGAAAATTACTTCCCCTTATTGGAAAGGATAAAACAGGATCTGGTGGCTTGGGATCGACCAAGCTTCTCCTGGTTTGGTAGAATATCTATCATTAAGATGAATGTTCTCCCCCGCTTCCTTTATTTGTTTCAGGCACTGCCAGTCCCAATACCCCCTCTCTTCTTTCGCCAACTGAGAAGTATTATCGGTCGATTTATAGAAGGAGGTCGGAAAACACGAGTGAGTTATAGGTTACAGACAAGGGAGAAGGAGAAGGGAGGTCTTGCGGTCCCGGATTTTAAAAAATATGCTGAGGCCTCGGTGCTGGTCCGAATAGTAGATTGGAACAGGAATTGTGAAGAAAAGAGGTGGGTATCGGTTGAGGAGGAGATGATAGGGAGCTCAATAGGTAACCTCCCCTGGATACAGGAGAAAAGTGGGATAGAGGTAAGAAAAGAGGGGACTGAATTGGTGAGACATACATTGAAAATATTCGAGAAGTGGAGGAAGAATGTAGGAGTCTCGCCTTGGCCGACCCCCATGATTCCCATTTTCGGGAATATTAAATTCCCAGCGGGAATGGACCTTGCTAAATATTCACACTGGAAGAGGGGACAGGGACTAAAAGTTGCAGACATATTAGATGGTGCAGAATGGATCCCGATGCAGGAATTGTTGGATGTAGGGGAGGGGGGATATATGGAAGAATGGAAGTATGCCCAGATAAAATCCTTTGTCAGAAGTCAGGGGACCAAAGAGGCACTAGGCAGAGACTTAACTCCATTTGAGGAAATATGTAGAGGGAAGGGGCAAAATAAGGGAATACTATCAAAGGTATATATAAGATTCTTAATGGAAGTGAGGACCATACAAGAAGCCTGAGGGAGAAGTGGGAAAGAGATCTGGGGAAAGTATTCACAGAGGAACAGTGGAAAAAAGTATTGGTGTTCGCCAGTAAATCAGCTATGCCCACAAGAGGTCAGGAAGCAGGATACAAGATATTTGCAAGGTGGTATTATACGCCGGATAGATTGGGTAAGATGTTCCCAGGTACCTCATCATTGTGTTGGAGATGTGGGAAGGAGAGGGGAGATATTATCCACATTTTTTGGGGATGTAAAGAACTGGTGGGGTATTGGTCAGAAGTTAGGGGTATAATAAAGCAGATAACTGGGGTAGAGACATGGAAGGACCCGGCATTTTTCCTGTTACATAGTAATGGATGGTCAGTTAAAAAATATAAAAATTCCTTGCTGAAACCCTTGGTTAATGCCTCAAGAATATTGGTAGCGAGACACTGGAAATCTACTCAGAGTCCAACAATCCAAGAATGGTTAAAAGAAGTGGTAGAGACGCAGAGAATGGAGGAATTAACAAGCTTTATTAAGGGCGAAGGGGTTGTACATGAGAAGAAATGGTCCCAGTGGGAGGCGTTTAGGAGGGAAAGGGATTATGAGGATAGGTGAGGGAAGGGTAGGGGAGGGGGACCCCGTTGGGGGTTCAGTGATATGAAGAAGGTGAGGGCTAGAGTGAAGGAGAGAGGAAGGAAGAAAAGGGAAAAAGGAAGGAGAAGAAGGGGGAAGAAAAAAAAAATGAAGAGGACCAGTACGGGATGAAAAAAGGAGTGGATACGAAAGAAGGATGAGAGCCTGAGAGTCTGATGAGAGTGTGATATGTATGAGGGTAAGGTATGAGTGTCAGTGTTGTAAGGATGATATATTTAGGAAAATAAGACATGGAGGTGTGGTTTTTGTTTCTTTGTCTCCCCCCTTCCTTTCCTCTGTTTTTAAGGGGGGGGGGGGGCGGAGTATGGATATGGGGGGAAAAAGCTAATAAGAAATGTTGTTGATTTGTTGAACATTTTATAAGCAAACTTTGTATGAATTTTGTATAATGGAAATGACATAAATAAAGATTAAAAAAATAAAAATAAAAAAAATAAAAAAAAAAATAAAAAAACTGGCTGACTTTAGCAGGTAATAGCAAAGCCCCCTTACATGCCAGAAACATCAAATTTGCCAGATATGTTAAGAAGAACAGTGGGAACAAGAGGAAAAAAAGATTTTATAGTTTTTGAGAAAATCGATTTTAAATTTTTAAAGGAAAAAAGTATACATTTATATGCGATAAATGACAGTTATTGTATTCACCGCATTTAAATGTATAATTTTTTCCTTTGAAAATTTAAAATCGATTTTTTCAAAAACTATAAGGTCTTTTAAAAAAAAAAAAAAAATGTCCTCTTGTTCCCACTGTTCTTCTTAACATATCTGGCAAATTTGGTGTTCCTATTATGTATGGGTGCTTTGCTATTAACCATTAAAGTCAGAGGGTTTTTAATCATGAATACCGATTCATGATTCGTAATTACATGCGGTTATTCGACTCAAAACCGCACTCAAGTCAGATATCTCTTTCTACTCGTCTACTCAATTTGTAATTGGGCGGAGTTGAATTCGTGATCACTCGAATTCGTGATTGGAGGTATCCAAGCACCACTGCTGCTGGATTTTTTCTGCAGGAGAGGTAAGACCAACACTTCCTCTCCTTTTTACACTGTTTTAGGTGTTTTATCATATTGGGTGCCTCTATCTATATCAAAGTGCTCACTCACACTAACCCAAACTAACAAGCACTGCTATTGTACACACCTGAAGAAGCTGGTAAGGTCCCGAGAAACGCTTTGTCCATTGCAGTGCTTAATAAAACTTATACATCCAGTTAATGCTGTTTTTTTTTTGTACAGGTGAGGTAAGACCTACACTTCCTCTCCCTTTTAAACTATTTTAGGTGTTTTATCATATCGGGCGCCTCTATCTGTACTGAAGCACTCACTTGTATTAGCCCAAACTCACAGGCACTGATGTTGGATAAACCTGAAGAAGTGGGCGAGCTCCTAAGAAATGCGTTGTCCATTTAAGTGCTTAATAAAACTTACACATCCAACATCTATTTTTTAAACTGTTTTAAGTTTTTTATCATATTGGGCACCTCCAAAATTGTTTTTATAACCTTTATAAATACACTGCACTCAAGGCCAATGAGATATTAATAATTTCAGCTTGCATGCAAAATTAAGTGCAAATTGTATTCAGTCTGGAACTGAGCCAATCAAAATTGACAGGTAGTGTCTTTGACTTGGCCCTGTCTCAAACTGCTTACAATGTGCATGCAATTTTCATGTAAATCAGTGGATGAGCATTTTAATGACCTTCTCTAGCTCCTGTGTAACGATTGGTGTCAGCACACAGAGATCTCTGATTATTGATCTGCAGTATCACCAATAATACAGATGCTATACCTGATTATGTGGTGATCTGCAGAATCACCAATACTACTAGTAAAGCCTGACACTGAACAAGCAATGCGAGATAATGTTTGGTGTAACAGTAATACAGATGAGAGGTTCACCCGAGGAGCGGGCGACCCCGAGAGTGCTGCAGGCCGTGCCCGCCTTATGGGCGGATGAGACGGACCGTGCTGTAGCCAAGGGGTATATATGTACCACAACAATGAGAAGGAATACAATAGTGCTGTACAACTGATCACCTGTGGAGCAAGTGATTCAGACTGTACTGCAACCGGGTAGTGTTTGGTGCACAGTACAAGGAAGGGCAATCAGAATAATGCAGGACTAAGGATCCCCTGAGGAACAGGTGGAACAGACTGTAATGCAGCCTAGGAGCAAGTGATACAGACAGTACTGCAGCCTAGGGGCGAGTGACACAGACAGTACTGCAGCCTAGGAGCGAATGATACAGACAGTACTGCAGCCTAGGAGCAAGTGACACAGACAGTACTGCAGCCTAGGAGCAAGTAACACAGACAGTACTGCAGCCTGTGGATAGCAAAGTGATGGGTATCACAGACTAAACAGCAGCATTCTACACCTGAGAGGTGGGTGTAGAAAACTAGATTCCCTCACCAGTGGCAGAGCCCATTGATGCGGGTGCGAGGTCAGACAGGCAGAGTTAGCAACAAGCGGACAGATACAGTACAGAAGCGGAAGACTGATTCAACGTCAGGGACAGGCAGGGTCGGCAACGTGAATCAGATAGGCTGAGGTACAGAATCGACAAACGGAAGAATAGTCAGAGCAAGCAGAAGGTCATAACAAATAGACAATGCACTAGTACTTTAAAGCTATCAACAGAATCTAGCTAAGTGTGGATCCCCGGCTCCGGACGGTTCTAGCACACTTTGGGATCTGACTGGGGTCTGAGCGCTAACACAATATAGCTTTTGCAACAGCAGACGCGGAGCTACTGACAGGCCTGCTCTATATATACTCAACATGCTCCACAGCGCCGCCCCAGTCACTCAGCCAATCCGGATGCTAGCTGGAGTCAGCTGACCGCGTGATCAGCTGACTCCCCTCTTAGCTGCATAAAGGTCCTGTCGCTCTGCTCGCGCGCGCGTAGCTCTTAGCCTGTGAGCAATGGAAGGCATGACCTGAGCATGTAAGAGGCCGCAGGCTGACACGCGGAGATAGCCGCCATGCCGCTTGACTCAGCGGCGGCATCTCTGCTATTCCTTACACCCTGAATGGTAGACAGAAGTAATGTATATATTTAGGCAGTGGAAGCACTTGGTAAATGGGACTGAGGGCCAGGAATATAAGCTGATGTGTTTATCCCACGCCAGTCTCCATCCACAGAGTCATCCATCTCACCGCAGAAAGTGACACTTTAAATGAGAACGTTTCTCTTTAGACAGACGCCGCTCTATACAGAATTCCTCCAGAATGGCTGCATCAGCATGCTTATAAATAGAACTCTTACCAATCTGTGTGCAGTCTATAGAGCATGATGACAGATGTCTGTATTTACATGTATGACAAACACCCCGAGCAAGATTGTAACTGTAATTACACATCATGTGACTCCCGCCCCATGTAAATGCCCCCTTCCCATTTCCCATGGTGACTCCCAAGCCTCGGGGCTAGGACCCCCTTAACCCCATGGCGGTAGCCCCGAGTCAGGCTCTTGACTCGGGGTAGCCACCGGGAGGTATATGCAGAGCCTTAAAGAGAAACCGTGACCAAGATTGAACTTCATCGCAATCAGTAGCTGATACCCCCTTTCCCTTGAGAAATCTATTCCTTTTCACAAACGGATCATTAGGGGGCTCTGTATGGCTGATATTGTGGTGAAGCCCCTCCCACAGTGTGATGTCAGGACCATGGTCCTGACAGTTTCCTGTTTGTGAACCTCATTGCATTGTGGGAAGTAACAGCTGTTTACAGCTGGGTCCAGCTGCCAAAAAAAACAAGCAACATCTCCTTCCACTGACATCACCTGCCAGCAGTAAAAATGTCACCATGTGATAAATGTCAGAATTTAAATCAGGGAGAGGAAAGATTGTACTGTACAATGGGAACACACTGACTAAACCATTTATACATAATTATTGTAAAAATGAAGCACTTCTTTTATTACATTATTTTCACTGGAGTTCCTGTTTAAGCACAGCGGGCATTTCAAATCACCTCTCCCAGGATCCAGATGCTGGCAGCCACTTCTCCTTCCTGTCCTTAAAAGACTCTGGATTCCTACAGTCTCGCTTATTCCACCCTGCACCAGACCGACCAAAACTCCCTGTGAGCATTCCACTTCCACAAGCCTGGCACTGAGGAGCAAATGGAGGACTCCTGCTGGTTTCTGGATTAACAAAGCCCTGCACCTGTAGGTGCCTGCAGAGATTAGTGTATGTAGAGATTACTGTAGCTATGGTTTTCAGCGACAAAGACAATTTTTGCTCCCCCCAGACAAAATGAGCGTGTACACGCATCAGAATACGGGCGTGGTCATGGGTGTAGACAGATGGACAAATGCTGTTTAGATAGCCGCATGTGCCCCCTTCCCCCATAGATAGACAGATGTGTCCCCTTTAGATAGCCAAATGTGCCCTTCCTCCAGTTTATATAGCCAGATATACCCTCTTTTTCTGCTTCTGTAACGTTTCTGCACTCCTCTGCAGAGGCAGGGAGAGAAGCAGGGGCACTTCGGGCAGCCAGCAAGCTGCCTCTCACGTGTGTGGGGGTGCAGCAGCTGTGCTGAGCGCCCTCAAAGTGCTGCACCTGGGGACATATGTCCCCCCCGGTGTAGTTGGGCAGTGTAGTTTAGGTAGAGACAGCTGGGGGGGGGGGGGGGGGAATCACAAGACACCTCTACACCATGGATACACCAGGTTTACAGGTTTAGTATTTTTGTCCTCCAAACCTGGGTGCGTCTTATAGTCCGGAGTGTCTTATGGTCCGAAAAATACGGTAATTATCATGTATATGCACATCAGGGGCAAAAAAAGCTTGCTAGATGAGCTTTTTGTCCCTACGCTTGAGCAAAGGACTAGGGTACATGATCTGAGCTAGAGTTGTCGCGAACCTCCGATTTTGGTTCTCGAACTCGAACACGTGAAAAAAGTTTGCGAACATGCAAACTTTTCGAACCGCCATAGACTTCAATGGGCAGGCGAACTTTCAAAACTACAAACACTAATGGTGGCCACTGAAGTGATGGAAAAGATGTTTCAAGGGGTCTAACACCTGAAGGGGGGCATGGCGGAGTGGGATACACACCCAAAGTCCCGGGGAAAAATCTGGATTTGACGCACAGCAGGGTTTAAGGGCAGAAATCACATTTTATTGCTAAATTGGAGGCCTAAATTGGAAGCACTGAAGTGCTTTAAAACATCTTGCAAGTGTATACATCAATCAGGTAGTGTAATTAGTGTACTGCTTAACACTGACAGACTAAACTCACTGTGTAACACACCGCAAACAGCTGTTTGTGTAGTGACGGCCGTGCTGGACTGGTGCGCACCATGGCGAGAGTGCAGGTGAGGGCGGTTTTCAAGCCCATATGGTCGCCGGGCTGAGGTAGCTTCATGACAGAACAACAGTGACTGAGTGTCCAGCTGATCAAATGTGGTCTGTCCACAATGAAGCAACGACCTTATTATCTATCTTCTTGGGTCAGGTGTGCCCCTCAACCCCAACACACTCATTTAGCCAATCATTGCTTCATTGTGATATGCAAGACCCTTCACCACAGCAAGGTAATGATCACGAAGGGGAATTGACACATGTACATGCCTTTTGTTTTGTTGTTGCAGCCGCAGTGCAGCCATAAAAACTAGGCAGGCATGTACACGCACCAGAAAAGTTATATTAAAAATTCGGGAATCCACCTGGAGTCCTGGACCCTGTTGGTGGTGGCAGTCAAGCGGCCTGCAGGCAGAGATGCTGTGTGGGGACCAACTTAGTCTTCGGGCAGGCCTGACCGTGCTTTTGCAGACCAGGCATCCATGGTCAGATGGACCCTTGACCCAACGCTGTGTGCCAGAGATGACACCACTTGCCTTTCAACATCACGGTACAATTTGGGTATCGCCTTTTTTGAGAAATAATTGCGTGATTGTATCTTACATTGTGGTGTGTGGCTTTGCTTTTGTGTGCTGCTTTTCCTCAGGTGGTCATCCCATTGCAGTTTGTGCTTTTTCATCATGTGCCTTCGTAAGGTAGTTGTCCCTACGCGGGTCTTGGTCTTTCCACGGCTCAATTTTCGGTGGCATAGAGTACAGATGGCATTGCTCTCACCTGAGGCAGACACACACAAAAATGTCCACACCGCTGAGCCCTGGGATGATGGCACTTTGGTGATGGCTGCCAACGTAGTGTTAAGTGGAGTGCCAGAATTAGAGCAGGAGGAGGAAGATATGTCACGCTTCCGTGCGGAAGCTGAGGAAGATGAGGTGTTCTGTGTTAAATAGTCAACTACGTCCTGACAATATTGGGGGTTGATGGCACGTGCCTTCTTCTGAACACTGTACTTTGGTCGACAAGGGCCGCACAAAATCACGACAGCGCAGCCTTGAACAGACCTTCCGGGTGGTTGCTTCTGGCTCTTCCTCTTGTTTTGTCCATATTGGGGGGGATGAAGTGAAAGGTATGCAATGTCTTGACTAATACCATGTGCGGTTACACAGGTGCAGTGAAAAGGTTGCAATGACTGCTGGTACAACAATGTGCGGTTACACAGGTGCTGTGAACAGGTATGCAGTGACTGGTATATAAAACTGCGAGCTGTTACACAGGTGCTGTGAACATAAACAGGTATGTATGCATGGTCGGACTGGTATTACAAATGTGCAGCTGTCACACACACGGGTGCAGTGAACAGTTATGCAGTGACTGCAGGTATATAACACTGCATGCTGTCACGCAGGTGCAGTGAACATGAACAGGTATGCACGGTTGGACTGGTATTACAAATGTGCAGCTGTCACACACACAGGTGCAGTGAACAGTTATGCAGTGACTGCAGGTATATAACACTGCATGCTGTCACGCATGTGCAGTGAACATGAACAGGTATGCACGGTCAGACTGGTATTATAAATGTGCAGCTGTCACACAGGTGCAGTGAAAAGGTAGGCACTGAATGTGCTGGGCCTTGCACAGTATAGCAATTAGCAAGGGCCAGCTGCGACACACAGGGCTGTATAATTCAGTGTCAGTAGCGCACACACACACACACACACACACAAACACACACACACACACACACACACACACACACACACACACACACACACACACACACACACACACACACACAAAACTTCTCAAGAACATTAGCTCTGAAAAGAGCTCTTTTTGTGGTGCTTTTCAACAACAAATATCAGCTAGGAGCAAGCTACAAGAGCCTAACTAAGTTTTCCCTATCTCTGCAGCAGGTTTCTCTCCCTTCTTTCACTGCTGCAGCAACACCAAGGGCTTGATTCACAAAAGAGTGCTAACTGTTAGCACGGGCGTTTTTCGGGCAAATTTTCGCGTTCGCGTACAATTAAACATTTTCGCGCAAAATTGTTATCGTTTTCGCATGCAAACGCAAATGTTTGCGTGCAATCGTTACCATTTTGCACGAAAATTCGCGTTTTTGCACGCAAAAACGATATTGATTTTGCCCCAAAACATTTAATTGCTCGCGAAAAAAACGCCCGTGCTAACAGTTAGCACTCTTTTGTGAATCAAGCCCCAAGTGAGATAATGGCCGACGTGTGTGGGGGGGGGGGGCTCCAGGAGGGAGTGTAGCCTGATTAGCTGTCATGTGTCTGCTGACTGTGATGTTGTGTTGTGTTACACAATGACAATAAAGTGAATTGAGATGTAGAGGGTCAAAGTTTAGCCCAATGATGTAGTATACGGGTGGGTCAAACTCGCCATAAAGTTTGCGTTTCGACGCAAATGCGAACCACTGATGTTCACGCGATGGAGGAAAACAGTTTTTGCAATCTATTTAGGAAAGAGTTCTTTACAGTGGTTAAAATGTGGAATATATTACAACAGGAACGAGTTATGACAAATTCCATATCTGTGTTTTAAGTTGACTGAACAGCATTTTTAGCCCCCAAGGCACCTCAGTAGGACATTAAAAATGCATACAAACAAAGTGGCTCGTTATAAAATAATTTCCATTATTTGTCTTCTTTTTACATTTAAATGTTTGTAAGAAGCTTTTATTTCCCTACTTCCGTGGCCTGCTGTCTTCAGAAAGAGCAGGCAGATAAGGACTGCTGTAAAAAGCCGTAGCAATGAGCAAACAAAAGCTTTCATCAGGGGGAGGAGGGCACTGCACTTCAAGCAGTTTAGAGAAGTCACACTTGATTACATTCACACCTTATCTGGATAAATAAACGCAGAGTTGCTGTTAGGTATAGGGTTTCAGAGGAAAAAAAACACATATATCAGTAGCTAAATATTGGCTGTACTTACATTACATATGCATTTCACTGTCAACGTTTGGATTTCACAGAATTTTTACATAGTATTTGCAGAGATTGATGCTCCTGACAGCTCATGGCAGGTTCCATGATTGTCTTGTATGAAGCCAATTGTGATGTAATATCCTCCCTTACCCTGCTTCCTGATGATTCGACTCAAAAAAAAGATCAGGATCAAAGAACCTAATGGTTCATGATCCGGACAACACTACTGTGCTGTGAATATTAATTAGCCATGTTGCTAGGAACAATAGTGGACTCATGCAGTATACTCTAATGGAACATGTGCCCTGTGAACAGCACATTGATTTTTCAGTACTGTGAGTTGGGCTGCGTTACAAGCTGCTGCAACATGAGCCTGTAACTTCCCACTGTGAAAGCAGCCTTAGGGCGGGATAGGGAAATGAAGGGGAGGACCAAGGGAGTGCACTGGGGAGAAGAAGCAGCCCCATAATGCTTTGCAGTATCTGTTATGCATCCTGCAGGCCTCCTTAAGAGCTTGGGAATAAAGAGGCTTGCTGTTCAGCAAACATCAAAGTAAGAGAAATTTTTAACTTCAGTATTGCCCTTTTGGCTTCCTTCTAAACTGTTTAACACAGGAGAATAGAGGTTTAAATTAGCTTTTGCAGCCTGACAGTTACTCTTTAAGGGGAGGGTGTCAAATAGCAGCTCCTACAGCTATTAGAAACCAGGATAAACTGCAGAAAAAAAGCTGCTTGGATCCCTTTAAGGGGGCTTAGATCCTTTCCTTGCATTGAAGGGCACCCATGGCATAACTGCTTGGAATCCTGGCAGCATTGATTCAGGGATTTTGTATAATTGCCATCTGGAGTCAGAAAGTATTTTTTTTTCCTTTTAGGGCTACTTGGTCCATGCCTTTTAGAGAATATATCTGCCGTCCTCTGGATTAACAGGGATATGTGAGGGTGCAGGCTTGTGTTGAACTATATTTTCTGGTTGAACTTGATGAACTTATGGTATGTTTTTCTTCTGCCCAACTATGTATGTAACTATATAAAGTAAAATATATTCCATAGTTTTGTGAATCAACCCCCTGTAACCTGAACTTGTAATTTTAGCTAAAAAGTAAGGTGTTATCATTTGGAGATCATTTTTAATACAGGGTGTAATTGGCTACAGAGATAAGTGTTTGCACCAGTAGCATAGCTTAGTCGTTCTGGGCTCCAGTGTGAGTTTTACATTGGGCCCCCTCTAGCGCTTTATACATAACAATTGATATGAAGCACCAAAACCTGCCAAGAACAGCTGCAGTGCCAGAGAGGTGTAAGCTGGGGAGGGGACAGCTGCAGTGTTAGAGGGGTGTAAGCAGGGGAGGGGACAGCTGCAGTGTCAGAGAGGTGTAAGCAGCGAAGGGGACAACTGCAGTGTCAGAGAGGAGTAAGCAGGGGAGGGGACAGCTGCAGTGTCAAAAAGGTGTAAGCAGGGGAGGGGACAGCTGCCGTGTCAGAGAGGAGTAAGCAGGGGAGGGGACAGCTGCAGTGTCAGAGAGGAGTAAGCAGGGGAAGGGACAGCTGCAGTGTCAGAGAGGTTTAAGCAGTGGAGGGGGCAGCTGCAGTGTCAGAGAGGTGTAAGCAGGGGAGGGGGGGGGGGCAGCTTCAGTGTCAGAGAGGTGTAAGCAGGGGTGGGGACAGCTGCAGTGTCAGAGAGGTGTAAGCAGGGGAAGGGACTGTTGCAGTGACAGAGAGGTGTAAGCAGGGGAGGGGACAGCTGCAGTGTCAGAGAGGCGAAAGCTGGGGGGAGGACAGCTGCAGTGTCAGAGAGGTGTAAGCAGGGGAGGGTACAGCCGCAGTGTCAGAGAGGTGTAAGCTGGGGAGGGGACAGCTGCAGTGTCATAGAGGTGTAGCAGGGGGGGGGGGGAAGCTGCAGTTTTAGAGAGGTGTAAGCAGGGGAGGCGACAGCTGCAGTGTCAGAGAGATGTAGGCAGGAGAATGGACAGCTGCAGTGTCAGAGAGGTTTAAGCAGGGAAGGTGACAGCTGCAGTGTCAGAGAGGTGTAAGCAGGGGAGGGGACAGCTGCAATGTCAGAGGTTTAAGCTGGGTCGGGGAAAGCCGCAGTGGCAGGAAGGTGTAACCTGGGGATGGGGACAGCTGCAGTGTCAGAGAGGTGTAGGCTGGGGAGGAGAACTGTCTTAATGGTTACAATTGATCAAAGCACATATAGGAGAGAACATTACCAGTTTAGCACCAATAAAGAGCTAACAAGGGCCCCTCTGGACCAAGGACACTGGTGTGCGGTCGCAACCTCTTGCTATGCTACTGGTTTGCACAGCTTCTGTTCCTTTTGCCAGAACAGCCATGGCTGCAGTTTCAGAAATGTATTATACGACACCCTGCGCGGTGAAATACTCCTGTATTAATTAATATATTAAGTCGATACTGACAGTATACACAAATATAAACAGAACATATTGGCCAATAAAGCCTTTATACATCAAAATAATTACAAGCACGCCACAACAAATCAATTAGGCAGGCCTGGCGGTGACTGACATATTTGGGAGCGGCGGACGGGGGGCGATGAAGGAGTCTGGTGGAGATCCAGCCGTCATCTCGCGCATTTGGTGAAAGCTGAGGTCCCCCCGGAGTAATAGAGACATCCGCTCCAGCTCTGTCAGTGATAGGCCGCACAATGGAGGCCGTTATCAGCACACTCCTGGTGCTCTGCGCCTTTCAAATTGATTGTTTTAACGTCATGCCGGGGGACAATGGAGTCTTGGTGCGAAACATCTCTCTCCCGGTGCCTTTTGTGAATACGCCCTGTCATCTCGCCTCACAAAGCCCTGGAAATCAATGATGATGATACCTTGTAGAATAGAGTCATCGCCATCACAAAGGAGGCGGACGTGTCATCGAGCGTCTGCGGCACTTCCAATGGGCGGAAACGAGGGACAAACAAAGTCAGAAGGGAGGCTGATTGAGGTGACACTTGGCTGGTTTTGACGGATGTGAGTCCGTCCCTCTGTCAGTCTCCAGCTCAAAGCCCGAGGGGAGCTTGCCAGCAATAAGATATTTACGAAATGTTACTCCCCTCGAGCTTAGAGAAGGATGCTTCGATGGGATCTACCTGTAATTCAACCAGGTATAAAGCTTTTCACAGTGTCTAAAAATAACAGAAAATTCTAGTGAAATTCCAGTAATATATCCTATAAGGGCAGTTTATGGGGAGTATTTTTTTAATTTTACATTCATATTACACTGCCATATTTTGCCACAATTTGCAGAGAACATGAAACGATCCTCATCACCTTCTGCCCTCCGAAACAAGTCCAAACTAAACTAAATTTTTCGACATATAAGATGCACATAATTCTAAAGAGAACCCGAGGTGAACCTTTGGTTTTAAAAATCAAAAACTTGCCTATGGTGAGAGAAGCTTCTGGATTCATTAGAAATGGAGACAGAAAGGAGAAAAAGCGCACACTGTGATACTAGTAGGTTAGAGCTATAGACCCTATAGGAAAGGTCTCACCTGGTTGTCGAGGCTGGAGAAACCAGCTGGCAAACCTATACCTATATAGGTTTACCAGCTGCCACGCTTGTGGCCCCCTTTCCCGGGGACCTGGCTTGCACTGATATCCTCACAGTCTTGGATGGTGATCAGGTCTGGATTTCACGGTGGGTATTTGGAACACGCTGCGGTGGGCGTGTAAACGTTTTTCTGCGCTCGGGCCAGTACGAGTCTGATTCCCCAGCTATGAGTGTAGTAGGAGATTAAAACAGCTAGCAAAGCAAGGCGGTGGTAGCCGCAATGATATGCAAAGGATGAGTTTAAAATCTTTATTGCAACGCATTTCACAGAGGGGCACCCCTGCTTTATCAAGCATAAATCATAGGAATCAGGCTTAAAAGAATATTTAGGTTTCTCCAGCCTTGACAACCAGGTGAGACGGTACTACAGAGCCTAGAGCCCTCACCTACTAGTATCACTGAGTGCGCTTTTTCTCCTTTCTGTCTCCATATCCAGCACTGTTCTAGGTAGCAGCACCTGTGATAAAAAGGGACCTGCAGATCGCTGTCTGATAGTACTCTATTACTAGAACCCACAGATCTGAATTTATTAGAGCAGAGGCGTAACTAGAAATCACTGGGCCTCACTGCAAAAATGTGGATGCCCCGGCCCACTCAAGGCCGTTTTGAGGGGCAGGGGGGGGGTCGCAGCATGAAGGGAGAGCATGGCCACACAGCGGCGGGGAGGTTGGACAGCCCCCTCCCTCCCTCACCTCGGGCTCTCCCTTCAGAGCTCCTCTCCGGAATCAATCAGTGGCAGCAGGTGGCGGACTGAAACACATAACTTCATCCACCGCAGAGGACCGATCTCTAACTGCCTCATGCTAGTTCCTGTTTAAACAGGAAGTGCCGTCAGATACTTAGAGAACAGAACCTCCGGCGCATGGAACGCATGAAGGTATGTGTTCCTGCCCACCGCCTGCTGCCACTAATTGATGCTGGAGAGGGAGTACTGAGGGGTGAGCCTGAGGTGAGGGAGAGGGGGGAGTGGCCCCCCCTACCTGCCGATGTGTGGCCAAGCTCTCCCCTCCTGCTGCAAGCTCTCCTGCCTCCCAAAACCGCCCTGAGTGGGCCACAGAGGGGATGCAGGGGCTGCAGCCCCAATTGTTACGCCACTGCATTAGGGGCTTTCCACGGTGCCATCTGGATTTCCCCTGCTTCCTGGGACCCTCCTGCACATCACAACCTCACTCCTCTTTGTGCAGGATCATGGCTGTGACCAGTACGCGGTAGACACGAGCCGCTCTTTCACAATTGGCTCTGGTTTACTGCGCAGGTGCAGCTATACTCACGTAGGTGCAGTACAGCCACACTCATACTTGATGAGGAGCATGACTGAAGGCTCGAAATCCCGCAAGACCTTGTTGGAGTCCTTTGGGGAGGACCGCGCTCGGCAACGCAGGACCAGAGGATGGCGTGAGAAACCTCTGTAGGATCCAGAGGCTTCCCTATTCTTAGGTAAGTATTTGACCCGAGGTTTGCGTTGGGTACACTTTAAAGAGCAACTCAGGGCCAGTTCTGGCTACAATGGGGCCCCAGGGCAAATGTAACCTGGGGCCCCCGATTCCTCCCCCCACCCTACCCCCAGTTATAGCCTAATTCCCCCCACCGTAGCTGCTTCCGGCCAGATCTACCCCCTCGCTCGCTTCTCATGACCCCCCTTCCCCCCTCCCACACGTGGGCACTGCCTGCCCCTCCCCAGCAGTGTAGCGAAGGCAGTGGGAGATACCCACACTCACCTCCTGAACGATGCAGCTCCTGTCTGTCTCCGCTGTAGTTACTCTGTCCCGCACTTCTTGCTTCTCCGTTTGAAGACAGACAGGAGCTGCATCGTCTGGGTCCAGGTGGGTAACTATAGACCCTGCAAGAAATGCAGCCGCAGGGGGGCCCAGAAGCCACAGGGGGCCCCGTCCTGATAGACTGACAACTACGGGCAAGGAGAGAAAAAAAACCATTCTGCTCTCTGCACAATTGTTCTAATGACTGCATCTGCTCAGCCACTGATGATGCCTCACACAAAGTTTTGTAGACAGTCCCTATTCAGTGTGCAGGGGGAGGGGGCCCCATCCAAAGTTTTGCAGGGGGGCCCAGTGATTTCTAGTTACGCCCCTGCCTGGGTCGTTCAGGAGGAGAGTGTGCATACTGCCTTTGCTACACTGCGGGGAAACGGTGTGCGGGGGGAGGATCGAGAGGGAGATCTGGTTTGGCAGCCACAGCAGGGGGGAAAGCGCGGGGATATCTGGTCGGCATCCATCTGAGGTGAAGGGGGACACATGGGAGCCCCTATAGATGTGGGGGCCCTGCGGCAATTGACCTATTTGCCTCTATGGAAGCCCCGGCCCTGGAGCAACTTTAACCTCGAATTGAACCTCATCCCAATCAGCCGATACTTCCTTTCCCATAAGGGGATATCAGGGACATCTGTATGGCTGATAATGTGTTGAAATTCCTCCCACAGTGTGATGTCAGAACCATGGCCCTGACAGTTCCTGTCTGGGAACCTTGTTGCATTGTGGGAAATAATGGCTGTTTTCAACTGCCAAACAAGCAGGATCTCCCTTTGCGGAATGTTCGTTTTACTAAGAGTTTTATGCACAGACATCACCTGGCAGGACTAAAGATGTCACCACCTGCGATAAAGTTTAGAATGTAAAGCTGGCCACTTATGGTCCAATTTCTAGCGAAAAATCGTTCGAGCGATCAGAAATTCTGATTGGATTGGTTGTAAATAATCTCAGTTGATGGGCACAATCGATAATGAACGATTATAAAAACAATCGTCCGATTGCATTTTCGTCGCCCCAAAATTTGTATTTTCTTGTTGGTTGTGATAGATAGGAAGCAAAGATTGGTTAGTTGATGGTGTAGTGAACGATTTTTCATCCGATCAGAATTTCTGATCGTTCAAACGATTTTTCGCTAGAAATTGGACCGTTAGTGGCCACCTTAAATCAGGGTGAGTGAAGATTTTACAATGGGCAAACACTGGCTACATAATCTATAAATCAATATTGTAAATAAATAAATAAATAAGCAAATGTATTATTTGACCATAGTTCCTCTTTCAAGTGAAGCTGCTCTCAGAACTTCCTTTCTGCTCTAAAAGATAAGCAACAGCATAATAACCTTAATGAAAGCTCATACAAATCCTGTAATAAATATGCAGTATGTCTACTTCCTGCTTTCATGGCAGACATATTGTTAACATCCTGTGCTTTCAAATTAGCCTCTTGCCATGTCAGTCAGCTGACACAGCTGAGGGATCAAATTATAACTTGTGCTTGTACACAGATGAGGGGGAATCAGACAGGCTAAACTCTCTAAACACATAGGCCTGGTGCACACCAAAAACCGCTAGCAGATCCGCAAAATGCTAGCAGATTTTGAAACGCTTTTTCTTATTTTTCTGTAGCGTTTCAGCTAGCGTTTTGCGGTTTTGTCTAGCGGTTTTGGTGTAGTAGATTTCCTGTATTGTTACAGTAAAGCTGTTACTGAACAGCTACTGTAACAAAAAACGCCTGGAAAACAGCTCTGAAGTGCCGTTTTTCAAAGCGGTTTGCGTTTTTCCTATACTTAACATTGAGGCAGAAATGCATCCGCAATCCAAAATCTGCAGCAGCCCGGGAGTATGCGTTTCTGAAAAACGCCTCCCGCTCTGGTGTGCACTAGCCCATTGAAATACATTACCCTAGCGGATCCGCACCCGCAGCAGAACCGCTCTGGTGTGCACTAGGCCAGAGAGGGTGCATTTCTCCCTGTTTTCCTGCTGTCCTGTGCAAGAGTTTGGGTCCATTTTAATAGCTCAGTTCTGAGTTTGTAGCCACTTCCTGTAAAATCATCCCCTTTCTTCAGAAATAAACATGTAGCTGAGTTTTCCATAGTACTATAACCAAGGGTAATGAAAAATTAATGCAAACATACAAAAATGAAAAATAAATAAACAAGTAAACTGCAAAAACAACGAGGGAAAAAAAACAAGTTTACTACTCGATAATGTAACTGGATTGCTATTATCATGCCATATTGTTGATGAAGTGGAGATGGAGAAGGCATGCCTTGGATATTCGGCTGTTCCGGGGCGCCGGTACGGAAGGTGCGTGTTTAGTATCCGCCGTTATAGCGCTTTGTTTATAGGGTCATCGGTAGGTTGTGACTACAAATGTGCGAAGAGATATTATAGTCAAATGATGTGATTATCATAAATCGCCCATATTGCATATGACTGCTTTTTCGCACAATGGCTTCGAGAGGCATTGAGTTTATTGGTTCGGGCAGGCCTGGCACGGAGAGGGACCTCCGCAATCCAATTTTCAGCCCCGTGGCGGATTTTATGACGGGCGCATAAACCTGCTGCATTCCTCCGGAATATTGTCACGTTCAAATGACCGTTCTGCGCTCCTTGCATTATGATAATAGTCAATGGCTTTTGAATGCTGGCGTATTGCGCCTTTGTGATTTAACTGCGCATTAACCTGGGGGTCGTTCTGTCAAAAATAGGTGTCAGACATTGGCTTTGGGTGATAAAATAGGGAATTTATTTTAAAGTGTAAAATAAAGCTAGCTGTGACCCCAACTTAGAGGTGTAGCTATATGGGGAGAAAAGCTTGCAGCTGCAGAGGTACCCAGGGATATGTGGGGCCCAAGTGCTTCTGATGCTGCAGCCACGCCTTCAGAGCACTGGGGGTAGACCTGGTTGCAGCACTTGCTACGCAATTCCAGGAAGATAAACGGAGGAGTAACTTCAACCTGTGGGACCCTTCAGCAAACACTTCACGGGACACACTCCCTAATATAGCAGACCCCTCCAGCCAGCAAGAGGTCAGTCTAAGAGTGTCCTGTTTAAAGGGGTTATGTGGAGGGGTTAAATAAACAAAAACAGACACTAAAGGGGCCCATACACCTAACGATTTTCCCATTGATATGCAGCCGATTCGATCACAGTGATCGAATCGGCTGTGAAATCGCAGCGCACACCGCTGACAGAGCGATCGATTTCCATCCGAAATCGATCGTTCCCGACGATTCCCGACGATCCATCCATGCGGAAGATTTTTCTCGATCGCCGGCGGGTCGGGAGTGTGTCGATAGCGGCGTTTGAATGCCCGACGACCGACGCAATACAGCGGCAATACAATACCTGTTCCGGCCGGCGCGACTCCCCAGGTCTCTGCTGTCTTCTCCGCTCTGGTCTAGTCTGGTCTCCGGCATGCTTCACTTCTTCCTGCCCGGCAGGAAGTTTAAACAGTAGAGGGCGCTCTACTGTTTAAACTTCCTGCCGGGCAGGAAGAAGTGAAGCATGCCGGAGACCAGACCAGACCAGAGAAGACAGCAGAGACCTGGGGACTCGCGCCGGCGGAGCGGGTAATGTATGCGGGCATGCGGGCGGGGAGCGGCGGCAGCACCACCACCACCACCGATTGTGAGCGGTTTCAGGCTTAAATCGGTTCACAATCTGTTTGCAGTAAGGGTGGCCATACGATCCCTCTCTGATCAGATTCGATCAGAGAGGGATCTATCTGTTGGTCGAATCTGATGGCAAATCGACCAGCGTATGGCCACCTTTACCTAGGGCTTCTATCGGCCCTCTGCAGCTGTCATGTCCCACGTCGTCGTCCTATGATCCTCCGTTCCCCGCCACCGGTCCCTATCTAATCAGGCGTCTAATTAAACTGCAGCTGCATGGCCTTGGCCACGTGTGTGCTCGCTCCCGCCCGCGTGCTCGCTCCCGCACGCGTCATCGCGAGCTTACTGTGCAGGCACAGTACAAGAAAACTTCGTACTGCGCCTGCGCAGTAAGCTCCCGATGATGCGCGTGGGAGTGAGTATTATTCTTCTTATTAGACGAATATTAGACCAGGACCAGCGGTGGGGAACCGAGGATCGTAGGAGGACAATACGGGACATGACAGCTGCAGGGGGCCGATAGAAGACACAGGTAAGTGTCATTTTTTGTTTATTTAACCTCTCCACAGAACCCCTTTAAGGCTCCCTGCACACTGCAAATCCGTTTTCTGATTCCGATTCCGATTTTCAATTCTGATTTTCCCTGAATACATTCAACAAAAAAAAAACGGATACAAAAACGCAACATGCACTAAAGATTAAAAATCTGAATCGGAAACGGAGGTAAAAACCGATTAAAAAGAGGAATCGGAATCGGAAATGCATGCAATGTACAAGAGACCTAACACAAGGGATAAGCGAACAACAACGTTTTTTTAAACCCACATACTGCAGCTTGCATAGCTGCTGAAAGAGCAGATCAGAAAATCTGCCCCTTCTCCTTTCTAGAATTATCTTCACAGCATATGAGAACCGTATGTATGCTGCCATATTTATTTATTTCAAAACAACACCAGTTCCGTGGCTTTCCAGCTGGTCTTTGGCTGCAGTTGTGTCTGAATCACACACCTGAAACAAGCATGCAGCTAATCCAGTCAGGCTTGAGTCAGAGCACCTGATCTGCATGCTATGGCTTAAAGAGAATCTGTACTGTCCGATTTGTACAATAAAAAACATAACAATCGAGTCACTGTGATCTCCTGGGTCCCTATTTGTCGTTTTTGCCGCTCCCCACCACGATCCTGGCTTTTATTCGCCAGTTTTAGGTAGTGTTTACAAACAAAAAACATGGCTGCCAACAAGGAAGTGATGTATGTGAGTAGATATATATCTATATATATATATACAAAGCACACACCCAGAGCCTGGAGGGGGCCTGGAGGGGGTGTGCATAACTTGTCCCTATCACAGCAGAGGCAGCACATTCCTCCCTGGGTCAACAAAGCTTGACAAAAAAAAAAATAAGATTAGATATATTACAGAGATAGTGCAACTAGAAAAGGCTGCAGTAATCCAGACCAGCTTAGAACACAGGCTTGCTCAAATCCGTATTCGGGAGATACCCGGATAGTTCTATCCAGATATTTCCCAGTACACCTGTGCGGGGGGGGGGGCAATCTTACCTGTCTGACGTCTTCTTGCTCTGTCCCTCGGCGCCTCCCACGATGCGGTCCACGCGGCAGTCACGTGACACCAAACACTTCCTCCTTCCGGGTTGAAGGAGGAAGTGTTTGGAGTCACGTGACGCACATGGAGCGCATCGTGGGAGGCGCTGAGGGACGGAGCAAGAAGACGTCAGACAGGTAAGATTGAACCCCCGCATACCTGGCGTCGTGCTCTGTTTCCCAGAGCTGCTCCATGCTCTGTACACAGATTGCTGCTACATCCAAAGTCATCTGTAGCAGGAAAAGAAAGGGGGCAGTGCAGTGAGCTGCAGGATACCTGCAGATATTCTGGTGTCTCAACTTGTGCCTGTCCCCAGACACTGCACCTGCCCTGGTCTGAGGGGGGATTCTGGGCAGCCGTAACCCCCCCCCCCCCCCCCCCGTGTTTGCCTATGTAAGGGGTGGCCTGCTTACCTTATATAAATAGGTCGGTGGGCAATTTAAAAGATTGGCAGATGAGCTTTTATCCCTAGCCTTGTACAAAGGACAGGGGGACATGTTCTGCATATAGATAGAAAAAAAAGTTTGCTATTTAAAGAGAAACTCCAACCTAGAATTGAACTTTATCCCAATCAGTAGCTGACACCCCCCTTTACATGAGAAATATAATGCTTTTCACAAACAGACCATCAGGGGGCGCTGTATGACTGATTTTGTGCTGAAACCCCTCCCACAAGAAGCTCTGGGACCGTGGTACTCTGGGCAAACTGCCACAATGTAATAATGTTCACAGACAGGAATTAGCTGTTTACAGCTGTCTCTAACAGCCAGAACAGCTAGCAGCAGCTACATAACCTGCCCACAGTAAAAATGTCACCATGTAATACATGTCAGAATGTAAATCGGGCAGAGGAAAGATTTTACAATGAGCAAACACTGACTAAATCATTTATACATAATTATGGTAAAAAATGAAGCACTTTTTTTACTACATTATTTTCACTGGAGTTCCTCTTTAAGGAAGGGAATTCTTTACAGTGAGAGTGGTTAACATTTTGAATATTTTACCACAGGAAGTAACTATGTTAAAATTATAACTCTAGTACATTGAAAGGAGGTTTGGCTGCTTTCCTTGCATTGAAGGACATCCATGGCTATAATTACTAGGTAATTCCTGGCAGAGTTGATCCAGGGATTTTCTCAGAGGCACTTGGCTTGTTCTGCACATATTTGCCTGATGAATCAGGATTACACCTGCGAAACACATTGCATTGTTGAGTAAATTAAGAGATTTGCTGACCAAAATCAACATAACCGTTTCTACTGTTGGGGAGGTAAGTCCACCTCTACCTCCCTTTTTAAACGTTTTTAGCATAATTTTATTCTTGTGTTGGCGCCTCTGTTCAAACATTCAGTTTATCATCCAGAGATCTTTTCTGACTGCCACCTGGAGTCCGGAGGTATTTTTTTCCCTTTAAAGGTTATTTGGCCAAATTCTTGTTTTTTTTGTTTGTTTGTTTTTTTGTCTTCCTCTGGATCAACTGGGATAGATGAGGGAACAAGACAGAAATGTACCTATTTTTCACCAATGTATTTCGTTTTTCTACTGGTTGGACTTGGTGGATGAATGTTGTTGTTTTTTTTTAAAAAAAAACAAAAGTAACTATGTAACAATAATGTTTCTCTGATTTGTTCCTTCAAAGAATATTCAGGGAACAGTTAGGGTCAGGCATCATCACACAGCAATCAAGCCCAGCGGTTTTGGACAACAGCTGCTGGATTTATTCCGGAGGCCAATAGCAAGTCACAAGATAGTATTTAACCAGTTCAGGACCACAGGCTAATGCTTCATACACACTTGAGATAAAAGTCTTTGGAAAAGGCAAGATCACAGACCAATGTTACCCCCTTCCATGTAGTATGAGAGCCATACTCTACACCAGGGGTGCCCACACTTTTTCGGCTCGCGAGCTACTTTAAAATTCGCCGAGGCACCAACGATGGTACCTTCCCTCCCTCCCTCCACAAGTAACCCTAATGAGTTGGGGTTTTCTGTACCAGGCTCAAACTTAGATCTGCAGGTTTTTAATGTTTAATGGCACTTCTACAAGAAACCGAGAAAGGTACAGCAGATGAGGTAGTCAATTCCCCTGCTGAAGAAAGCAGGAGGACTTTCTGGAACAAAGCAAGGAGTTGGCTAAAAGATTTATACAGCGGGGTTACCCTGTTTCCCTCCTTGTGGAGGCCTTTAACCACCCTGGCGTTCTGATTAAATCGCCAGGGTGGCTGCGGGAGGGTTTTTTTTAAATAAAAAAAAAACTATTTCATGCAGCCAACTGAAAGTTGGCTGCATGAAAGCCCACTAGAGGGCGCTCCGGAGGCGATCTTCCGATCGCCTCCGGCGCCCAGAATAAACAAGGAAGGCCGCAATGAGCGGCCTTCCTTGTTTCGCTTATATCGTCGCCATAGCGACGAGCGGAGTGACGTCATCGACGTCAGCCGACGTCCTGACGTCAGCCGCCTCCGATCCAGCCCTTAGCGCTGGCCGGAACTTTTTGTTCCGGCTACGCTGGGCTCAGGCGGCTAGGGGGGCCCTCTTTCGCCGCTGCTCGCGGCGAATCGCCGCAGAGCGGCGGCGATCAGGCAGCACACGCGGCTGGCAAAGTGCCGGCTGCGTGTGCTGCTTTTTATTTCGTTAAAATCGGCCCAGCAGGGCCTGAGCGGCAGCCGCTGGCGGTGTTGGACGAGCTGAGCTCGTCCAGACCGCTCAGCTGGTTAATAAGGTGAATGCAAAAAGGAGAGGTGATCTGTTAAAGAAAAAGAAAAAAAGAGGGACTCCAAACCCGGTAGGTGACCCCCAGGGACCCAAAAATAGGGTTCCTTTTATTTTCAATTACTCACCATTGGCCACTAAGATTAAAGAGACAGTGAATAAACACTGGAATGATCTTAGGAGTAGGTCATCTTTAGGGACAAAACTAAGCGATCGACCTTTGGTTACATTTCGTAGAGCCCGCACGATTGGAGATTGTGTAGTAAGCAGCGAGTTTATAACTAAGAAAGAATCGGATTGGCTTACAGCAATGAGACCTGTAGGAAATGATCGCTGTTTAAACTGTACCCATTGCCATCAATTTTTGCCAGGGAAATCGATTACCCTTGGAGGTCATAAAGTGGTATTCAATGACCTCATGTACTGTGGCTCAAAGTTTGCAGTCTATACAGTTGTCTGCCCATGTGGAAGATTTTATGTGGGCGAGACTACGAGACCTATTAAACAAAGGTTTCAGGAACACTACAAGTCGGTTGAAACAGGAAAAGGGGCAGGGAGATTGATCTCCCATGTGAGAGAAGAACATGGTGGCAATGCTGACTGCCTACATTTTTGTGGTTTAAAACTGGCTGATGTACCACCTAGAGGGGGGAATTATGAACTTTGTTTACGAAGGGAGGAAGCAAAGTTAATATCAAGAACTGAGGCATGTGGGAGATTGGGATTAAATGATCGTAATGAATTATGGTGTTTTTTGGACAAACATTAAATCTCCCTTTTTTTTTTCTTCCCCTGTGTCGCTTTCTCTCCCCTCTTTGGTTCTCCTCTCCTCTTCCTCCTTCCTTCCCTGCTTACACTAAAGTAAACCCCTCCTCTCCCCCTTTCCCTTTGTCCCTCTCCTTGTACTACCCCTCCCTTTTTCCTCCTCCTCTGCCTACCCTCATCAAATAAGGGTTTTTAATATTTGTATGTAAAATATTCTCTCCTGTTGAGTGTTTCTAAGTGGGTAACAGATATATACAAAAAAGTTTCCAACTTTATATAATTTATTGTATTAGTGAAGCATGACAGGCATTAGGTATATGCTTCACTGGGTTAATACACCTATTTCTGCCCATACCTATCTGGGGCCATATAGATTTCTTCCCCTGGAGATAACATATGGGGCAGGATGGAGGCATTAAGGGCTAACAGTACGTATTATGCTTGGATAGGATGATCCTGGGCGGAGTTTTTTGGACCCTTAGATCGCTCAAGTTATATATCTTGCGAGAAGGTATATTGGTAATACGGCCTCACTATAATATAGGTGTTCCCTTCCTTCTCTATATATACTATTGTGAATATGATTTGCAATACCCCTTTGCTCTAATGATTTAAATGTATTGTTCTGTTTGTTTGTTTTTATATCGTAGGTATGCCGCACTTCAGGGCCCGTCGTCTAGGCAACTAGACGCTGACCCAGCCCCTTCACCGATACCACTGTCCTCATCTGAGAAAGGGATGTGACGTATCAGTCACCTGACCCCCGACTAACCAATCAGGCAGCGC
The DNA here is from genome assembly GCF_040937935.1 of Hyperolius riggenbachi. Taxonomy (NCBI): domain Eukaryota; kingdom Metazoa; phylum Chordata; class Amphibia; order Anura; family Hyperoliidae; genus Hyperolius; species Hyperolius riggenbachi. Next base: position 552,320,478 of record NC_090647.1, read on the forward strand.
CTGAAAGACGTTCCCGAGAGGGTGACGTCAGAGTCTTCAAGCGAATCAGTGGCTCGGGGCGGCGCTAGACACGGAAGCGTGCGCTCGGCGGTGGGGCGGATGTTGAAGTGCTTTAAGCCCATTTTCTATGAACTGTAAATGTATTTAAACTCTCTGTATGCTATTTACTGTCAATGTTGCCTCTGAAGAAGCAGGTGCTCCTGCGAAACGGCTGTTAGGCTGACTGTATATATCGTTTGTTTGGAATTCCAGGTGGATGTAATAAAGGTGTGATCTAAGCATTATTGCTGGCTGGTGCCTGGATACATAATTCTTCTCCCTATTGGTTGTATCATTATCCTCTTGTCCGGAGGCACGGAGTGTCCACCTGCTACCCCCTGGATCTGCCTGTCTGTGCATCTAGTGCCAACCTATCGTTGTGCTCTCTTGCCTTGGAAGATCTCATAGACTATGAATGCATTTTGCAGGAATGGATCTTTTGCAGGAACAGATCTTTTGCAGATAATGATCTTTTGAGTGTGTACGGGCATCTTTGTGTGCAGAATCTTGCAAAGATTTTTTCTGATGGGGAGTGCAGCTCCACAGGGACGGATCTAGGGGGGGGGGGGGGCAAGCAGGTATCTTGCCCCAGGCGCAGTTTGTTAAATTCTTAAAAAGGCAGCAAAATGAATGGCAGTTTAGGCGGCAAAACCTGACCTTTAGGCGCCAAAACCTGACCTTGCCCCAGGCGCAAATTGGCCTTGATCCGTCCCTGCAGCTCCATAGAATAGACTGTGTAGCGTGTGGCTCTCATACTACATGGAAGGGGGTAAAATTGGTCTGTGATCTTGCCTTTTCCAAAGACTTTTATCTCAAGTGTGTATGAAGCATTACGCCCCCCCAGTGACCAGGCTATTTTTTACAATTTAGTGCTCTGCAGGTTTAATAGCTTCCTGCAGAGCCATATCACTTAGCACGCAAGTGCATCTACCCTCCCTTTTCTGCCCACCAACAGAGCTTTCTGTTGGTGGGCTCTGATCGCTAGTGTCATGTTTATTTACTTTTTTATTTGTATTTTCTTCTCATAACCAGGGCGATCCTCTCCCTTTAACTTCAACCTTGCCGCACTGAGAGCTGCACTGTGCCTGTTCTGTGACCGCACTTACACTTTAACTGAATGTCTAAAGAAAAGTCACACCATCATTTCCCAGTTTATTAACTTAAACCGCCCTGAAAAGCATAATCGCAAAAATAAAAATAAAATGCACCGAGCTTTCGCCATCCTCGCTCACAATTACCGAGATCCGCAGTCTTGTATAACGCAGACGTCGCCGACTCTCAATATAACAGCCCAGCGAACAATGTGGAACCAATTAAATGATGCTATCTCCTATTTTGCCCAGCGCATTGAAAGACACAATGCCAACGAGGACATTAGGCGCTACGATTTTATTTGCGGTGTCCATTATATCCTTTTGGAGGCTTCTCCCCCGCCCGGTTTCGCCATTGGTTAATGCCATGAAAACATCTCCATTATGTTAATACTGTAATAGGAATCACTTCTTCCCGACACACTGTGCCCTGTACACAGACAAAATAGGCGCGGCAATCCTTTTCTCTCGTTGCCGAGAGGTTGACGAGAACGCGACGAACGTTTGTATTTGTGTGTATAACAACGAGCATTTTCCGATCCAGGTATAATGAAGTTGAGTTTTGTTCTCTACAGAGTTTGACACAATGCGGAGATCGGGAGGGGGAGGAGGGAGGGGGAGTTCTGGGAATAATCACAATGGCTTCTTGACTGACAAGCTTAGGAAAAAAAAAACACACACACGCAAGTATCAGATGCATTTTTTAAAAGTCTATTTTGGTTGTATTCAGTTAGGACATTGTCTGAGTTATCGTGGGAGAAATTCTTTGAATTAAAATTGAAAAGATTTCTTGAAATAACAAGAAACCTGATTTTTTTTTTTCAGCCATTTTTTCTGTAATTATGGTAATTATTTCACATGCATTAAGTATTGTCTCCTCAGTCCCCACCTCTCTCTGATTCCAGTGTAGTTACTTCTCCGCTCTCCACATTCACGATTTCTCGTGAGCCTAAAGCTACGTACACACATAGGACAACGATCGTTCGTTGTGAACGACCAACAATCTTTTAGGCTGCTTTCACAGTGAGACGTTACAGGCGCACGTTAGAGCAGGCTGTAACGCAGCCCCACCGCACAGTAATGAAAAATCAATGGGCTGTTCACAGTGCCCATGTTGCGTTACATTGTAACGCAGCATATCCGTTGAGAGTGCTGCATGCTGTGCGTTATGCGCGGCTAAGCCGCGTTAGACTGTTTGCACATGCTCAGTAGTGTTGAGGAGGAGTGGAGAGTGGCCAGGCACATGGCTAATTAATATTCACTGCACAGTGTGACATGCAGTGTTTACTTCCTGGAGCGGCTGCTCTGTGCGGCGGTTGGCGGGCGGGACCACGTGATGCCGCATGCGTCCAAGAGTACGCATCACGGCACCACGGACGCCAGAGTGAGCAGCACAACGCGGCTCACTCTGACGTCCACATCTAAGAGCACCAGGCGTTGCGTTAGGGGCACGTTATGTGCCCTATTACGTCCCCTAAAGGCAACGTCCTGGTGTGTAAGTAGCCTCAATTGAGAAAAGAATGACCTAGGCCTTCTCAAAGGACTAGAGGACATGATCTGCGCATGGAGGAAAAACGTTTTACCCATTTATTTAGGAAAGGGTTCTTTACAGTAAGAGTGATTAAGATGTGGAATGTATTGCCACAGGAAGTCGTTTTGGCAAACTCTATACCTGCATTTAAAGGGGGCTTAGATGCTTTCCTTGCTTGAAAGACATCCATGGCTACAATTACTAGGTAATGCCTAATGATGTTGATCCAGGGATTTTATCTGATTGCCATCTGGAGTCGGGAAGGAATTTTTCCCTTTAGGGGCTAATTGTACCATGCCTTGTAAGGGTTTTTTCGCCTTCCTCTGGATCAACAGGGATATGTGAGGGAGCAGGCTGGAGTTGTACTTTGTACTGGTTGAACTCGATGGACGTATGTCTTTTTTCAACCAAAATAACTATGTAACTATGTAACTAAGTAAAGTTAGCTTTTAAAGGTGTGCAACGCTCTGA